>NC_058374.1:46692954-46993750 GCF_018350175.1 Felis catus
GTTCCCTTTTTTCCTGTATAAGGGAAGGTGAGAGTTGGGGCCTGGAATTGTGGTGACAGGAGGGCAGAAAGGATGACAGACTGGCCAACAGCAAGGCCAGGGGAACGGGAAGAGGATGAAGTGGGCAGGAGCTGCAGTTCTAGAGAGACAGTATTTGAATGAGCAGGTCAGGAGAAGACGATGATGATGTGAGGACCTCCCTTTAAAAAGATTCTGTATTCTGAGTTGTTTTCATCAGTGGCAACGAGTGAGTGTGCCAGGAGCTCTCCACATTCTGCCGTCCAGCTTTCTGGAGTCAGAGTAGGACAGATTTGAATGGGAGTGCAACTTTGCCTTTCAACCGACTAGCAGTGTGCCTGACACAGCATAGAGTACTTGTTAATAGTGACTGAAGGAAGTGGGAACAGAATGTCATTAAGGAGATTACCCTGACGTACCTGGGCTTTGTTAATCCATGTGCTCTATTGAGCCAACCACCCAGAGTATACAGACAATGGCAAATAGCAAAAAGAAAGCGAGAGATAGATTGGGCATCTAAAAGTGGGGGCTTGGGAAAGTGTTAAGTAGCGGAGATCGAACACTGACTGAGTAGATCTCTACTAAGCTAGTTGGGAAGGAAAAATCTTGGCTAATTGACCTTTCTGAGCTTCCATTTTATCTGTTAAATGGCCAATACCTTTTTCACAGGCTTTGCTGAGGATTAGAGGTACTACATTATCATAAAGCATTGAATACAGAGTCTGACATATAGTAAGCACAAAAAATGTTATTACCAAGGAGTGACTTCCTTGGTAGTTGACATAGTGCAGTGCAGTAGGTAGGTACCTGAGATGCTCATTTTAGCAATTCTTAATTGCACGCTGTTGCATAACATTTGGAGCCATGTTTATATTTATACCTACACTACCCTTTGCTCCTGACTATGCCCCCAATGGGACAGGGCAATGGGATGGGGCTTGAAATGAACTTAAACTCTGCATTTAACTGTCAGATTGTGAGAAAGATAGTCTCCTGAGCCCACCTGCATGTCTACTAGTAAAAAGTGCTTGTTTTTATGAAAGCTTCCTCCTGATCTGCTGCATTCAATTACAAAGAAAATTAACGTATGTTATTTTCAGAGGCTTTGATCATAGAAGGTTCTTACTTTTTATTTTACATTTGACTTCTATGTTTATTGAATGAATGACTAATATAAATTGAAATATCCTAGACTAGATATGTTCCTGCCTCAGACTAAACTGGTAATAGACTACCATATTATATTGCCTGACAGTTTAGGGCACCAAGCTTCAGTTGAGTGACTGACAAGAGAGTGGGTCAGACACTGGCCACAATATGCTAATATGGATACTGTTCTCCTTCGTTCTTCCTGTCTACCTGTATTACACACGATTTTCTAAAAATGAGTTTTCTTACACCTTCCTTACCTCTTAGGTAAGAAGACAAGGTCTTCTGTTCCATTCAGTTCTGAGTAGTGTTGGTTCTCACAAAAATTTTAACTTGGCCGAAGAATCTCTTTGACATTCCTGGACCTGTCCTTTGGCCCCTGAAGTCCCTCCTATTGACCCTTTATCCATCTTTTGCTACAGTTGGAACCACCTTCCTTGAACAGTGCCACAAAACTCAGACATTCTCTGCTTTTCCTTCCGTCCTCTTCATCCGTGCTTTCCACGAGACTAAAACAGAAGAGCCAGCTCATCTACTAAACAAATCTCTGACAGATTTAATGTACCTTCCTTTCCTCTCTAGGCTGCCTGCATATATTTTTTTAAGATTTAAAAAAAATGTTTAAGTTTATTTATTTTGAGAGACAGAGGCAGAGAGAGAAAGAGTGCACGAGCAGGGGAGGGACAGAGAGGGAGAGAGAGAGAATCCCAAGCAGGCTCTGCACTGTCAGCACAGAGCCCCATGTGGGGCTCAAATTCAGGAACCATGAGATCACGACCTGAGCTGAAATCAAGAGTCGGATGCTTAAACAACTGAGCCACCCAGGCACCCCTATACTGCCTGCATATTTTAACTAAGGTACCTCAAAGATGGTTTAACCCTAAGGAGCAATTTTAATACTACAGAAACCAGCTGAAATCTAAGTTTACATATCCTTATTTAGAACAATTCACTCTCCTAAGGTTTTCAGAAAAGTCTGTTTATTCACTAATTCATTAAATATTTGTTGGACACATAATATGTAAAGGCATTGTGCTAGACAGAGACACAAAAGTGATAACGTTTATAACTATTCTTGGAAACTTACATTTCAGTGGGCTAAGCAGACATAAAGAAAAATAATTACAATATAGTGAGGTAAAAAATAAGGGCAATAGAGGTAAAGTGCTTATAGAGCGGTAAGAGTAGATGCCTGTACTAAATAAAGCATATTGCACTGAATAAGTACTATGGTAGAAGTTAGAGCAGGAATTAAAAAATTTTCAGTAAAAGGTCAGATAGTAATTATTTGCTGGCCATGTGGTCTCTGGTGCAATTACTCAGCTCTGCCATTTTAGCACAGAAGTAACCATAGGCAGATTTAATGACTGGGTGTGGCTGTGTTCTAATAAAACTTTATTTATGAAAACAGTCAATAGGCTGGGCTTTGCTTTCCATCAGGGCTGTCGTTTGCTGACTCCTAAGCTAGAGCATAAAGCATAAGTAAAGGTGTAAGCAGAGATAAGGTTGGAAAAATAATCTGGGGCCAGATCATGATATGCCTGGCAAGTTAAGCTAACACATTTTGGTCAGTATTTTTTCAAAATTTGGAATAAAGAAACACCTGCTGACCCAGGATCTTGGGAATAGGGCGTGGGAATCTGAATTTTAATTAGGCTCGCCAGTTGACTGGCTCATATGCTTGCCGAAGTTTGAAAACCAAGGCTATAGATGTTGGGGAGCCATCAAAGGATTTTAAAGCGGAGGTGACAATATCAGAGTTGTGTTTTTAAAGGAAAAAATGCTAATGGCTATATGGAGAATGGATTAGGGTAAAGATGTAGGAACCAGCATAAGACTAGAGGCAGAGGGTCCGATTAGGGAAGAACATGGATTTTGGCATATAACCAAAGACCAGATCTCATTTCTACCACTTTCAAGCTGTTATGATTTTGAACAGATTATTTAATCTGTTCCAAACTGAATTTCTTCACTGGATGGATTAATAAAACTTTAATGAATTATTGTGAGAATTAAATGTAATAACAGTTGACCTTGGGGCACCTGGCTAGCTCAGTTGGTAGAGTATGTGACTCTTGATCCTGGGGCTGTGAGTTGAAGCCCCACCGTTGGGCGTAAAGCTTACTTAAAAAATGAACAGTTGACCCTTAAGCAACATAGGTTTAAACTGCCCAGATCTACTTACACGTGGATTTTTAGAAAATATAGTACTGTAAATATATTTTCTCTTCCTTATGATTTTCTTAACATTTTCTTTTCTCTAGCTTTATTGTAAGGTTACAATATGTAATACATATGACATACAAAATGTGTGTTAATTGACTATGTTATTGAGAAGGTTTCCAGTCAACAGTAGTCTAGTAATAGTTAAGTTTTGCAGGGTAGTGAAAGTTACAGATGGTTTTTTGACTGTTCGGAAGTTGGCACCCATCACCTTTGCATTGTTGAAGAGTCAGCTGTATATATGTGAGCCCATATCAGAAGAACTTAGTACATCACGGGTTCTCAGTAAATGCTAGTCCTTTCTGGCCCCTCATTAGTTTAGCTTGCTCGTAAGAAAGGCCTGAGCTGAAGACCATATTGAGGCTATTGTAATTTGGGTTGTGGTTGATGTAGCATGCATAAAATCCTTCAAGGATGAAGAATGTGGACAGAAGAGAGAGCTAAAAAGACAGAACCCGGACTAGAATGATCAGAAGAGGCTGAGGAACAGAACTCCGTAAAATAAAGAGGGTTAGTGATCCAGGAGAACCAGAAAAAAAGGGGGAAGGCAGTTCTGCCACGTATCTAAGGGAAGAGAAAATTTTAAAGAGGGGACTTTAATATGAGATGCCACAAAAAAAGTCAAACAGCAAAGTGGGGGTTGGGGAGGAGTATCCGTTCTATTTGGAAAATAGGGGATTATTTATGATCCTAGCAAGAGAATTTTCCCTGGAGTGATAGGGTAGAAGCGAAAATGTAGTGGTTGAGAAAGAGGTGGGTGGGGAAGCAAAGACAGTTAGGTATAGACCGCTCCTAGTGAGTCAGTTTGTAACAGTTTCAGGCATTGCTGAAATCTATGTAGTATTATATTTAGCTTCAAACAGGCATAGGTGTTGGGAGAGGAGAGGCAGGAGTTAACTCTCAGTTCAGAGAGGCCTACTTTATCTTCTTTCTCCTTCCGTTGACTAGAAAAACTGGCAGAAAGGTTAGCAGCAGGAAGATGTGATTAGACTTTTGTTTCTGAAGATCTGGTAAATAAAAGGCCTAACCCACAGCTGTGAAGGAAGTTACGGGAGTCTTAACACCAAATGAAAATGCAGCTACCTGTTTTTTCTTTAAAGTGGTAAAGAGCAGTAGCTGGGTACATTCCTATCTATCTTATTTTTCTTTAATCAGTTGGAGATAACTTTTCACTTTACGTTTTAAAAAGAGTGAAGTGAACCCCCTTGCTATTTTTTTGTCTTTAGCTGGGGCTGTTGCTGCCACTTCATGTACATGCAATAATCCTCTTAGACTTACTTAACAGCTTGAAACTTTTATGAGTTGCCTTAAGAATTAGAGCGTTAGGATGTAAATAAGTGCAAAAAGGGTGGTAAAATAGTTAAGAGTTCTTCATTGGTTTTTCAGATTTTATATCCCTTATGAGGGAGCTTTTTTTTTCTTTCTCTTTTTCTTTTTCGTTTTCTTTTTCTCTTTTTTATAGCTTCTGTAAGTTGGCAGTCCTGATAATGACATCGATTTAAGTCAGTTTTGAATAGTCCTAATTTTTCTTTGTATTTATTCATTCAATTATCAGTCTTTTAATAAATGCCTCTTAAATTTAGCCTGTCTCAGGGCTGGATACAGTGGAGATTGGGAAAGCAGAAAACACAGCTTTTGTGCCCAAGCAGCTCACGTTACCTGGAGGAGATAGAACTTAAATCTGTGAGGCCACTTTTAAAAAACAAACAAACAAAAAGTAATATAACATATAAATTCAGTGTGTTCAGTATATGTTCCAGACATTTGGAGAAGAAAAATGACATATGGGAAGACGGTGATTGTCAGGGAGAGCTTCAGAGAAAGAAGGCTAGAGCTGATCCCCTAACCAAAGAAAGCATAACATTTGCCATTCTGGTTGGTAGAGAGGTGGAGGGAACATTTGGAGAAATGGTGATATTGAATAGATGGGAATGGAGGGGATGAGGCAAGGTCCTAAGGAGGCATGACTAGATATGATTCCCCTTTGGGGAATAATGAAAGAGAAGATTGCCTTGGTTAGCAGGAGCCTGGATATAGTGGGCTGACTAGTGGCCCCTGAAAAGAAATATCTGTGTCCTAATCCCTGGATCCTGTGAATATCACCTTATATGGTAAAAGTGAATATTACCTTATGGGGTGGGGGTGGGGGGGGGAGAGTGTGATTAAATTAATGGTTTTGAGAGGAAGAATTTATCCTGGATTATCTGTGTGGGGCCTAAATCCAATGACAGGTGTCCTCATAAGAGTAAGGCTGAGAGAGATTTGGCAGACAGATATGGAGGCGGTGTGACCACAGAGGCAGAGATTGGATTGACGTGGCCACAAATGAGGGCATGCTGATAGTTCTTAGAAGCTGGAAGAGGCAAGGATGGATTCTCCCCTGTGCTCTCCAGAAGTAGTGCCATCCTTCCAGACTCTGGCCTGCAGAACAAACAGAAAGAATACATTTCTATTGCTTTCATCACCACCAAGTTTGCGGTAATTGTTAGAGCAGCCACAGGAAAGTGATATACTGGATATAGTGACCTAGTAAGCAGTGCTGAGTCAGAGGTCTTCTCTTGAGCTGGAGAGTGACATGGCCAAAGGGAGTTTGTTCTTTCTGTAATGATCAGATACTGCGTTTTTACAATGAAGGAAAATACACCAACGTTATTTTAATAAACTGAAAAGAAAGGTTAATTTGGTAGCTCTTTGCAGGATGGATTAACTAGGAAGGTGGGAGTGGAAAAGGAGAGATGGTAGGGAGCCCTACTGAGAACTTATTGTGATAATCTGTGAGTAGAGCTCTGACTAATATAGGCAGTAGGAGGAGAGAAGAAGAGCTAACTCAGATTTTATAAAGGAATAGATTGGCATGACTTCAGTTGGTGGGTATGGAGAGCCACAATAGTAGAGGGAGATTTCAAGGAAGCATAAAATGAGAAAGTTTGTTAGTTAGCCTCCTCACCACCACCCTCCATCAAGTGCCTAATGCCACAGTGAGCTGGAGTAAATGAAAGATATATGGCATTAATAGAGCAGTGCCTATAAAGCACCTGTCAGTTTTCGAGCCTTTGCAGGGCATGATGGGATCAAGTTAATGAGTCCTACCATGAAATCTGGAGGGGAATAGTTATGCTTATGATAGTGAGTTACCTTGTGACAAGTTGCTATGATGCAAATCAGGGGTCTTAGGTCCTAGACCCTGCTCTGACACTGAAATTCTCTGAACTAAAATGTTGCCATCTATAAAACAAAAAGAGATCACTGTGCATATCTGTGTGTGGGTATGTGTGTGTATACATGTATCCTTCTACCACCATCACTCCTGTATATCCTGATATCCTGTCTTTTATTATGTTATTGCTTTTTTCATGTCTTCTGCGTCTTATGAGTCTATATACATTACAGTTTAGGACCCTATGTTCTTATATCAATATTCCTGGAGTTTCACAGAATTTGGGGACATGGCAGGTGTTCAGTAAATGGTTGTTGAATAGAGGAAATAATTTTCCCCTCTTTACCTGAAGAAGATGGCTTTTCCCTCACTGAAATGGTGTGAAATAACATGAGATAACAGGTAGAGTGCCTCACTCAAGGCCTTGTCCATGGTGAGTGCTCTCTTCCTGCATACTCCAGTTTGGCCTTGAGTTTAAGTGTTTGTTGTTAGCTCCTAAAAAGCTAGAAGTAAAATGATCCAAGAATCTTTGGAATAGGGTTTAATCTGGACACTGGAGCCTTCCTAATAAGAACCCCTGGAGAGCATGCAGCTCCTCTTTCTACAAAAGTTAAACCTGTTGACTGGGAAGCCTGTGCCATCCACACTCAGGCCTTTGCAGGCTAAGTTCTATTTTTTCTCTGTAATGGTTAAATTTAGAATTATCAGGAACTCCTTCTTGGCTAGATCCAGTCGTTGTATGTTAATTCTCAGCCTTTTTAAGCTCCAAAATTAGAACCCTTATGCTTGACCCCTCCCCTCTGTAATATTCTTTCTCCTCATAAGCTTGTGTCTCTATGCCACATTGATTCTTCCTTTTCTATTATTCTTTCCGCTTTTTAAGGTTCACGTATTTTTTTAATAACAGCTGTCTTTTTAAGATAATGCCTTTATTGAAAAATAATTCACATACCATAAAATTCATCCTTTTAAAGGGTACAATTCTGTGATTTTTATTAGTACAGTTGACGCTTGAACAACATGGGTTTGAACATGTGGGCTCACTTACATGCAGATTTGTTTTTTATAAATACAGTGCCATGCTATAAATGTATTTTCCTTACGATTTTCTTTTTTTTTAATTAAAAAAAAAGTTTAATGTTTATTTATTTTTTGAGAGAAAGAGAGACCGAGCATGAGTGGGGGAGGGGGAGAGAGAGAGGGAGACACAGAATCTGAAGCAGGCTCCAGGCTCTGAGCTGTCAGCACAGAGCCTGATGCGGGGCTCGAACCTATGAACCTTGAGATCGTGACCTGAGCTGAAGTCAGATGCTTAACCGACTAAGCCATCCTCATGATTTTGTTAATAATATTTTCTTTTCTTTAGCTTACTTTAT
The DNA here is from genome assembly GCF_018350175.1 of Felis catus. Lineage (NCBI taxonomy): Eukaryota > Metazoa > Chordata > Mammalia > Carnivora > Felidae > Felis > Felis catus. Next base: position 46,700,878 of record NC_058374.1, read on the forward strand.
TGTAATAATACAGTATATGATACATATACAAAATATGTATTAACTATGTTATTAGTAAGGCTTCCAGTTAACAGTAGGCTATTAAGAGTTAGGTTTTGTGTGGAATTGTGACTGCTTGGGGATCAGTGCTCCTAACCCTTGCATTGTTCAAGGGCCAACTGTACATTCACAGAGTTGTGCAATGGTTACTGCTATCTTCCCAGAACATTTTCATTACCTTAAAAAGAAACCCTTGTAAACAAACTGTGGTATATCCATGTAATGTAATATTGGTTTTTTTTTAATTTTTTTTTTAATGTTTATTTTTGAGAAGAGAGAGACAAAGGATGAGCGGGGGAGGAGAGAGAAAGAGGGAGACACAGAATCAGAAACAGGCTCCAGCCTCTGAGCTGTCAGCACAGAGCCCAACATGGGGCTCAGACTCACAGACAGTGAGATCATGACCTGAGCCGAAGTTGGACACCCCACCGACTGAGCCACCCAGGCACCCCAGTAACGTTATTAAGCAATAAAAAGAACTGAACTATTAAACCACAAAAAGGCATGGCGAAACTTACCTGCATATTGCTAAGTGAAAGAGGCCAGTTTAAAAAGGCTGTCTACCATGTGATTCCAACTATATGACATTATGGAAAACACAAAACTATAAAGGTAGTAAAAAGATAAATGGTTGCCAGCATTTTGGAGGAAGGAAGAAGGGGTGGGACATGGGATTTTTAGGGCAGTGAAAATATTCTGTATGATACTTTATTGCAGATACATGATATGTGCATTTGTCAAATCCAGAGAGCCATACAACACAGAGTGATGTAGACTATGGATTTATTCATATCGTTAGTTCATCAGGTATAGTGAATGTACTACACTAATGCAAGATTTTTTTTTTTAATTCAATGTTTATTTTTGAGAGAGGGAGAGGAGGGAATGGGGGAAGGGTGGGGGAGTACTGAGGATCTGAAGCAGGCTCTGTGCTGACAGCAGAGATCCATCCCAATGTGGAACTTGAACTCACAAACCATGAGATCATGAGCTGAGCCGAAGTTGGACACTCAACCAACTGAGCCACCCAGGCACCCCTACAAGATGTTAATAATAGGGGATGCTAGGGGATGCCTGGATGGCTGAGTCAGTTAAGCGTCTGGCTTTGGCTCAGATCATGATTTCACAGTTCATGGTTCGAGCCCCACATAGGATCTGTGCTGACAGCTCTGAGCCTGGATCCTGCTTCAGATTCTGTGTCTCCTTCTCTCTCTGCCCTTCCCCTGCTCATCCTCTGTCTCTGTCTGTCTCTCTGTCTCTCTCAAAAAAATAATGATAGGGGACACTGAGACAGTGGAGAAAGAGGAGATATGTGAGAACTCTCTACTTTCTGCTTAATTTTTTCTAAACCTAAAACAGCTCTGAAAAGCAAACTATGTTAATTTAAAAAAGAACAAAAGAAACACTTTAGAAGTCATTCCTCATTCTCTCCTCCCCTGCCCTAAGCAATTACTAATCTACTTTTTATCTCTTATCGATTTGCCTTTTGTGGACATTTTAGCTCCATGGAATCACACAGTATGAGGCCATTTGTGTTTGGTTTCTTTCACTTGGCATAATGTTTCCAGTGTTCATCTGTGTTGAACCATGTACTTCATTCCTTTTTATGTCTGAATAATGAATGTTCCATTGTATGGACACACCACATTTTGTTATACACTCATCAGTTGATGGACATTTGGGTTGTTTCCACTTTTTTAAAAGCTATCATGAAAAACGGTACTATGAACATGCATTGTACAAATTCTTATGTGGTCATATGTTTTCATCTTTTGGGGGGATATACCTAGGAGCAGAACTGCTGGGTCATATGGTAATTCTAGATTTAATATTTTGGGGAACATGCAAATGGTTTTCCAAAGTGGCTACTATTTTATATTCCCACCAGCAATGTATAAGGGTTCCATTTCTCCACATCTCCACATGTTATTGGCTGTTTTTTATCATATAACCATTCTTGTGGGTATAAAGAGGTATCTCTTGGCCTTGATTCACATTTCCCAAATGACTAATGATGTTGAATGTTTTTCATATGTTTATTGGTCATTTATATGTCTTCTTTCGAGAAATGTCTATTCAAATACTTTGCCTACACTTTAATTGGACAGTTTATCTTTTTGTTGAATTGTAGGTGTTCTTTGTATATTCTGGATACAAATACCTTATCATATGTATGACTTACAATTATTTTCTCCCATTCTATGTGTTGACCTTAATGGTGTTCTTTGAAGCATAAAAAAATTTTTTTTTAATGTTTATTTATTTTTGAGAGACAGAGAGCATGAGTGGGTGAGGGGCAAAGAGAGGGAGACACAGAATCTGAAGCAGGCTCCAGGCTCTGAGCTAACAGCACAGAGCCTGACGTGGGGCATGAACATGCCAACTGTGAAATCATGACCTGAACCAAAGTTGGATGCTTAACCATCTGAGCCACCCAGGCGCCCCTGAAGCACAAAATTTTTAATTTTGAAGTCCAATTTTTTTTGTTGTTGTTGAGTATGCTTGTGGTGTCATATCTAAGAAACTGTGGCCTAATCCAAGGTCACAAGATTTATCTCTATGTTTTCCTTTAAGAGTTATTGTGGCTCTTACATTTAGGCCTTTGTTCTGTTTTGAGTTAATTTTTGTATATGGCATGTTGTAGGAGTCCAACTTAATTCTTTTTGCTTGCAGATATTCAGTTGTCCCAGCACCATTTATTGAAAAGACTCTTCTTTTCCCGTTTCTCTGTTGTTGTGGCACCTTACTGAAAATCAGTTGACCATAAATCTAAGGTTTATTTCCAGATTCTCAATTCTTTTTCATTTGATATGTGTGTCTACCCTTGTGCCAGTACCACATTATCTTGATTATTGTAGCTTTCTAATAAATTTTGAAATCAGTAAGTCAAGCCCTCCACCTTTTTGTTTTTTAAAATTGTTTGGCTATTTGGGGTCCCTCTATTACCATATAATTTTTTAAATTATCTTGTCAATTTATGCAAAAAGGCAGCTGGTATTTTTTAAAGTAATCTCTGCACCCACTATGGGGACCAAACTCATGACCCCAAGATCAAGAGTCAAATGTTCTACCAACTGAACCAGCCAGGCAACCCCAGCTGGGATTTTGTTGAATTTGCAGATCAATTTGGGGGAATATTGTCATCTTAACAATATTAAGTCTTTCAATCCATGAATTTGGAATGTCTTTCTTTTTATTAGATCTTTAGTTTCTTATAATGATGTTTTGTGGTTTTCAGTGCATACGGTTTGCAGGGTTTTTTGTGTTTTTTTTTTTGTTAAATTATTGCTAAGTCATTCTATGAGGCCAATATTATAGCATGTATCAAAACCAGAGATACCATAAGAAAACTATAGACCAATATGTTCTCTGAATATAGATGCAAATACCCTCAATAAAATGCTGTTTCTTTTTTAAATGTTTATTTAGAGAGCAAGCAGGGGAGGGGCAGAGAGAGGAGAGATAATCTCAAGTAGACTCCTCCGCACTGTTTGTATAGAGCCCGACTTGACCTGGGGTTTGATCTCATGAACCGTGAGATCATGATCTGAGCCGAAATCAAGAGTCAGATGCTTAACTGACTGAGCCACTCAGGTGCCCCTAAAACGTTGTTCTAAATGGTATGTTTTTATGCTATTCTCAATTAATGTCTTTATGATTTCATTTCAGATTGTTCATTGTTCAGAGCTAATTTTTGTTTATAGATCTTGTCTCTTGCAACCTTGCTCAACTCATTTATCAGCACTAATAGTTTTTTGTGGATTCCTTAGGATTTTCTACATACAAGATCATACCATCCTCAAGTAAAAGTAGTTTTACTTTTTCCCTTCCAGTATGAATGACTTTTCTTTCTTTTTCTTGCCTAATTGCTGTGGCTAGATCCTCTAATACAATACAGTGTTGAATAGAAGTAATGAGAGAAGGCAAGGTCCTTGTCTTTTTCCTGATCTTTGGGGGGAAAGCTTTCAATATTTTACCTTTAAGTGTGATATTAGCTGTGGGTGTTTCATAGATACCCTTTATCAGGTTGAAGAAGTTCCCTTTATTCAGTTTGTTGAGTGTTTTGGTTTTTTTGGGTTTTTTTTAATCATATGAGGGTGTTAGATTTTGTCAGGTGCTTTTTCTGAGTCTTTTGAGAAGAAAATGTAACTTTGGCCCTTTTTTTCTTTTGAGATGGTCTATTATTACAGTATTTGATTTTTGGGTTGTTACACCTACCTTTATTCCTGTGATAAGTTGCACATAGCTATGGTGTAAATCCTCTTTATATGTTGTTAGATTCAATCTGCTAGCATTTTGTTGAGGATATTTGCATCTATATTCGGAAAACATATTGGTCTGTAGTTTTCTTATGGTATCTTTGGTTTTGATATCAAGCTAACATGTTGTTTTCTCTTCTGTTTTTTGGAAGAGTTTATACAGACTTAGTGTTAATTCTTTAAATGTTTAGTAGAATTCACCAGTGAAGTGACTTGGACTTTTCTTTGTGGGAATTTGTTGTTGTTGTTGTTACTAATTCAATCTCTTTATTTGTTATAGGTCTATTCAGATTTTCTATTTTATCTTGAGTCAGTTTTGCTACTTTGTGTCTTTCTAGAAATTTGTCCATTTCTTCTGGGTTATCTTGTTTTTGGCATATAATTTTTCATAGTATCTCATGTAACCATTTCTATTTCTGTAAAGTTGATAGGGATGATGTCTCTTTCAGTCTTTTTTTTTTTTAACCCAGTCTTTTTAAGTTTATTTATTTTGAGAGAAAGAGTATAAGCACAAGCAGCGGAGGGGAGGAGAAAGGGGGAGAGAAAGAATCCCAAGCAAGCTCCACACTAACAGCACGGAGCCCAACACAGGGCTTGAATCCCACGACCCCAAGATCATGACCCGAGCCGAAATCAAGTCGGATGCCTGAGCCACCCAGGCGCCCCTCATCTTGACTTTAGTATTTTGAATGTTTTCTCTTGGCCAGTCTAGCCAAAGGTTTGTTGATTTTGTTGATTTTTTTGAAACTTTTGGTTTCATTGATTTTCTCTATTGTTTTACCAACCTCTATTTTATTTATGTCTGCTTTGATACTTGTTATTTCCTTCCATCAGCTTGCTTGGGATTTAATTTGTTCTTCATTTTTGAGTTTCTTAAGGTGGAAAATTAGGTTATTGATTTCAAATCTTCTTTTTAGTTTAAGCATTTACAGCTCCCTCTGAGCACTGCTTTAGCTGCATCTCATAAAGTTTTGGTATGTTGTGTTTTCTTTTCATTTCAAAGTAGTTTTCTAATTTCCCTTGTGATCTCTTCTTTGACCCATTAGTTACTTAGGAATGTCTTTTGTCTTTTTATCTGCCATATTTATTAGATAGTTATTGCTGTGTACTAAGAATTATATGACAGTCCCTGGTGCTTACTTTCTAAAAATCAGAACATCCAGTTTTAGCTTGTCTCAATGGAGAAAGTGTTTATAAAAAAACAGGTAGTTAACAGAAAAGTAGGACCTTCACTCTTACTTGCTTATAACAAACAGACTTGAACATTTTAAACATAATAATGAAGACAGATGTGGTATTGCAAAAGCCCTAGTGAAATCTAGCATCTCTACTATTTTACCTTTGTGTAATAAATTCTCTGGAGAGTAAGGAAAAAATCAATGGCTGGCAAGTTTCTTTATATGAGAGCTAGGGAGACAGACTTTCTGAGTGTTTCCCTTGGGGCTTCCTATTTCCAGCTCACAAATGTGTTTGGGGGAGGAAAAAGAAGTAAAATGGGTAATGGATAAAGAGGTTCCAGTGTTTTAAAGACAGCTATTTATATTTTCATGTGGCTCTATGTCAATAGAAATAAGACTAGAATAGAAAAAGCTAAATCTTGTATTATTTTCATAGTTTTCTTTGGAGTTTGTGTGGTGCATAAAAATCAGTACTTTTACGTAGCAACATTAATGTGCTTCCTCACAGAAGAAATAGGAGAGCAAAGGGACAATATGGTTGTCACTGAGTTTGTGAAAATTTAATGAAAATTGGTAAGAATGATTTTTGGCCAGAGATATTTAAGGAATTTGTGAGACTGATTTCAGTTTTAGTTTCTGGTTCCTTTCACTAACTTCTCCTAAGCTTCCCCTAATCATTATGGCTTATGAATATATGCAGTTCAGTTGTTAAGGCAAGTAGTCTACTAACCCACATTTGTATAATACCTTTTTCTTTACCTGGTGCTTTTATACTTAAGACTTACAGTAATCCTGCAACATACCTCTCTTGAAAACTGGTATACTAATCAGATTTTAGCTGACACCAAAAGCTAAAAATTCAGTCTACCATTGAGGAAAAATTAAACATATGGTTTTAACGTAATTTTATAGGAGGTGACATAAAATACAGGAACCCTGGATTCATTTACTCTGCTTTCTAATTTAAAAAAAGGTAGTGAAATAATTTTACTCTCATGAAACCTAAACAAAAGGATATAACTTTTGTTTGATTTTTATGACCGTGCTCAGTTTGTTTCAAAAATCATTGAAGTCTCTTAAGTACACTGTGTCCTCTTGCTGGCTTCTCAAAGGCAGCCTTTCCTGAATTAATTAAAAACAGCAATATTCGAGGTATTAGATTACAGTGTTGTATGATTGACGATTCACTTTACTACATAAAGAATAGATATGATTATCATTTATGTCTCTGTAGACTCGAGTTTATGCTGTAAATACATTGCTTTTTAAAAACTGTAGCAATAGCAAATATACTTTGTTTTAATGTAGGATGATTTCAAAATATTTTATTAAAATTGTGCAGTTTCCTGAGGTGTATATTATTATGTTGGAATAAAAACATGGTGTATAATATAAAAAGCTTAAAAGATCTGTTTTTGAAAAGTTGAAACTAATTTGGGAATACTGAAGCAACTAGCTTTACAAGACTGGTGGAAAAGAAAGTTTTTTCCCCAGAGTCTTAGAGAATTCAGTCTCATTTCAGACCTGCCTTATAAAATGCTTGATGCAGTGGTTGGCCATCATGTTATATGACACAGGGTCTAGTCAATGTGGTTCATTCATATTTACAGTTTGGCTTTCAACCTAACCATTATACTTAGTAATGATCTGATCTTTATAGGGTATTGGGCATTGTTCATGTGTGATATTAATAGTGATCGCAACAAACAAGCAAATGAGAGTTTTTATACCCACATGAATATTGAGTTTGAGTTTTGTTACTGGGAATGCTTCTACTTTTTTTTTTTAAGAGGTTTTTTTTTTTTTCTTAAGTTCATTTATTTTGAGAGAGAGAGAGAGAGAAAGAGAGAGAGAAAACGAGCAGGGGAGGGGCAAAGAGAGGGAGACAGAATCCGAAGCAGGTTCTAGGCTCCATGCTGTCAGCACAGAGCCCAACGCGGGGCTTGAACTCATGAACTGTGAGATCATGACCCAAACCGAAGTCAGATGCTTAACCAACTGAGCCACCCAGGCACCCCTACTTTATTCCAATGATTTGTCAGTATTTGAGTTTTGCATCTTCTCTTTTATAATTGCCTTTAAAGCCTCAGCAGTATTCCTCAGCAGTATTCCTTTCAGAATACTGAAGTTATGTCATTTTTATTTTCTGAGGGTAATTTTCAGAAAGAACTAGACATAATTCAGAATTTTGTCAGATAAAGTAGATAATCTGAGGCCGACTCGACTGTATTGTAGCTTGTAAGAAACTAGCTCTAAAAGCACTTTCCCAAAAAGCTTGTTCTTTGGAATAAATGTAACCCCTTTCAAGGTAATTGCTTTAAAGAAAATGTATTTGATGTACAAGTTCAGGTTCGTGTATTTAAAAAATCATCACATTTACCTCATAGTTACATCTTGTGTAAGAACTTGGGGAGGTTCCAAAGCTAAACAATGAAGAAGATTAAATTACTTTGCTAGTCACCAAAAAATTGTGCCTGTGCAGGTAAATGAATAGAGATATTGAAAAGATGTCTTATGACCAGTGGGAGCAAGTTGAAATCTCCTGAGACAGTCTAAGGTTATAATTATAGGCTTCTAAAATCAGGAGAGAATTATCCTGAAGATGTCAGGGACTTCTGTGTGTTCCTTTGGGCTCATCAATGTTGAAGAGGGAATTCATAGCCAAATTTCTTAGGATACATTACATACACACACACACACACACACACACACACACACACACACACACACACACATATATGTATATATGGAATGTATATATATACGCACACACAATTTTTGTACAAATTTTGTTTTTTTCTAACTATAAACATTTAGAAATAATAAAAAATATAGACGAGAGAAAGCTGTCAAAGAAATCCTCATTGAATTTTTAATAAACATCCTTTCTTCTATGTGTTTTATAAGGTTGAGATTACAATGAACTTAAAATTTTTAAATCTTTTTTTTTAATGTTTATTTATTTTTGAGAGAGAGACAGAGCGTGAATGGGGGAGGAGCAGGGAGAGAGAGAGAGAGAGAGAGAGAGAGAGAGAGAGAGAGAGAGAACCTGAAGCAGGCTCCAGGCTCTGAGCTGTCAGCACAGAGCCCGACACGGGGCTCGAACTCTCAAACTGTGAGATCATGACCCAAGCCGAAGTCAGATGCTTAACCGACTGAGCCATCCAGGCACCCCTATAATTTTAAATATTGATTTTTCTACCTATTATTTTCGCAAGTCAGAGATTCTTTGTGAACACAATATTCAGTGGCCATCTTTTAGATTGTAGCATCTAGCCATACATGGTTCATAAAATTTACTGTTAAATGACTTAAAGTTTATCATTGAAGAAATAATGAAAACTTACAGAATTTCTTCTCTCACACTCATAGTATTAGAAGTATCAGAAAGAAAACAATAACATGAAGCAAAGACTCATGAGGCATGTCATGGGATTATGCTTTCTTAGTTTCATAGGCTTCATTTATTATTTGTAAATGTTTTCCTTGCTAATGTGCAGCCATAGTCACTTTCCTAGAAACAGAACTGAGAGAAAAAAAACCATTTCTTCTCTCTCTTGGCAAAGGTGGTTGGAGGTAAAGTTAAGAAGCCCGGCAAACGTGGTCGGAAGCCAGCCAAAATTGACTTGAAGGCAAAACTTGAGAGGAGCCGGCAGAGTGCAAGAGAATGCCGGGCCAGGAAAAAGCTAAGATACCAGTATTTGGAAGAGTTGGTATCCAGTCGGGAAAGAGCCATATGTGCCCTCAGAGAGGAACTGGAAATGGTAAGAAAGTCTGCCAGTAAACACCTGAAAAAATCAACCTAAGCTTAGTAGTCAAAGAAATATATATTAAAATATGAAGGTACCAATTTTCACGTATGTGTTTGACAAATATGGGAAAGAGTATTAGTCTGTTAGCCAAGACGTAAGCAAGGAAGCAGTTTTGCATAGTAGCTTGTGGGAGCAGAATGTGACTATTTCACTGAGGGATTGTTTTTGAAGGAAAAAAATGGAAAATAACACAAATGTACAATAATAGGGGATTAGTTAAATTATACTGCATTCATAAATTGGACTACTTTGCAGGCAGTAAAAATCACAATGCACATGTATATTTCCTAATGTAGAAAGGCATTTACAATATATTGCTAAGTGGAAAAAGCAATATAACAATATGTAACAATATGCATAGTATATATACCATTTGTGTTTCAGCATACTGATTTATTTATTTGTCATGTTTTGGTCATTTATTCATCCAGACTTTGGGTGGTGGCTGTAGAAATGTAAAAGAGAATAGAAATCTCACTATAAGCTCAGGGGAGGAGGTGACAGGTTGGAGACGAGAGAGAATACTACTATGATCATCACAGAACTAGGACCTCAGCATTTTAAATGGTAAGAAAATAAGGTTGGGGTCTGAAGAGAGTCCAGATAAACACTATTGAATAGATTTAAAAATACATATATTGAATTTGACTCCTGCTGCAATTTATTTCTTACCTTCTGCAGTGGAAGCTACTTGAGGGCATGATCTTTGAACTGACTGATCTTTGTATACGTCAAAGTCCATACTACACAGTCTGGCAGAAAGCAGATGTTTAGTGAATGTTTATGAAAGAGAAGGGAAATTATAAAATTATTTATTTTAGGAGTAGAAATGATAATGTGACAGCAAAAAGAGATGAATTCTAATTAGTGGCACACTGGGAAGAGAGAATCTTTTAACCAGAGGAGCCTTCTTTTTTTTTTTAAGTTTATTTACTTTGAGAGCAAGAGAGTGTAAGCAGCAGAGGGGCAGAGAGAGCAGAATTCCAAGGCTTCACACACAGCACAAAGCCCAATGCAGGGCTTAAACCCACAAAACAGCCAGATCATGACTTGAGCCGAAATCAAGAGTTGGATGCTCAACCGACTGAGCCACTCAGGCACCTCCCCAGAAGGGCCTTCTTAATCTGAGCACTACCCACAGTTTATCACTAGAAGATCCAGCAGCAGTTTCCTACCCTCTTCTGAAAGATGGCAGGCCTCATACATGTCCTAGGTTATAAACAGGAAATACAGTGGAGGGATAGGATTCCCACCAGCCAGTGTGACCTCTAGTTATGGGAGTTTTTCTGTCTGGGATTTCCACCCCTGGTTCCTGAACTCTGACTAGTAAAATTTTACTTAAATATATTTTACATATTTCAGTACAAGCAGTGGTGCATGGCAATGGACCAAGGAAAAATCCCTTCTGAAATAAAGGCCCTACTCACTGGAGAAGAGCAGAGCAAATCTCAGCAGAACTCAAGCAGGCACATGAAAGCTGGGAAGACAGATGCTAACAGCAATTCCTGTGAGTACCATGAGTGGGAGAGTTTATATTTAGAGGAGTGTTTTAAGGTAGGGTTTCCATTGACCACTTTCCTTATGTCATTAAATAAAATGTTGATGTCATTTGTAATATACTAATAAGCAAGTGAAATGGTGTTAGATTCTAAATATTGAGATGAATTTTACATGGGCTCGATGAACAGCAACTGAAAACTGCATGGAAAATTTTTAAAGTAAACTTAGTCCATAAATGGGAGTATACATTCTAGTTATTGTTAATAAGAATTTTATTTGTATTTTGATTTACAGCCTAAAGAATCCCTTCACTTATATTTATCTTATGTTTTTCCTCCAATAATTGTGTTAAGGAATTACACTTTTTATTTTGTAGATGAAGAAATAGCAGAGGGGTTGGTTAAGACGCCCAGGGTCACACAGCTATAATGGGAAAAACCTGTCTTCACCTAGTCCAGGCTGTATCTAGTACAGGAGCCCATCATTGCAGGGTTTTTTTTTTTTCGTTATGGTGAAATTCATATGAAATTCATAAAATTAACCATTTTAAAGTAATAATTCAGAGGCATTTGGTACAATCAGTGTTGTACAACCACCACTTCTATCTAGTTATAAAACATTTTATCACCCCAGAAGAAAACCCTGAACTCATTAGGTAGTTACTTGTTCTTACTCCCTCCCTCCAGCCCTTGGCAACTTGTCTCTATGGATTTACCTATTCTGGATATTTCATACAAATGGAAACATACAATATGTGACTTTTTGTGTCTGGCTGTTTTCACCTAGTATATTTTCAAGGTTCATCCACACTGTAACATATATTAGTACTTTATTCCATGTTATGGCTGTATAATGTTCTGCTAGGTATGTGTACCACAATTTATTTGTTCATTCATCTGTTGATGCTTGTTTCTCCCAAACAGTATGATATGAAACATGAGTGTACAAGTATGTGTTTGAGTACTTGTTTTCAATTCTTTTGGTTATATACCTAGAAGTGGAATTGCTGAGTCTTCTGGTAATTTTATATTTAACTTTTAAGGGAACCACAAATTATTCTCCACAGTGGCTGATATATTTTGCGTTCCCACCAGCAGCATATGAAGCTTCCAATTTCTGTACATCTTGCTAACTCTTTTTATTTTCCCTTATTTAAAAAAAAATTTATTTTTAAGTAATCTCTACACCCAAATGGGGCTTGAACTCACAACCCCGAGATCAAAAGTCGCATGCTCCACTGACTGAGCCAGCTAGGTGCCCCTCTATTTTTAAAAACTGTAGCCTTCCATCCTAGGATGTGAAGTAGTATCTGATTGTAGTTTTGATTGGCATTTCCCTAAAGACTAATGATGTTGAGCATCTCTTCATATGCTTGTTGGCCATTTGTATATCTTCTTTGAAGGAATGTCTAAGTCCCTTCCCCAAGTTTTAATTGAGATGTTTTTCATTTTGTTGTTGAGTTGTAGGAGTTTATATTTTTCCCGGATTCTAGACCTTATCCCATTCTGTAGGTTGTTTGTTTCAAATTCTTTTTTTTTTTTTTTTTAAGTTTATTTATGTTGAGAGAGAGAATCCCAAGCAGGCTCTGCACTGTCAGCACAGAGCCTGATGCAGGGCTCACTCTCACGAACCATGAGATCATGACCTGAGCCAAAATTAAAAGTCAGACGCTTAACTGACTGAGCCACCCAGGCGCCCCTTCTCACATTCTTGATAGTGTCCTTTGGTGCACAAAACATTTAAATTTTGATGAAGTCCAGTTTATCTATTTTTTCTTTTGTTGCTCATGCTTTGGGTGTCATATGTTAACAATCCATTGTCAAATCCAAGGTCATGAAGAACCTTACCCCTATGTTTTCTTCTAAGAGTTTTATGGTTTTAGCTCTTATATTTTAGGTCACTGATCCATTTTGAGTTAATTTTTCTATATGGTATAAGTTAGAGGTCCAACTTAATTCTTTTGCATGTGAATATCCAATTGTTCCAGGACCATTTGTTGAAGACACTGTAAAGATTTTATAATGAAGATGTCATGGATTGGTTTCTTTATCATTGTGATTGCTTTGGGAGCACTTGAAACAGTTATAAAAAAATGCTGTAAATTTTTTATCTTTTAAAATATTTTTGTAAAAGCGAACGGTTTGGTTTTTGATAGCTTTTATTACATGAGGTAACATTTGTTTTAATCTAAATTGAATTAATGAAAAAAAGCCAAATCAGCTCAATTTTCTTGCAATCTGTATTTTTAAAAAGCCTTTCTGTAGATCCTAAACAAACAAAAAATTTATACATTTTAAAACAGATTAAACAAACTTCATTGACTTACAAACATTCTTACATTGGTAACTATGATTTATTTTTTAGGGTGAAGATTATATAAAATGATGAGTAGCTGATTGAAGCCAATATTCTGATTCCTATGGAGGATGAATGGGCAAGATTGTACTTCTTGGCTCCATTTACTACCTACTGCTCAGTAGTCATCTCTGTAAATCTGCAGTTTCTACCAAAATGTGTGATCATAGATCCCAAAGGATTTTGCTTTAACTTTCAACACTTAGAAAATTTATAAACATTCAGACCTGTTCTGGTTGGTATTGCCACCGGTGGCAGTTAACATGTTGTAATGCTTGAAAACACAGGAGTAGAGAGAAGTGGGTGAAGATTGTATTTTTGCACCTTAACTCCACATTGCTTTATTGGTTAATTTATATTCTTTCCATGTATTTCATGTCATTGTATGTGTATGTATGTTTAGGTGTCACCTTCTTTTATGTTTTTGACTGCCCTACAAAGAGAAACCAAATGGGCTGACTATTAAGTTCTCAGCCTTAATGGACCTAATCTTATTTGTTTATATTTACTTGAGTAATGTTTATTTTCTGCATGAACCATGATTTCTCCTGTGAGCCATTCCAGCATAAGCTGTGAATATGTATTAACAAATATATACAGTTCTATTTTTATAATCCATAATGATATGCCTGTTTTGAATAATGTACGTGTTAACAAAATCCATCAGGAAAGCCCTCAAGACAGCCTCTATTTAAAACTTTCGTTGCTGTCTTCTCGAACTATATTTATAAAAGTTTGCTAGGGCCTAATCCATACTTGGAGAATAATTAGTCAAATTTTCTTTTTAAGCAAGAAGTAACCCTTTAGGGATTTCATCAGCATACACCATCTTGACAACTTAGAGAATGTATGTATGTATGTATGTGTTTCTATTGTATGTCTATATATGTATGTGGGGAGGGTAGGAGTGAATGTTCACACACATTTCCTTGTGTAGTCAACTAACTCGGACACTTTTTCTAAAGAAAATAGGATGAAATTAGCTGCTGAGATCGAGTTTCTGCCTCAAGAGATCTGGAACAAAATGAGGGAGAAATTGCTAGTAGATCTAATGGCTGTAGGCATAACCAGAACACTTAGTTTCTCCCCTGACATGAGCTTCGTGATGAATGTGTTCTGAGCCAGGAAGAAACACACTGTGGGTGTGCCTCTGGTTCGGCCCTGACCGTGTCTACACTCTGGAATGAAGCACTGAGCTAGAGTTGTCACAGCACCACGGCCAGATGGCCTGGTGGGAGCACAGAACGGCAGAGTAGTTCTTTTCAGCTCCGGTTACAGCTACATTGACCTTCTTCCTGACTACCCAACAGAGCAATGGCTGAGGAATCAAGCTCATAATATTTTACATGCAAATAGACTAGGTATCTTTCAGTTTCCCCAGTGAGACACCTTATCACTCTTTCTTCTCTGTCCCAGAGTTAAATCAGGAATTGTGTTCTCTGTTGCTGCTAAATTATAATTGTTCTTTGCTCTACCGAGGCAAATATTTGGCTTCTACACAGTATGTTTTGTTACGAAATGGCAGTTTAAGAGGAGGCATCCTACTCCAGACTGAGGTGGAACAAGAGATGGACCACATAGTTTCAGATTACAAGGTACTCTCCCCTCTTCTCTTAGGCCATGTTTCAATAAAGTGCTTCCCCTTAGCCTACGTTCCTGAAGATCTCTTGTGTGTAGGTTGCAAACTCGGATCTAGTCTAGTCCTGTGTGACTACTGATATACCACTAGCCCAACCTGTTGGGTCTCTCTGTGTTTTGGAGGACTGGGGGTTTAAGAGTATTTAATGTCTTTCTAGGATCACAAATATAGATAGATTGAGGATAGTTAATATCCAGACCTTCAGAGTTTAAGTGTTTTAAATATAGTGTTCAGATTGTAATGGGTATGGTTTTGCCATCTGGTCTACTCAAATGTATATTTTTATTTTGCAAAACAACCCAAGATTTACTACGTGTTGCTTTTTGTTCAGTACCTTTTGAATTCCCCAGAAGAGTTGTTTTCAAAGCAAACATTCCAAAATGAATGTGGCTCTTCAATGGAATGTCTCCATTGTGCTTGAAGTATTTCTTCTCTGGTTGTAATTTTAAAGTACAGGGTCATTTGAGCTACCCTCTGTGCCCACCCCCAGTATCTTTACAAGAGCAGTGACTTTGTCCTCAGGTAGAGGATGTGTAATTTTGGATGAAAGTAAATTACAACTTATATAAAGTTTATTCCTAAACCTATCTTTTTGGTATTTTAAAGTAGATCATACCAAGACAAAGTTTCTTGGTCTTAAAAAGGAATGTTTTGATTGCTTTGGGTGTTGTGCTGGCTGCACGCTTTGGCCACTTGAAGCATGTTAATAAATGTCACTGATTAAAACAGCTGGAGCATTTCTTTTCCCATTCCAGTTAGGAAGCAGCAATACTGAAATCCTAGCATCTCTCACTTTCTGTAATGACAACATACAGGCTGAGAGAGAACAGAAGAGGGGGAGAGAATCACTGAGCTCGGTCCCTCTGGATCAGCGCTGTTCTTTTTGCTCCCTGAGTAAAAAGAGTAATGTTGTTGTTGTTGTTGTTCCCAAAGAAAGGAAGGTAAGGGGAAAGTATATATTTGTGTATTTAGACCAGTCATATTCTGTCATTAACTTAGCATAGACCTGCCATATATTAGAGCAACTGAATATAAGATGGAATAAGTTTGGCCAGGTCACGTTTTAGGAGATAGTTGATGTTCTTAAATTTTTTTTTCTATTTCGTCTAAAACCTGTCTGTTGTATCTAAATCAGAATCTGTCTTATTGCAGCAAATTCATATCACTGTTTTTCAGCTACTTGACAGTATTTATCAGCATCACCATTTAGCATTTTATTTCATCATCTTTGAATTATGATAGAGTTGATTTGGCTCATTACAAAAAGCATAGGTTTAAACTGGATTTACTTTTAGTTCAAACAAAGGCAAAGAAATTTAAAACATCAATGCTATATTTCACAAGAAATCAGTTGCATATTATCAATTACATATTTAGTTTTGAAAGAGAGGAAGATTATTAATCCATGTGGTATTGGGGGGCATTGAGGGTATTTTCTTTCTCTGAAGAGCATTGTACAATTATATTTTTATGAAAAATAAAATATCTTCACCAGAGAAATCTCAAGTGGTCTGTTTTGCAATACTGAAATATGTTTGTGTGAGCACAGAACAGTAAAAAGAGTGAGATTTAGGCAGAAGCACTGGTCTTGGATTCATTTTTCGAGTCACCTTGAATTCTTTGATCTCTCGGCCTGTTTTCCTCATCTATAAGAAGGGGGGAGGGTAACTTTCACAGAGTAACTGGCAGGGTAAATAGGAGATATGAGAAACTGCTTCTTAAGTAGTAAAGAACTATATTAAATTTAAAATATTAGCATATGCCTGCATTTGACTATTGTAAGGATTTAAATCATGGAAGATAAATCTATTTAATGAGCTGGAATTTAAACATGTAGGGTTGTAGGTATCATATTTCTGAAGTCTTTTAAGCTTTATCACTATGTCTATCCCTGGAATGGTGTAGTTGGAAGGCATTTTTAACAATAATAGCCTTCGATTAATTAAACTAATTTTAAGAACAATTAGTGTTCCAACTGGTAATAATCCTATAATCTGCATAAAGCAGGTTTCAGACTGCTAGGTAACTTAGTTCTCTTTTCCCTTATTCCATCCATTTTACTTAACTATAGAGTAGTCCTGAGTCAGAGCCAAGGCTGCCATGTAAGGTTGGGCTGATTGTGCACTGCACAAAGGCACCCAGTTGAGGAGGTGAATGGATCTCAAATCTAGCTCACATTTCCTACAACAGGCCATGTGCGGAGGAAAGGGCACCTGCTATCTGCTCACCAGGGCACCTTTTGCATCGGTCTGCCCAGAGAGGTGCTTTTTTCTAATTTGGCCTCACAGGGTTGGGGGGGGGGGGGGGGGGCGGGGGGGGGTACCTTTCTTAATTCTTCCACCCAGAGGGTGCATTTTTAAAAATGCAAAACAGTGCTGTGCTGCAGCTGGCTTATGGCAGGCTCCCCAGAGGAAAGCCAATTGTGTGCATCTCTTCTCAACTCCACATTGAGTGACATCAACTTCGTAGCTTTTAATTGGCAATGATTGGAGTATTGACACATAGAGATCAGTAAATGCTACAAATCAGCGATCCCCGCCCCCCGCCAGACTTGGTTTCCAGCACACTACTGAAAAAGGCCTAGTATAAGCTAGAATGGCCCAACCAGGCATATTGGAGGCCTGGAAAATAGATGGCTAGAAGACCTATGGAGCTGGAAGGGCTCTTTTTGTAAGTCTGTAGGCAGCTTGGAGATGTCCATATCAAATTCAGATTTGTGTTGACCCTTGAACAATACAGGTTTGAACTATTCAGGTCACACCTTTTTCAATACAGCACAGCACGCACTTTTCTTCTGATTTTTCTTAACATTTTCTTATAGCTTACTTTATTGCAAGAATAGAGAATATAATATGCAAAACATGTGTTGACTTTATGTTATCAGTGGTAAGGTTTCCAGTCAACAGTAGGCTATTAGCAGTTAAGTTTTGGGGGAGTCCAAAGTTGTATGTGGATTTTTGACTTTGTGGAATGTTGGCACCCCATCCCTTGCATTATTCAAAGATCAACTGTACTTCACGAGACAGATGATAGCTGTGTCTTAGAAACTGTTAAGGATTGCAGAGAGATACCCAGCCCAACTCTAAAAATGACTAAGAGGTAAATCAGCTGGATTCTTAAAGCAAGCCCTGGGGTCAAAGTGGACAAACTAATTCACCTATTGTGTTGTGACAGGTCCCCCAAACACTCCTTGGCTGGGGGTTGGGCTGGAGTTGGACAGTGAGCTTTGGCTTGCAGGCCATTTTGATTCTGTAAGATACATATTTGAGTAGGAAAATTCTCCTGTGGTCCAACAGAACCGATTCCGAACCTGCCATGCCTCAGTGCCCCTTTGCTGAGAAGGAAAGCAATGCCTGATTAGCACTTCACAGCCCCAAACCCAACATGGAATCAAGTTAGCAGGCTGAAAATGACAACTATGTGTACACTGGGCAGACTTGGATAGTCCAGAACCAAACAGGCTAAATGGCCATCCCAGGCCCACATTGACTTTTGGATCGTACCGCTTCAATGGAATGAAGACCATGCCTCCCAGCACCACAAGACAAGAAAGTATAGGATTTATGGCTAATAATAATAATACCCCTCAAACCTCAGGTCAGGACAGCCCTGAGCCCCAAGTGCCACAAAAAGAGAAGAAAGAGCATTGAAAAAGGAAGGAAGAAAGCCAAAAAAAACGATGGCCAAGCCTTCTCCCAGAAGAAGGCATTCTCATTGACGTCAAGTACAAAATGAAAGCTGGCAGTGCCTCTTCCCTTGTGAGAGTAGCCCCGTGTTCTTCCCGCTCCAGACAGAAAAAGGAAAACCCATGTGCCCTGGAGCCTTTTTTTTTTTTTTTTTTTTTTTTTTTTCTTTTTAGGCAGGCAGAGTAGGAACTCTACCTAGCAGCAGCCAGTGCAGTGTCTTTAAACAGAGCTACACTAGCATCACTCTTCCTGGAGTGAAGAGGGCCAGCCCTGGTGGGGAAAGGAGTCTTCAGTACAAATCAGAAGCACACAAACACAACACATCTGGGCTCCGGAGATGCTGACTCATTTCGAGGACAATGCAGTACCCAGCCAGAGCTGCTGGAAGCATGAGATGAGAGAAGGTTCTTTTTCAAACACAAAGGACTCATCATGGAGTTCCTTTACATTAGCACTCCTTTGGTGAGATAAATGTTTCATAGATCATTAACCACATCATTCTATACCTGGGAGTGACAGAAACACATCAAGCTAAAATGTGCTCATTCATTTGTTATCAGATAAAATGAAAATAGAATATCTCTACAAGTGTAATATGTACAATCGCATTCTGAGTAAGATGGCTTTTTAGGAACATTTTTGTTGAGTAAAAAGAAGTAGCCAGTTGTGTGCTGGTAGATGTTTAACAACTGACTCTTGGCTGGGGGAGGTCCAATTTGTAGTATTTACCCATTTCTGGGGTGGAAATATTCCCACCATGGTTGATTTCATGCTACTATGTTGTCAGTCGGCAACCAACATTTTTGAAAATTTAAAAATTGACTCTTGCAACATGTATGAGCCACCTTGACACCACTGGATAATCTATATAGAACGAGAATAGGGAATCTGTTAGGACTCTTTCAGGTACAAGTAAATACCCAACTGAAGTTGGTATAAACAATAAGGAGACTGAAAGCTACAGTGGCTTGATAGTGTCAGTAAAGACATTTAAAGTCATTAAAGACACAATATTTCCTTCTGCTCTAGGTTCTTGTCAGTAGGTTGGCTTTCACCATTGGTTGAATCCTCTCATAAACATCCCCAACAGTAAACCCATATATCTTTTCTTTAAAAAAAAAATTTTAAGCCATAAACCGTTCTGTTAAATTTTTCTTCAATATAAACTTAAATGTTGCTTACAATGTTTGTGTTCATAAGTTTGAGTCTATGGCTTTTCACTGTGTTTCTTTCCCCTTCAACTCCCCAGTTACCAAGAAGCTTTTTTTCAATACCTTCATTTCGCTTTCATTTGATATCATTGAAATTTGATTTCAATGAAATTTCATTGATTTCTAGTTATAGTATAATTCATATGGTTTAACTGAAAATATACAACTGTTACATGTTTTAGCTACATAGTTGCCTATGATTAACTATGACCAAGAGTGACCTGGGTCCGTTTCACTGGTTTTTCATATTCTACTAGAATGATAGTTAAATTAACAGGCAAAACTGATTCCCCTCCACTCCCATCAGTTTTCTCTTCTGTATAAAGTGGAAATCCCAACAGAAGGGTGACAATAAAAGTCTACATCCTCAAGTATTTTGTGTATCCTGTTTTGGACCATTCCTTCTTTTTAAAATTATTTTTTAAATTTTATTAATTTATTTTGAGAGTAAGAGAGTATGCAGGCGGGGGAGGGGCAGAGAGCAAGGGAGAGAGGGAATCCCAAGCAGGCTCTGTGCTGCCAGTGCAGAGCCAGACCCTGGGCTTGATCTCAGGAACCGTGAGGTCATGACCTGAGCTGAAATCAAGAGTCAGTTGCTTAAGTGACTGAGCCACCCAGGTACCCCCTGGACCATTCTTTCTTAAGAAATATTTTCAGGGGGAAAAGTTTCCTTTGGGGTGAGTAGTGAAGTAGCCCTACCACTTATGTCCCTTCCATTCAAGTTCCTGCTTCCAATTGTTCCTTCCACCTTGAGTCTGTAAAATCTTAACTTAAAAAAAGAAAAAAAAAAGCTACAGAAGGAAAACAATGCCACAATTTGACAGTAACATTAAAAACCCATTTCTACTAATGTTAACACATGGCAATAGGTGCCAAGTAACTTGAAAAATGGGAAAATTCACCGGGTTAGCAGTGACTAAAGTAAAATAGCATTAGAAAACCTTTATTAAGGGCTTCACATGTGTTCAGTAATACACTGATGATTTACATGAGTTTGGGCTCATTTTATTACTGCAACAATTCTGTAAGGTGGTGTGATGGTTAGTCTCCCATGTCAATTTAGCTAGCTATAGTACCTAGTCATTTAATCAAACACTAATCTAGATGTTGTGAAGGTATTTTGTAGATGTGGTTGACATCTACAATCAGTTGACTTTAAATAAAGATTATCTTTGATAATCTGGGTGGGCTTTATTGAATCAGTTAAAGGCCTTATGAACAAAAAATGAGGTTTCCCAGAGAAGAAGCAATTCTGCCTCAAGACTACAACATCAAATGCTGCCTGCTGGCCCGGCCCATAGATTTCATAAACCGCAACCCCAGCCTGCCTGCCTGCCCTACACATTTCAAGCTTGTCAGTCCCCTCAATGGCCTGAGCCACTTCCTCCAAATATTATCATCTAGCTAGCTAGCTATCATCTAACTATATCCTATTAGTTCTGTCATTAGGGTTCTAGAGAAGTCTAGTACAGGTACATACCGCTACATTCCCCATTTTAAAAATGGAGAAGCTGGGGTTTGAGAATAATTTTCTGGGTAAACGGGTGGTAAGCAGAATCCAAACTTCAACCCAGAAGTTGATTTCTGAGCCCTTGAAAGCAACCATAATACTATTTATGACTAAGGAAAACTTTGCTGGCTGGATGTATCGCTGGAATGTTGTGCCTAATTTTCAAAGCATCGTTCAAGTAGAATACATCTTCCTGGACAATCAGATAGCCCAGAAGTGTACATGAATCTAGACTGATGGACAGAGTATGTATCTTTTCTTCTCAGCTAGTGTGCTGCCTGTTGTCTCTACCATACAAATCCTGCATCTACTTTTCTGTTGTCCAGGTGTCTCTGCCATGTCCTCATCCAGCACACTCAGGGTCCTATTAGCAGAACACTAATAGACCTAAGACCTTAGAAGACCTAAGACTACTCGGTCTTCCTTTTCATTTTTTGAAAAATTTTTAATGTTTTATTTTATCTTTGAGAGAGAGGCAGAGACAGAGCATGAGCAGAGGAGGAGAAGAGAGAGAGGGAGACACAGAATCCAAAGCAAGCTCTAGGCTACAAGCTGGCAGCACAGAGCCCGACACGGGGCTTGAACTCATGAACCACGAGATCATGACCTGAGCCAAAGTCAGATGTTTAACCAACTGAGCCACCCAGGTGCCCTGGGAATATAGTCTTCTTAGACTGTTCTTTGGAAGATCTGTCAGGGAAGGAGAGTAGAGAAGATTCATTCAAAATTCCCTTCGAGGAACTCTTGGGTGGCTCAATTGATTAAGCATCTGACTCTTGGTTTCAGCTCAGGTCATGGTCTCATGGTTCATGAGTTTGAGCCCCGCATCAGGTTCTGTACTGATGATGTGGATCCTGCTCGAGATTCTCTCTCTCCCTCTCTCTCTCAAAATAAATAAATAAAACTTAAAAAAAACTTTCAGGCTGCCAGAACCAGAATCCTCAAACACTTAAAGGGGAATCAGGGAATGTTACAGCTACAGTTTAGATTGCAGACTTAAAAAAAAAAAAAAAATTCCCTTAGAGGAGTGTTAATCTGTATTTAGCTATTGTGGGCAAATACCTGGGACTACTTTATTGCTGCCTGCTGAAAACCAGATTATATTCGCAAGCTTCCAGACCTACATTATAATCCTGGAACCAGATATACATGTACCCCTCATTGCAGAGGCCAGGACTTTTTGGGAGTTATTTTCCTGCAGAAGTGAAATCGCACATTCTTCAAATTATAGGTGAATCCTAATTGTATAGCCCTAACTGTATAACTCAGGGTTGATGGGGAGTTTTAAAAGGCAATCTTTTAAAGAGGCTTCTTCTGGAAAAGAATACAGAGCTTTGTTCGGTTGAGCAAAAAGTGCAGAATGGCCCAGATTATGGGGGATCAAAAAACTAAAGACGGTCTGAGGGAAATGAGAGGGCCCTAAAATAAATCCAATCTAAAATAAACTTAACTGCCTAGGAGCATAGGGACATTTACTTTTAGGAAAAGTCTAGATTGCACTTCCATGAAAAGGGCCATGAATTCTCAGAGTCAAATGGTAAAGGGAACAGAAAAGACAGAGGCCTTGGTAAGTGTGGGTGGCACTCCCGCCAGTTTGGTGTCTGATGGGGTTTTGCGAAAGTGATACCATTTGCAAAATGGATTTAAAATAATATTTTGACTAGTGATTTCATGTCTGTAAAGAGTATTAATTATTTTGGAATTTCCTCCAAATGTTTAGATGCTCTGTCTTTTGAACACACTGATTGATCAGTTAATCTACAGCTGCTTCTTGTGCTCAGCAATTTTCCCTGACTTGTTGCTAGGAGACCAGGACCTCTCAGAAATTGCCCATGTGACAGGCATCAGGAGGAGGTGGTGGGCTCTACCTACTAGCCACAGTGCCACCAAGCGGTCATTCTGCAAAACACTTAGACAAAGTCCGTTTGTCTCCCCTGTTCTCTAATTAGAGTACGCCAAGGTAGTCTCTGTTCCAGATGAATTAGCAGGTTAACTGAACAGTGGGGAATTGTTTATTCTCTTCATAGACTTCTGCACACAGGGAGGATTTTTTCTCCAATAAATGAATCATGCCACGGCAAGCAGAATGGTGGAGTTAAAAGAATGTTGGACTGGGGGGCGCCTGGGTGGCTCAGTCAGTTGAGCATCTGACTCGATTTCAGCTCAGGTCATGAGTTCACGGTTCCTGAGATTGAGCCCTGCGTCTGGCTCTGCACTGACAGCACGGAGCCTGCTTGGATTCTCCCTCTCTCTCTCTCTCTCTGCCCCTTCCCCACTAGTGTGCATTCTTCTCTCTCTCTCTCAAAACAAACAAACAAACAAACTTTATATATATAAAAGGATGTTGGACTGGTTGGTAGAAGGCATTTTAGTTTACCCCTAATTTGACCTCCCTTGGTTGTAATTTCCTCTCCTAAACAATAAGGGGCATCGCCAAGTCTCTCAATGTCCCTTCTAATCCAAAAATCTGTAATTCTTCATGGCTTTTACATGCAGTTCTTCCAGAGGAGCTCATCCTCGAAGCTGATCCTGGTCCAGTAGCTCCAATAGATCTCAGTTATGTTGTTTCACAGTGAGTTTGAGCAGGGGGCAGCAAGACTGGAAGGGAAAAGGGAAAGACTGTGCCCACCCCAAGACACAAAACTGCCCACCTTATCTGGCAAATGACTGCTCCCACATATTTGGTGGAGGCCCCCCTGGGTAAAATTGTCCTTCCTGAGCAAGGAACTCTGGCCCAGGGAATCAGCTCCAGCCATCTTGGGTAAAAACCTGGCATGTCAGGTCAACTGAGAAGCACATATGAGCAGGATGTTCTTGTGGACTTTCAGCAGCAGGCTGATTCGACTAATGCTTTCACTGAAGATTAGAAGAAAAGGAACAACTTGGATTCCACCTTAAAGGATGCGTCCCTGTCCCTTCCTCTGACAGTCTCTGGGAGCCAGGTATGAGCATCACCTCTACTCTGAACCCTGTTCCCCACTATCATTTTTCTTGAACTCCGCTTTGGCGGCTACGTGAATCCAGATTCATGGCGCGCCTCATATGTACCTGGTAAGGAGACTGGGGTAATGTTTTTACTGTCTCCAGTAGGCTGCCTCCCTGTGATTTAACTGATTCTTGCTAGGCAGATATGAGTTATGGAGAATGTTGTTCTTGTACTGTTGGGACTTATGCAAAGCCTCATCAATCTGTGAATTATATCCAGTTTCCTCTGTTTCAGGATCAAGTGAGACAACAGGAATCCTGAATATTAAATAAGACTAGGGGTGCCTGGATGGCTCAGTTTGTAAAGTGTCCAACTTCAGCTAGGTCATGATCTCATGGTTCATGGGTTTGAGCCCTGCATTGGGCTCTGTGCTGAGAGCTCAGAGCCCAGAGCCTGCTTTGGATTCTGTTGTCTCTCTCTCTCTCTCTCTCTCTCTCTCTCTCTCTCTCTCTCTGCCCCTTCCCTCAAGCTGTCTCTCTCTGTCTCTCAAAAACAAATAAACATTGAAAAATTTTTTTTAAAAACAGACTAAACAAAAATACAGTGAATTATCAACATGCTCAGAGAATATAGCTGGATTATTATAGGTCATGAGACTATGATTTGGTTGACACTTTTAATTTGTCATTATTTGGGAGATTCTTTAAAAAAAAAAACCTTAAAGTGTCAACCAAATCAGTCTCATGACCTATAATAATTCAGCTATGAAATTGTCTCACTGAATTTCCACCGACTAGGATAAACTCACAGAACATTATAGATAGAATGGAGCTTAGAACTCTTAGTTTAAACTAAAACCTAAAATATATATATATAAACAAAATTGAGATGAATTAAATTTAACTTTTTACAATCTTTTAAAAATATTCCTTTTAAATGGACCAACAGTATGGAACAAAAAATGGACAAAAATGCAAGGGTTTTCTGTTTTTTAACAAGTCTGAACCATAGAATTCGAGGGCTGAGAGAAATGTCTAGCTTCTTTTGTCATTTTAGAGTGCCATCTGCTGATGGGATAAGGAAGAAGAAGATGAGGAGGAAAAAGAAAAAGAAAAATATGAGATGTTCTTTTTGCCTTTTGAACTTGACTGAAGGAAGCAGCTCCATTTAAAAACACCGGCTCTGTAGATGTTTCGTAGATGAAACGCTTTCTTGTTCTTGTTCCTTGTCCTAATTATTGAACCCAGTCTTGTCTCGTTTCCCTTTGTCTGTATCTCTGACATTCAGCACAAGTCCAACAACCTATCCACAGCCGAAGAAAAGGTGAGGGCCAGCTCATTAAATTCCACCTAGACTCTCCTTTTAAGAATGGGCGGATTCTCTTAGACCTTAGATTTCTACCAAAGCAGCAGCCAGAAGACCCATGGAGGCCTGGACGGGTTTGGCCACTCGTGTGTTCCTTAGAGAGACATCTGTAGTGTCAAGGAAAGAGTGATATACATGCAGTTAGAGGCCCTGAGTGTGAATACCAGCTCTGTCACACTCCAATGTGGGCAAGTCACAAAACATAGCATTCCAGATTCTCATCTATGAGGCGCAGATGACAAGAAGTACTTCACAGAATTCCCAAGAGGATAAAATAAGATAATGTGGGTAAAATTGCTGAAGAACTGGAATTATTATTTGCAGCTCTTAACTGGGATGTGAAAATGCATACTGTCTTGTCTGTAAGCCCTTTGTTATTTATTTTTATTTATTTTTAACATTTATTCATTTTTGAGAGACAGAGAGAGAGCATGAGTGGGGGAAGGGCAGAGAGAGGGAGACAGAATCTGAAGCAGGCTCCAGGCTCTGAGCTGTCAGCACGAGCCTGATGCGGGGCTCGAACCCACGGACTGCAAGATCATGACCTGAACTGAAAGTCGGATGCTTAACGACTGAGCCACCCAGGTGCCCCATGTAGGCCCTTTACTGTTTAAATAGGAACATTTTTTAAATGTGCTGGACCTAGATTTGAAACAACAGAAAGCTGACAAGCAGAGAAGAAAACCTAGAGATAGCACAGGCAAAGAAGAGTCTGAATTTGGCCAGGCTATGAAGATGTATCCTGGAGAGAGATGAGGGGAAAAAAGGCGCTGGTTGGACGTATGGCCTCAGGTCAGAGTATCAAGGAGGATGAAGCAGGTGCTTCTTGTCCTCGCTATATCTATTTATAGAGGTCGGGCCAGGCAGCCAAAGCCCTCTGCCTGAAGTGCAGAGCACAGAGAAACGCCATGTGTCATTTCTCCCACTGGCATTTTCTAAAGGGCTTGCCTAGCAAGGACACCTACTCATTTGCTTGAGTTTAACTCATAGAAGAGAAGTAAACATCCGAGACACAGCCCAGATGGGACACAGATGTGAGAAAAACATATTGACCTCGGAATTTTCAAGACCTCATCAACTGCTTAAGTTAAGGGAGAATGAAAATGAGAGATGGGGAGAGAGAGAGAGAGAGAGAGAGAGAGAGAGAGAGAGAGAGAGAGAGAGAGATATTAGGCAATTTTATAAGTTTTCTTTCCCTAAGAATCCTGAGTCAAATTTAATCACAGAAGACTTCCCAGAAAGTTCCAGTGTATTCCATCATACGGGGTGCTTTCCACAGGAGATCTGGACAGCGATTACTTGGAAGAAACTAATGTAAAAACATATACAATATTAACACTCCCTCAATGTTACTTAGTCGCAGAAATACAAGTCTCTGAAATGTGTGTGACAGGAGATTTCATTTGGAACAGAAGCCCATAGTTATAAAATTTCAGTAGGGAGGAGAAAAAGGAGACAGAATAAAACAAATTTGAGTCATTAATCAAAGGCTGTGTGTATGGTTTATGCTTTTTGGACCTAATGGTAACTAAAAAGTAGGAACGCATTCTCTTATGCACGTAACTAATAGAGTAAAAGAACTCTTAACTATAGCTCAAGGTGAAAGCTTCCCCTAAAAGAAAAGGCAACCAAAAGAAAACCACAGAAATTCCAATCAATAGTTAAATGCATTTTACAAAATAAAACATTTCCCTCAGAAAGTTGACAGAAAAAAAAAAATACATATAAATAGCTTCTGTTTTTAGAGTTAAAGCTTTTTAATCTCTGGCAACATAACAATAATTGAAAGAACTCTGCGAAATTAGACAAAAGTATTTGGTGGATTTGAATTAATGGGCCAAGCAAGCTTTTTTTCCTTGGCTTCTCTGTCAAATGAATCATAGATTGAGTCTTTGGTTATAGTTTTGGCCGTGGGAGGAATTTCTGAAATGCCAACGTAGTTTTTTTTGGCCATCCTTGAACTGGTTGTGATAGTATAGGCATTGCTTCGGTAACACTTCATTGAGGACATGCAAAAAGTTTCTTTCATTCCTCTCCTAAAATTGGCATTATAAATGGAATAGAGCGTAGGTTTAGAGGCTGAAGAACTAAAAGATATCCATGTGATAGCTGTGAAAACAAGAGAACTTTTCTTAGAGTCCCGTTCGGGGGGGTGCCACAGCTGAGCCACATGAAAAGGTAGCCAGGAGAGCAGGAACAATAGATTTAAAATGAGGAACATCTTGATAGTTTTCACTTTTGTCCTCGGGACAATGTTCATCGTCCTCCGCACTGTCCGACCATCGGTGCCTATTCTCCAGATATACTTCACGACCTTCTGGTAAAATAAGATGATGAGGACAGAAGGAATCACAAAGCTCACCAAGAAATGGATGACAGTGTAGGCAGTTCCTTCCCAAGAGGCAGGGAGGAAGTAATTGCAATGACTGTCCCAGTGGGAGCCATAGAAAAAGAACACGGGGGTCACGAAGGCTGCATTGAAGACCCACGACGCGGCAATCATTTTCTTGGCTTTTTCTCTGGACACCTTGAAGCTCAGGGGATAGACAATGGTGTAGAACCGGTCTATGCAGATGGAGAGGAGGACGTAGATCTGGACGCCTGGGGTGAGATACTGAAAATACCGCACCAGCTTACACATCACACTGCCAAGTGTCCACCTCCCCGTGGCGAACTGAAGCAGGACGAAAGGCGTACTGGCGACGCTGACGAGAAGATCAGCACATGCCATGGAGACCACAAAGTAGTTCGTGGTGGACTGTGTCCTCCTACTCCGGTGGATGACCAGACAAACCAGGGAGTTGCCAAATACAGAGAACAGCCACAGGGCCCCGAAGAAAATGCTGGCTGTGGCCACTTCCCCGGGTCTCAGTCCGTACTGCAGGTCTGTTCTGTTGCTCATCCAGCCGTGCTCCCCATGTAAGTCTGTCAGGTCACGGCTTGGCAGAGGTGTGGCTGTTTCGGTGCAGCTGTGGTTTTGGAGGGGCACCAGGAGCGTGGGGATGACCAAAGGCGGCTTGCTGTTATCCATTCTGTGAGCAAAAACCATATTCACTTTTTTCCTCTTAGTTCTGGATAAGAAAAGAAGAATGAGGCCTCCTGTTAAAACGGTGTTATAAAGAGCGACTCCTAAGGCTAACAGTCTTATCGGACACTGAGACTGTTGTTGTCAGTGAGTAGGACCCGTGGACTGGCAGGAACCCTGGACTACCATCCAGAAAGAGCTCTGGTTCCACTTCTCTTTTGTTTTAGGAGCTGTTTTGGCTGATCCCAGCTCAGGCTGTCCCTGGCCTCTCCCTTTCTCAACGCTTACTCAAGTGAGGTAGAACTCCTGCCCAGCCCCACCCCTAGACATATCCTTGTTGCCTTCGCCCGCTGGGGACCACAAAGGGTTAAGGCACTCAAATCTGGCTCATGGTAAGGGTGCTACTCCCAAATGGAATGCACGGCAAGCAGGTGAGAAGTTCCTAAATGTCAGGACACTAAAGCAGTGAGGCTGCGACAAGAAGACTCGGGCAGATGGAAACACACGGATGTCAGCTATGGAAACAGCTAACAGGAATCTGTGCAGACAGCCTGGCTGGTTCCCAGAGATGGCCCTGTTCTTACTTATGCAGAATTTCCAGTACAGAAGCATTATGAAAGGCACAGAGCAACTGTATATAACACTTTCACAGGAGCCAGAAGTAGCTTCTAATTTAATGACATCTGAAAATAGCTTGCTTCTTCCAAAAGATGACATGATCCCTGTTCTAATAGCTTGCTACTTACAAATGATGTAACTTGAGGCTATTCTGCTGTTACTGTTTCATAGAATAACATATTGACTAAAGAACATACAAGATGTTCTCTATAGAATGTAACCAGGTTACTAGAAAGTTTGTGGCAAATGGATGATTAAAACCAGCCAACTGTAACTGTTACTCAGCTGGGTAAATAAACATTTATTTATTTTTGAGAGACAGAGAGAGACAGAGCATGAGCAGGGGAGGGGCAGAGAGAGAGGGAGACACAGAATCCCAAGTAGGCTCCAGGCTCCAAGCTAGCAGCACAGAGCCTGATGTGGGGCTTGAACTTACAAACCGCGAGATCATGATTTGAGCCGAAGTCAGACACTTAACCGACAGAGCCACTCAGTGCCCCTCAGCTGGTTTTTTAAAAGCTGATGACCCTTGGGGCGCCGGGATGGCTCAGTCAGTTAAGTGTCCGACTCTTGGTTTCACCTCAGATGATCTCATGGTTTGTGAGTTTGAGCCCCACATAGGGCTCTGTGCTGACTGTGTGGAGGCTACTTGGGATTATCTTTCTCCTCTTCTTTGCTCCTCCCCCATTCATGCTGTCTCTCTCAAAATAAATTTAAAAAAATAAATAAGTAAAAGCTTATGATCCTTAGATATAGAAGATTATTATAAATTTAGCCTTTAACTTTTTAGGGTACTATTTGGTGACAATAAAAGTTACACTTTTTAATAGGTAAAACAATTATATAATTGTGGGCTATTCAATTAAAATTGGCGTGACTTTGGTTGTAGTTGGACTATTAAGGTCTAATTTGGTCTGAATCTATTAAGCAGAAAGAGAAAACACAGCATCTATGTCCAAAATAACCAGAGCAGTCCCATGTAGCCTGTGGCACAGCAGGGGGGCCCTCCAGCAGCTCCCGAGGGGCCCTGTGTCCCTGTTGGTGGGCTCCTGTTGACCAGCCTCACACAGAAGCATTTCTGAAGTTTAGAGGTGGGATTAAAGAGCAGTTTTTGTTATTGTTTTTCTTATAAAGATTTCATTTTTTAAGTAATCTCCACACCCAATGTGGGGTTCAAACTCACAACCCTAAGATCAAGAGTCACACGCTCCTCCAACTGAGCCATTCAGGTCCCTACCAAGAACAGTTCTTAATGAAAGCACAGTTTTTCTTTTTCTTTTTTTAAAATTTTTTTAACCTTTATTTATTTTTGAGACAGAGAGAGCAAGCATGAGTGGGGGAGGGGCAGAGAGAGAGGGAGACACAGAATCCGAAGCGGGCTCCAGGCTCTGAGCTGTCAGCACACAGCCCGACACGGGGCTCGAACCCACGGACTGCGAGATCGTGACCTGAGCCGAAGTCGGACGCCCAACCGACTGAGCCACCCAGGCGCCCCGAAAGAACAGTTTTTAATGGCAGAACAGTTCTTAACGGCCCGCTTTTCCTTGAAGGACTTTTGCACTAATTTGTGGTAGGGAGATGAGTGTTAATATATACTGTTCTCACCCTGAAACCACATTCAACAAAAATCTGGAGCTCAGTGTGATGTAGTAAATGCCAGTCCCATATTACCTTCAGGCTTTTTTGTCCATAAGGCAGCCTTACGTGATTTCTCAAAAGAAATGTAAGATAATTAGAAATTTGACTACTAGAAGGCTTTTAAGCATGGCTGGCTGGGTGATATTATAAGAATACCAACCACATTCTCCATCAAAAAAAAAAAAAAAATCAGGATATGCAGTCTGAAAACAGAATATAAGATCTAAAATTAGCACTGCCCTAGAAAATCTGGAATGCATGACCCTTGTACTTATAAAGTTGAAATGATCTCTTCACCTTTATATGTGTAAAACCTACGAAATGCCAAAAAAAATTATTTTTTTAAAGATTTAAACTTTAGGGGCACCTGGCTGGCTCAGTCGGTAGAGTGTGTGACTTGATCTCGGGGTTGGGAGTTTGAGCCTCACACTGGGTGTGGGGATTATCTACAAATAAAATAAAATATAATAAAGATTTAAAGTTTAAAAGTAAAACAGACGAGGAATCTTCCCAGGCTGCGCTCAACTTTTGGGGGATGCCTGCAGCGTAAATAAAACAGGACTTGGTGGCACAGCCTCTTTTCCGTAGTCAACACACACACTTTGAACCTGTGAACTTACTTTTGTTTCTCTCTCCCTTGTAGCAAAATTCTGGAGATGAAACTCAAGTTCACCACCGCAACTAAAGCACCAGGAGGCCTTCCATCACTTCCTCCAGCTGCATTACACCAGCGAGTGTGTCTGCCCACTTCTCTAGCCCCACCACTCGGAAGCAGAGGCTCCTAAAGCTCAGAAATCGGACGAGGGAGCCTTGAGGAGGTCCTGAGTCCAGGTCTCCCCAACGATGGCACGACTTTTTGGACATTACGTACAACTGCTACGGCTCTGTTTTTTCATTCAATAAACCAAGACAAGACTAGGTACTAGGGAAACTGATAAGTAAAGCCCGTAAGAGGGACAATGGATAAACAGCTGCCTGACATAACTAAATTCTGTAATAATTATAATTGATTCTAAAAAGGCAAGCAGCTAAGTGGCAGAGAAAAACAAGGACCCAATTTTACATGGGATATGAAAAAGAAAGGAGACACTTCACAAAGGAGGTGATGTTTGAGTTGGGGATTTAGAGACTAGGACTTCTTTAGGAAGACAGGGAGTGAAAAAAACATTCCAAAGAAGAGAGAGAGCACGTGGAATGAATTTGGGGGTCATCTTTTTTTGGGTCCCCTTTCCCTCAGGGGACATAGTTTCCTACAAACCACACCTCCTAGAGTATACACAGTTTCTAAATGTCCTACAATCAAACTGACCTAAAATTTCCCCAAGGTTACAGTGAGAGGTTACATTTTCTGCATTCATGGGCTGAAATGTGGTCAACAGTGGATGAGAGTATGAACAAAGCCAGAATGGCTGTGGTATCCTTGTTCACACAGCACTTTGTTAGTCCTTTATTGCAGCATTTTCCAAGTATACTTTCCTTTAGAACAATGGTTCTCTAGCTTAGCAACGCATTGGACTCTCTCAGGGAGCTTTTAAAAAATACCGATGTCCTGGTCCTCCCCCAGAGATTCTAATTTAACTGGCCTAGAGTGCAACCCCCCAGGTGATTTTGAGGTTTATTTTGAGAAGGGGAGAAGGCGAGAAAGAATCCCAGACAGTCTCTGACCTGCCAGCACAGAGCCCGATGTGGAGCTCAAACTCATGAACTATGAGATCATGACCTGAGCGGAAGTCAGATGCTCGACCAACTGAGCCACCCAGGCACCCTGCAACTTTTATTTTGAATGTTGCTCTGCTTCATAAGGTTATGAGTTCCTTAGGGCAAGGACTGTGTTTTTATCTCTGCATCCCTGGGGCATATAGATACTAAAAGTTTACTGAATAAATAAATGGATAAATGAGTTAATAAAAAGTATCCAATACTTGAAAATAAAGCAAAGAGAGTATAGCATATCTTTTTAATGTCATGCTAAGACACTGTTAAAGGGGGTTCCCCCAAAGAATTATTTAATTCTCTGGGAGAATGTATCTGTGCTTGATTTTGCTATTTACTATATGACTAAAGCCCAGACATTGTGAAAGTACATGTTAACATGCAGATTTCTGTCTAGCAGAAAAAAATAACTCCAAGAGTTATGAACTTATTGCTCGGTAGGACATCAGTTTTGTGTCTGTCTAGCAATCTTATGTCCATCTTCTTTAAAAAAACAAACAATAACAATAACAAAACCCTATAAATACCCATCTATTCAAATGCTCTTAGAACCAGCCCTATTACCTCATTGGTTTCTTCAGTAGCAAGTTGATACATCTTTGACCTACGTTCATCCCCTATTTGTGTAAGAGTGAGTCATGATTTTAGCTTTTTGAAAATCACACTGATAGGTGGATGAATGCATGAAAGATGAGAAACAAACAAAAGGACCAAAAGAGGAACAGAGGCACACAACTGACAAACTTGGTTTACTTCAGGGTTGTACCAGAGGCCATTCCTTGCCAAGCATCAACTGCTGCTTCGGCTTCTAGATTCAAAGCAAAGAACCCTAACAACTGATCTCTTTTCCCCCATGGAATTATAAAGATTCACAGGCATTCTTACAATAGGGAAAGACCATTTTTATTTCTGAAATCTGTTTAAACATTTAATGTCAAACTAGAATTTTTATAATGTTGAATTTTTTTTTTACATGATTTGGTTGGGGAAAAAAAAAACCAACCTGAAACATTTTCTTGCACCATGGTAAGCTTCTGCTGGACCAAAGCAGATACATAAGATAAGGTTGTTTACTACTGAGCAGTAAGACTAATTACAATTATGACAGTAGTTACAGCATTAACACCACTGAGAATTGATATCTATTTTGTGCTTACTATATGTCAGGTACTTCATACACATAGCCCTTTGAGGTAGGTAATAGCCATATTTCACAAATGGAAAAAACTGAAGTTCTTCCCCAAGATCATATAGTTATAAAGTAGTCACTAGTCACCCCAGGACTGCCTCACTCCAAAGCCCATGCTCTTAACCACCACTGGGGCTTCATGCCTAGGGAGGCCACAAAAGGCTGGATCTGAATTCAGAGGTTCACACTGGCTGTACATGGATAGGTCTTTCTTGACTCCTCAAACACAGGAATGTAAAATTATTCCACCACAGCCTCTTGCCTACCCACAGATACATCTGTTCAATATGCTAGCTCAGAAATATGTGACATAGTGAACATTTGGGGGAAAAAAATCACTCCCACCATATACTGCACAGAGGCTTGGCATCAAAAGTACAGTAAGACATGTTGGTCTGGAAATACAGCCTTTCTTCAGAATGAAAAATGTGAGACGATTGGAAATTCATTATAACACATGATTAACTGTTATTGGTTTTTAAACAGAGGATGAAAGCAGAACTCTAAACCCGTTTGAACTGAAAGTGAGGAAAAGTTTGATCAATGGTAGTGCCCCAAGTAGGGAAATGTCTCCTTTAAATTTTAATTTTTGTAACTTAGAAAATACCATGGTGGTAGATATTTGCTCTTAAACCTTGCATTGTTAGTAGGCTGTATATGTGAAAATAAGAAATACCCAAAACAGTAGTGGGTGACTGGCTTGCATGAGCTCCCCAGAGCCAGCTGTGCACATTTCTTCGCAACTCCAAGTTCAATGACATCATGCTGGTATAAATCAGCCTTGGCAGGAATATTCACACCATGGAAACTGACAAACACCACAAATCAGGTTTTTTTTTTTTTTTTCTTCTCCTGCTCAACTAGATGTTAAACATTTACCAGCCTACTGCCTCCAGTAGGGCAGGATTTACAGGGCAACATACCCTGAAGCCCTGAATTTACATCCCTGAATTTACAAATGGCTAAGGAGGCCACACAGGCTCTTCAGAAGCTTCCTGAATGGTTATCTTGCTTTCTGGCTCTGAGCTATGGTTTTGGTGTGGACACTGAGCTCAGTGCTTTATGGAACTACATAAGGCCCAGGTAGCCACCAGCATGACTGTGGTGGGGGAACAAAAAAACCAGAGAGGATAAGACACGTTCTCACAATGTGCCACCCAGATATGCCTGCCAGATGAAATACAGGATCCCCAGTAAAAGATGAATTTCAGATAAAGGACAATATTTTAGCACAGATATATCCCATATAATATTTAAGTGGTATCCTATATTTTTATTAGCTAAATCTGGCAAACCTACACCCAGAACATAATCCTGTGCTGAAAATCTTCTCATCTCACAATATAGGAATATTGTAAAGCGTACATGTATGAAGGCTTTGAAGTCAGAAAGCTCAAGTGTAAATTCCACCTTTGTTGCTCACTAAGTTGTTGTGTGACCCGGGACAAATGATCTAACCCTTCTTGAACTCCAGTTTTCTTATCTGTAAAATAAGGATAATTATTCCTACCGTATTTGATTATTATGAAGATAAAATGAGATAATATATGCACAGGAGTTAAATGAGCTAATACCAACCGATCTGCCTAGTATGAGGAAAATTGTCAATAAGCCTTATCCTTGTGCAGGTCTATACATGATCTAATGCAGTGTCTAGCACATAGCAAGTGCTTAAAAAATTAGCACTCTTATGGAAGTTCTTAAAAAAGTTAAAAATAGAACTAGTACAATCCAGCAATTGCACTACGAGGCATTTACCTAAAGAATACAAAAATACTAATTTGAAGGGATACATGCACCCCAAATGTTTATAGCAGTATTATCACAATAGCCAAATTAAGGAAACAGCCCAAGTGTCCACTGATAGGTGAACGGATAAAGAAAATGTGATGTGCATATACATACAATGGAATATTACTCAGCCATAAAAAAGAATGAAATCTTGCCACTTGCAACAAGGATGGAGCTAGAGAGCATTACGCTGAGTGAAGTAAATCAGTCAGAAAAAGACAGGCACCATATGATTTCACAATGTATAGAATTTAAGAAACAAATGAGCAAAGAGGAAAAAAGGAGAGGCAAACCAAGAAAGACTCAACTATAGAAAACAAACTGATGGTTACCAGAGGGGAGCCGGAGGGACAGGTGACCTAGGTGATGGGGATTAAAGAGTGCACTTCTTTTTTTTTTTTTCTTTTTTTTTTAAATTTTTTTTTTCAACATTTTTTTATTTATTTTTGGGACAGAGAGAGACAGAGCATGAACGGGGGAGGGGCAGAGAGAGAGGGAGACACAGAATCGGAAACAGGCTCCAGGCTCTGAGCCATCAAGCCCAGAGCCTGATGCGGGGCTCGAACTCACGGACCGCGAGATCGTGACCTGGCTGAAGTCGGACGCTTAACCGACTGCGCCACCCAGGCGCCCCTAAAGAGTGCACTTCTGATCAGCACTTTGTGATGAATGGAAGTGTTGAATCACTATACTGTACACCTAAAACTAACATTATACTGTATGTTAACTAAACAGAACTTAAATATCAACTTTTTAAAACTTAAAAAAAAATTAGCACTCTTACTACTGTTGGCCCATGGAAGTCTCAAAAGCCATATGACAAGCAAATTTTAGTAACCACATCTCATACTGTAGTGATAATACTAACATCAGTCACATAATTTAACTGTGTTAAGAGTGAATGGCTTTTGCAGAGGGGCCTTGGCACCTAATCATTATTCACAATGTTGATTCTAAGGGAAAAATCATTGAGATCCAAATAAATCAACACAACCTTTCTCCAAGTTGGGCATGATTTTTTTTAGTGACAGATTAGCCAAATAAAACCTTTTTCTATACTTTAACCCAAAATATGTAATACAATGAATTGAATGTCTTTCTCAAAAACATGTGAGATCCACTCCACTTAAATTATTTCCATTAAGTAATTCTGAATAATTGCAAAAGAACCTCATATTTCCAGTGAAACAGTTTCTCCTCCACCATCGGAGACCCCTAGTATCACATGCTTACTAAACCTGGAATT
Source organism: Felis catus (assembly GCF_018350175.1). Lineage (NCBI taxonomy): Eukaryota > Metazoa > Chordata > Mammalia > Carnivora > Felidae > Felis > Felis catus. The sequence continues at coordinate 46,737,578 of NC_058374.1, forward strand.
TTCTCTACTGCCCTTTCCCCCTTTTCTATTGTGTGTCATATAACATATAAATATTCCTCCATAATATTTCCAGCTCTGTGCCTTTCAATCTGTTTCCAGCCTGGGATCGAGCAGTGTCCTAAGAGCAGCCTGGGCACACCATCTTTGTGTCTGGATACTGGCTGTCCATGGACCTGTATTACTCTTCTACCACCTTTACCTTTCTTTGTCCTTCACATGAATTCTAAAATATCAGAAATAAGCAGAGTCAGCATCCTTGGAGTGATTTCTGGGAGCGAGGAAAGCTTCTCTCTCAACTTCTCTTACCATTAGAGCATCATTCTTTTAAAGTCAAGGTCCCTATTAAAATGTAAATGCTTCTTAAAGAGTAAATATTTTTACTATTATAAGCAGAAGAGACCCCTTTTATCTCTGAGATCAATGATCTTAGTGGAAAGGAAAAAAGAAGAGATGCCAAAACAAAAGTCTTGAGGACAGTCACACCTGAGAGAATAAAGATGGGGTGCCATTACGGGAGGGAGTGGGTGAAGGGTGAAAGGCTGAAGGTGAAGAAGCACCTACTTGACAGTTTTGTGTAGGGATGGCTAGCACTGGAGTAAATGTCACACCCAAAAGAATGTAACAGAAAGGAACCCAAGCTCTACCCCACATGAACGTTTCTGTTGGTCATGAGCTGCAGTCCTCCCCAAATTCTTTACAAACAATGTTGCAGGAGAAAATGTTAGGTTATCCTAGCATCTCACTATAGGTGCATATAAAGGACACTAGCCAATCTCTCTCACCCCACTGCCACTTAGTAAAGTTCTGTGCAGGAGGGATGCAGCTCCAGGGTTAATAATACTGAACTTCTCCCTCTCTCTACTGTTCACACAAAATCTATAAAGTCAGACAAAATGGGGGGGGGGGAGGGAAGAAATATCAAGAAACATCACCCTAAGAAATGACTATTTTCTTACAATGGTATATGCAAAATAGTCTTCAATTATACAATTACCCAATATTTTTTATCACTTAATATGAACCAGGATTGTGCTAATTGCTAAAAATATAGAAGTCAGCTAGACAGACAAGGTCCCTGTTTTTGTGGAGCATACCTCTAGTAGGGAAAACAAATTACAGCTAAACAAATACATAAAGAGTAAAGAAATGGCTAGTACTAGGGAGAAAAATAAAGCAAAATGAGGGACCAAGGATCCATGAAAAATGGGATGGCACGTGACTGGTTGGTTACCCAATGGACATTCCCAACTTCTCCCTTGCCTTCCTCTCTCAAGAGGCTGAAAAGGCAAGATAACCACTTTCTGCCATCCCTTGCAGCTAGGGATGGTCACACCATCATTGCTTCTGGCACTGAGACAGGAGGAAATCTCTAGGTGGGTGTTGGGAAGCTCTTGAGAAAATGTTTCTCTCTTGATAAGAGGAAAGAGGCATGTGGAAAGTGTTCTATCTTGTGGGCCTGGCTGCCCCTTACTTCTTAACCTTTGTAAACTGTCATGTGAAGAGGTCGGGGCACTGGGTGGTATCTTATCACCCAGTAATAAGGGCAGGGGAAGTCCTGAGACTCAAAAAGATATTACCCAGTGTCCTGACACTGAGGTAATGTTAGAACAGCCACCACTAGGCTTCTCAAATAAGCAATGTTTCTGTATGGCTTTAATCCCCTTTGAGTTTTCTATTACTTGCCTCTAAAATCATTGTAACATAGGGTCTTATTTTAGATGGAGTGGCCAGAGAACAGTTCTCTGAAGAAGTGATACTACAGCTGAAACTCCAGTGATGGCAAGCCAGCCACAGGAAAGTCAAAATAACATTCTAGGCAGAAGCAATGTGTGCAAAGACCCTGGGGCAGGAATAAGCTTGTTATGTAGCTGGAGCATATGAATGTGGAATAAAATGGTACCTGATATAATCAGAAAGGTAGGCAGTGGATTAAATCACATATGGCATTGCAGGGCACAGATATTATTCTTATTGCAATGAGACTCACTGCAGGCTTTAAGCAAAAGAGTGATAGGAGTATGACCTGATTTATGTTTTAAAAATACAACTTTAATTGCTGTGTAGGTGGCTGAGAGAAGTGGGGGCACCAGTTAAGAAACTATTACAATAAGCTAAGTAAGTAATAATGATGGCTTAGACCTAGTAGCGATGTAGGTGGAGAAAAGTAGATGGCTACTGAAAATATTTTGGAGACAGAGCCAAGAATATCTATTGGTGTGTGATGGGGTTAGGGGAACAGGGATGACTCCTAGGTTTGAGGGTCTGCGATGGGGCGGGGGGGGAGAAAAAGTTTGGGGATCTGGAAATCAGTAATTCTATTTTGGGTGAGTTACATTCTTAGCAGATACCCAAGTAGAGACATCCAGTTGTCAGATAAATAGATAAGTTTGGAGAAATGTCTATTGAGATTCTTTGCCCATTTTCATTAAGTCATTCATCATTCCATAAATCCATTTTAAGATCATACTATGTGCCAGAATGTACTGTGCTAAGAACTATGTATACAATGACCAATAAAACCATGTCCCTACCTTCAGGAAGTTCACAGTCTAATTACGACTATGCTGTGGAGGGATGGAGAGAAGAGGAATAAATAAGTACAAATAAAACCAGTAAGTTGTAGTGAGTTCTGTGAAAGAAAAGAGCAGAGCACGGTAGGAGGACCTTCTTTAGGGCTGGGTGGTTGGGGAACCAAAGGAAGCGGTAGCAGCCATGACAGAGAAGAACAAGCCATTGCTAGTAGACTCCCTAGGACACCTGCTGCAGACAGATGACAAGACAAGAAAACCCAGTCCCTAAGCTGCCCTGGATCCCCAGCTACCTTCCAGATCTTGAACAATGTTTCAGGCTCCTTAAGGCCTGGACTTAGTACTTGTGGTAGGCTGTTTTCCTTGAGGCAACTCAGACTTCTCTGCAGTCAAAAAAAAACCTATCTCACAGGGGATGGGGGACAAGAAAGAGAGAAAAAGGGGTAAGCGGGGCCTAGAGGGCCTAAGTGCCTCCGGGAACTTCCTTTGACTCTGTACCAGATTGGTTCCCCTATTCGCCTATCCCACTCCACAATATGTCCCCATCTGGTCATTTAAGCAGGGAGCAAAGAATGCCTTCATTTCTGCCTAGAGGAGGGGAAAAAGAGGAGGCCTGATTCACTCACCTGCAGGTCACTGTTCCACGGAGTCAGTGTTGCCCACTGATAATTGCAACTGGAAGACTCCACCGCATTGTACGGAGGCAAGATACTAAGTCACTCGAGAATTGATTTGTGCTGTGCTCTTTGCGGAGATTTTTTTTTTTCTGTCCCCTTCTGAGAATGACCCCAGACCCTAAGTTCTGCCTTATTTTGCAGGAGAGTTGTATTACTGGGCCTGAGACAATACTGTTTCCTTGGCTTTTGTTTTCTGGAGGCTGAGTTCTCTGACGGGATTTCTAAAGAGGGTAGGAGAGAGAAACAAGGATGGCTGAATCAGGATGTGGCTGTGGCCCCTGGAGTCATGTGAAAGGCAGGCCTAGATGGCCACAAAAGATCTTTTGGGAATGATGAAAAGGTTCCAAAATTTGATTATGGTGATGGTTGTGCAATGCTGTAAACATAACAAAAATCACTGCCTTATACACTTAATATGAGGGAATGTTTGGTATATGAATAAAGTTGTTAAAAAACAAAAAAACAATGTTGGCCTGGAACCCTTGCCTCACTTCCCCACTGCACTCACTTCCCTACTGCTCCCCACTGACAAGTGGTAATAGAGGAGTGCAGCTAGCAGGGTGGACTCAAGGCATAGAGTTTCTAGCTGGGAATAAAGTCCACTGCCCCAGGGGTGGTACCAACACAGATCTACCAGTTTCCAAGGACACGTTGTGGCCCAGATCATAATTACATTTCTGCTATAATCAGAAGGGATCCAAGGCTAGAGCGACCATCCCATACATTTTGCTGTAAGAACCCCAGGACGTAGGAAGAGAAAGAGACTCCCACTCCCAGTCCCAGTAAAGTTTGTCACTGACTTTTCCACTTAGCCTGGTAGGATGGAGCCCTGCCGTTATTTAAAGGAAATAATATATGTAGGAGGCAAAATGCCCCCCCCCCCCAAAGATGTCCATGCCACACAGCAAAAGAGACTCATAAATGAATGAGCCCTTAAAAACAGAGAATCCTCTCTGGTTAGAAACAGACAGATGAGGGGCACCTGGGTGGCTCAGTCGGTTAAGCGTCTGACTTCAGCTCAGGCCATGATCCCGCGGTTTGTGAGTTTGAGCCCAGCGTCGGGCTCTGTGCTGACAGCTCAGAGCCTGAAGCCTGTTTCGGATTCTGTGTCTCTCTCTCTCTGCCCCTCTCCTGCTTATGCTCTGTCTCTGTCTCAAAAATAAATAAAACATTAAAAAAAAAAAAAAAAAAAAGACAGACAGATGAGGCAAAAGAAGTTAGAGAATGATTCCAAGCATGACAAGGAAGCAGACATGCTGTTGCTGGCTCTGAGATACAGGGGCTCACGTGCGACAACCAGAGAGAGGCCACTAGGAGTGATGGATGGTCCCAACTGATAGCCATGAAGAAAATGTGACCTTAGTCCTACAACCACAAGAACTGGATTCTGCCAATCACTGAGAAGAGCTTGGAAGGCGAATCATCCTCTAAAAAGAAACACAGTCCTGCCCACACCTTGATTTCAGCCTTGTGAGACTCTAAGCAAAGAAACCAGCCAACCCACTCAGACCTCTGACCTGCAGAACTATGACATAATAAATAGCTATTATCTTAAGCTACTAAATTTGTGTTAATTTGTTGAGCAGTAATAGTAACAGGAGCTTGGCATATATTTTGACACCATAGTTGATAAGAGCATGCTATATACTGTAAATGTACACCTGAAATCTGAATTCTTTTATTCTTTTTCAATATGGCATTTCTTAGATAACTGGGTGTGAACACTACCACTTTCCACTACCCCACCAGCGTCTAGATTAGTAGAAACCTTGAAAAGCTTAAAGAGTGTAGTTTACCTTAAAGATTGGACCAGGGACTAAGAAACCAGGGCTCTGATTCTGATCATAAGCACTGAACAGAAAGTCATGAGAAACAGGTCTTATTTTTAGATCCCTGTAAGGACCTTAAGTAAATCAATCTCTCTGACTCTCCATTTCCATGTCTACAATATCAATGAGTTGGCCTAGATGACTTCTAAGTTCCTTTTAGTGTAATGAACTAAAACTGATAGATGTTTCAAGGAACAACACACATTCATTTAATATATAACCCACTACTTTCACCCGGCAGAGAGCTCATCCCAAGAGGGCATTTTGATGGGAGGAGAGGGAAGTTGGTTAGGGCTGCTGAGGCTTCTGTGAGCTTCTGATAACCAAGAACAGTATGGGTCTCCAAAGAAGAGATGAATTTCCCCTATGGGCCAGCTAAGCACCCTGCCCCTGCCACCCCCAGGTGCCCCAATAATTACCCTGGAAGAGCCAGCAACCTCTTGAAGATTCCCTGCAAGAAGTGATGGGTCAGGGAGGACCTGCCACCTGTGTTTGCCTTCCATTCTATCTAAACCAAGCTTCTCAGAGGGAAGAAGAACTTACTAGCATCCTCTACCAATTTCCCACACCTCTCTTCCCAGTATGGAGTCTTTCAAATTCTGAAGGAAACAATTTGGCCAAGGGATTTGCACCTCCCCAAATTCAATGTAATTCATTGCAGCAAACGGTTTTTGAATAGCTGCTGTGTGCTCACTGAGTTAAAGTAGAGGCGAGCAGTTGTTCTGGAGGTAAGCGTTCAGTTTCATTTTCAAGCTTGGATTTCAGTATTAAAATCTCTAGTGAAACTCAGGAAAGAAGGAGGAGGCAAAGACCAGACGCATTACACTCAAAGCACAGAACGATACAGTAGATGCGATTTACAGTCATTTGAAAAGAAGATGGTTTTCCTTAAGAACTGAGTGCAAACACTGAACAGAGTTACTAAGAACTCTGTTTTTCAGAAGCATTTATATTCTGTTTCACATCAAATTAACATCAACACTCTGGGTAAATTTTGTCCTCAATCAGGGTTTTTCCAAGAAAGCAAACCTTTAAGTTCATGGAGCAGAACTTAGATTTGAATTTGCATTAATGTGCATTCTTCATGGACAAATTATGCAACTATATGTAGCCAGCTGTCACTGAAAATATGTTTGACATGTATTTGCTTTTTTTCACATGGTTAATACATATTTTAGTACCATATATTTTTAGACATTTTATAAGTTAAAACGATGCTATCATTTCTCATTGGTTCATACTTTAATCCTCTCTGTACATCAGCCATGGTTGACCCAAGTCACCTACACCAATCATTTTTAGCTTTTCTTCCTCAGAGACAGATGTGATAAATGTGTTTTTACATGTGACACACCCCTACAGATGTATCCAGAATTATGTGCAACTCTACGAGCCTGACCTATAACTCCAAAACTGAGTCTTCAACTAAGAAATCATGTGGAAAAGAAAACAATTGTGTAGATATCCTTAAATTTATTCTAATTAATTTAAAAAATTAATCACTGGCAAATCTTGGTATTCGATATATTAGCAAGCAATTATTTGCGAAAGATATCCTTTGCTTGGCATATATTTTGACACCATAGTTGATAAGAGCATGCTATATACTGTAAATGTACACCTGAAATCTGAATTCTTTTATTCTTTTTTTCCTTAAATGTTTTACTTACTTTTGAGAGAAAAAGAGACAGGGAGCACGTGCGAGGAGGGGCAGAGAGAAAGGGAGACAGAGGATCCCAAGCAGGCTCTATGCTGTCAGCACAGATGCGGGGCTCGAACTCACGAACTGCAAGATCATGACCTGAACAGAAGTCGGACACTTAACCAACTGAGCCAACAAAGTGCCCCTGAAATCTGAATTCTTGAAGGCTAAGGGTGCCTGTCACAGAGAACCAGAGAAAAGACTATAAGGAAGAAAAACATAGTTATTCTCCCAACTGGGCAATGGTGGGAATATGATAAACCTGTTATAAAAGTCTACCAATGAGCATTTTTCTGGAAGTAACTAATCTCCTACCCATGATCTATAAAGCCACCGACATTCCAAAAGGTTTCATAGGCTACACCCAAACTTGGAAGTTGTGTTACATTCCTTAGATGTGGAAGAAAATGACTCTTCACACATTTCAAATATGAAGAGGCTGTATAATGTGGTGATTGGGAGCATGGGCTCTTAGAGCTGTGGTTCACAGTTAATTCTGCCTCCCAGGGGACATTTGACAATGTCTGAAGACATTCTTGATGTCACAATTGGGGGAGGAGGGTGTTACTGACCTCTGGTAGGTAGAGGCCAGGTATGCTGCTAAACATTCTAAAATAATGTAGGAAAGCCCCCAACAAACACAGAGTTAGCTGGCCCCAAAAACCAATAGTGCTGAGGTTGAGAAACCCTGCTATAAAGCAACCTGCCTGGGTTTCAGATCACTCAATACCTAGGTAGCCTCTACCAAGTTACTTAACATTTTTGTCCTTATTGAGTGCTTTTTACCAATAAAATTAGGATAATAATGGTACCCACCTTATTGATTTGTTGTGAGAATAAAATAAATGATGCAGGAAAGGAGCTAAGAATAATGTTTGGAACAAAGCAAGTGTTCAACAAACACTGACTTTTGTTATCACTGTATGTATTGAGAAAGACTGAGAAGAAATATAACAAAATTGTAACAATGGTTGTTTCCAGGTGGCAAGATCATGACTGATTTTTATTTTCATTACAGTTCTATAGTTTTCCAAATTTTCTAGAACTGTATTTATATTAACCTAATATCCAAAAACATATACTATATTTTTAAAGAATGCAGAGGAAAGAACTTTACTTGTGATATGGCAGAAAGAGGACAGAATTCAGATCCTGGCTCTATCTGCTGCGTGGGACTTCGGGCAGGTTAGTCCATCTCTCTGAGCTTCAATTTCCTGATCAGAAATTGGGGCTAATAACCTATGTCACAGAGTCTGTATCAGGATTACACATGACAGACATCCAGTGCCTAGGAAAGTATGCTGAATGAGAGGTTCCATGAGATGACCATTTTAAAAGTTTAGCCAGGGAAAAATGACTCCATAAACAGGAAAATATATTCATCATGCTAATGCCTCTTTTGCTTTTTAAACTGTCCTCTTAGAGAGACGACCTCCCATCTCGTGTCATTTTTGGCCTTGGTTCATAAAGGAGATGCTGCATCCATATTCTGGTTCTTCCTTCTATTCCTTCCTCTTCCCTATATACACATATGCTAGGAAAAGATTCAGTAATTTGGCTGGCAGGGCCTGACTCATTTGGCAGGGTTTGTGAGCAGTGGGCAAGTTACTGTGACTGAAAGGCAGGGCCCCGGTCTCACTTTCTCATATCCTTCACCCAGGCTCAGTGTCCCTCTTCCTATTTCCTCTTCCATTCCTAGCCTCCAGGTTGGCAAGGCCTCTCCCTAAGGGGAAGCCTCTCTGCTTTGTCTCTCTGTTCCACCGTCTCCTGTTCAGCTGGGAGAGTAGAGCTGGTAGACTTGAGAGGGATGAGTAGGAAGCCCAGCTAGGTTTCCAAACCTAAGCCTCTCGAGCACACCAGCCCTGCCTGCCTGAGAAGCCCTGCATGAGTGTGGTGGGCATGCCGCACTTGCCTGGCTGTACAGTGCTTCCAGCACAGCTTTTCTTCTGCACAACTCACTCAGCAGGTAACACCGGAGGTAAGGCGGTAAGGAGGAGAAGTTTATCCACAAACCCTTTTCTTCCTCTCCTTAATGACTGAATTAGATGGGAACAATAGGATATGTCTCTGAATATTATAAAGAGGGGTGACTATTTATTTTATTTTTATTTTTTAATGTAATCTCCACTCCCTACATGAGGCTCAAACTCATGACCCTGAGATCAAGAGTTCCATTCTCTACCAACTGAGCCAGGCAGGTACTCCAAGAGGGATAACTGTTTAAACCCTAGTTATCCTGCTAACTTGAATTCAAATCCTAAGCAAACTTTCAAGATAACCTGAGACAATCTTTTGCACTCAAGTCCTAACTGCCATGGTTTGGGAAAAGTACTGTGGCTCCAATCTACTCTGACACTAAAGATCCCAGGGTTCTCTGGGGGAGGAGTCCTATAGTCGTGTGAGCTCTTGGCTAAGTGTTCTGGGGACTGGGAGCCACAGCTGATTAGGAGAGGCCTGCCTGGGGCAGGAACTGACCTTCTCATCACATTCAGCCTCAACCCAAGATAAACTATTTCAGTGTTGGGAGATGATGCCAGGCAGAGCATCAGAGTAAAATGAGACCATTAGGGTGCCTCTATATCTAGACACAAATAAAAATATCAGGAGAACCTCATTCTAAAGATAAATAAAATGTCAGGGGGATTGGATATCCCCAGGTAGGAATTTATGAATACTTCTTGAACTCTAGTGTGCTACTGCTTCAGGGTCAGCCTGACTAGCGTATATAAATTTCAGGCATAGTTTTGACTATATGTAGTTGCTAAGTTCTCTCCCACTACACATTCACCTCTTCACTGTCCTCTCTACAAGCACATGCAGCATAAAATAGAGGTGGGCCCCTAAACTGGCTCCAGCAGAAAGCTTCCAGAGCTTTCGCAAATGTATAGTGTGAGCTTACCATAAACCAGGCCTGGTGCTAAGTGCCAGAAACCCAGTGATGGAAGATATGGTCCCTTCACTCAAGGAGCTCATTTTAGATGACTATAATAGTGTAAAAGTGGTACTTGTCCCAGGGAAACATAGATTTTAGCAGGGATCCAAGGCTTAATATAAAGAACTAAAGTTCAGTATCGTAGGAGACACAATCACTCTTCAAAGTATTCTTCGATGAAACCCTGAAGGGGAATACCTCATTTAGTGAAGAATTTTTACAAATTTTAGATTTCTATCCCTTCTCTTCCTCTTTGTATCTTTGACCTAGTAACTTCTCGTAGTTTTTCCATAGCACAGAAGTATGAGATCAGTCATCATTTACTGTCAAGAGCCAAAAGGGAAACTACACAGACCAAAAGGAGGAAATCTGTATATTTCAGAAATTTCTAGAAGTTAAGGGAAAAACTTATTTTTCCCTTAAAAACCTAAAATAATTTGTAAAGAGAGTGATCTGTTATTACCTTGAAGTATGATAATATTATTTTAAAGCAATAAATCTAGTCTGTTTGATACCGTAGTTTGTGGTCATAATTTCTAAAGTTTTTAATCTCTTTGTTTTATTTTGAAAACCAAGTTAAGTCCTTTTAAAGATAACATGTTTAGACTGGTCTTATTACTAGGTTCAAAGGATGAAAATATGTTCAGTTCGAATAAAAAAAAAAAAATCAACCATGAGGTAATTCTAGATTTTTTTGCCTTTAGACATCATTTGGTCACCATAGTAACACAGTACTTTACTACCAAATATCTATACAGCAAAAAGGGAAGAGAAGAACAGGCAATTACTTACTGGTTATTTGGGAGTACAGAATATGACTATTGGGATAATTCAAGATTATATATAGATTCCACCGGGGATCTGTTTTAGCCAGGCAAGCTAATTTGATCTTCTAGTAGCATCAGCTGAACAAAATTTGTAGCCAAATCAACTGTTGACATCATTTGAAATAACACAAGCAGGAAAGAAGCATAGTTTAGTAGTTAAAAATCATGGACTCTGGGGTCAATTTCCTTGGGTCCAAACCCTATTTCTAGGGTTTGCTGGCTGTATGATCTTGGGAATGTTCCCTGATTTCTCTGTGCCTTAGTTTCTTCATTACCAAAATGTGGGTACTAATAATACCTCCCTCAGAGGGTTATTATAAAGATTAAATGACTGATTATTTGTGCTTAGAATAATGTCTTGCACATAGCAATAACTTTGTAAGTATTTTTTAAAAGATGAAATAAAATTTAAATTTGCTAACTTCCCTCTTTGTGCTAGGTAGAAATGGCCAAAGATACCAAGATTTAAGTACATAGCAGATTATTTTAGCCTGTAACTTTAGAAGATTCCTTTGAGAACTTCCTGGGAGCCTTCTTGATGGCTATTCTGTAAGATTTGGAAGTCAGTAGCACTCTACTATCTAAAACCAGAGCTGGAAATAATCATAAGCTCTCCTTGAATCAGGAACATCAGAAGGAAGACAATTGCACAGCACAAAGAAACAGCACGCCTGCCCGCTCAGGCTCCCTAAGCCACTGCCAATAACCTCTGGGAACACGGGCACAGAATAAGCAAGGGAGGAAACAAGATTTTATTGCCATGACAATGAAATCTAGTTGGTTTCAGTAATATTATTTTTTTTCTTCTTTCCAGGACTCAAAGAAAAAATCGTTTTCATCAATTAGTACTTTGTTTTACTAATTATCATTGTACAAAATTTCCATCAATTTTTCTTCAACAGGCACTTACTCTCATAAATTGTTCCTTTTACAGAACTATCTAGGCATCTTTTCTAAACCTGCAACAAATCTAAAGCCCCTAACCAACATCTAAGCCATGACAAAAATCTCTAAATTGCCTGGAAAAAAGAAGGTATTATGTTCTCTAAGCCAAATTTCAGCCGCGATACCACAGGATCCCTAGCGCATACCTTCATCTGGACTTGATTTCAGGGATGGTCTCCTTTGGTCTTCTCCGTCAGGAATAACCCTTGCATAGGAGTTTGGAGAATTCCATAAACCACCAGGAAAGCTTGGGAACACATTCATTTCTGTCCTCTGCCTTCCCCTTGGCTCGTAGCCTGCTTCCTGGTAAGAAGACAAGATGACGCTGTACTGGGTTGACGGTTAAACCATCTTCCCGCCCCCAGCCCCACTCTCTTGGTGCCCCTCCCTTATCCTTTCCAAGGCTCTGGAATGTGTCACATGGGAAATGGATCATGTGGTTCAAGGGGGGAATGTGGCCATCTTCTATCTCCCTTCCCCCACTTTTCCTTTCAGGAGCAAAGCAGCAGAAATCTCCGACCTGATTGGCTCTGACCAAAAATCTCCATATGAAAAGGAAAAGACTCAACCAAACCTCCAGACTTCTCCACTTTCTTTTTTTGTTTTATTTCTCATCTGAACGTTTTATTATGGACATTCAGAGTTGCTTGGTAGTGAGGGAAATGATGCTTTCTTCCCAGCCCCTTTCTTTCTTATTATCAATACCCTAATGTGACAAGGTGTTCCCTAACCTCCGTCTGGAACCCACTTAGCATAACTGAGACAACTGAGTGTTCAGCACCAAGGACAGCATTGCACCCCCTTCGGCGTTCATTAAAGCCATTTGTCTACTTCACTCTCAGGTAAATAAAAATATTTTAAAAATATTTCCCTGAGGTCTTGTGTCTAAATATAAGTCAGACCACATATTTAGGGCCCTGATGTTTCCTACTATCAATTTATTGCTACTTTATAAATACAATTTTTACATATCATTACAAAGACCATCCCATGCGTACCTACCTCCCTGTTGCCATCCCATCACCCATCCCCACCCTTTAGATATGCTCCATGTTTTAGGGGGAGGGGAAATTCTCATAACATAGTTTACTATACACCCATATATCTATGCTCATGAACAAGACAAAATAAAACACAGAAACACACAGGATTTCTTAAGTGTGTATATCAAGATGTCCTTAGCCCCATTCCTAGGCCTCAGGCAGGGTTGAATTAGAGAAGCAGGGAGGAAGCCTAGTAGAAACTGTTTTTGTGCAGGGTCTATCCTGCTTTGCTGACGTCCCTGTTGCCATGGTGCTAGGTAACAGCTGAAGGGGATGATTTCTTTCAGAACCGGTCACCATGGGACCCTGCTGACTAAAGAAAGGAAGAGGAAAAAGGACTGAATTGCTGAGGAGGACTTTCAATTAGCATTTTCAGAGCCAAATTTACCTAATGGGCCCTTTCCTTATTAAATTGTTGCTGACCCTAAATCCTAAAAGGATTCTAGAAATTAGTATGGACACTGTGATGCTAACTCCCTCCATACTCCTCTGCTTTTTTCCCTAAAAATCTATTTAGGTGCAACTGAATGAAAATGCCAGCTTCACAGGGTGACTGTGGAGTGCCATCACAGAGTTGGGGGAAGGACACAGGAATCTATATTTTTCTCAGGTTGGGACTTCTGATTTTTACTAAGCCATTCATCTTAAGTCCTAACAGCCTTAACTTTACAACCACACCTGATTGTTGACACAAGGAACAATTTGTGAATGTTTTACAATTTTATAGGAGAAAGCACAAATATTTTTGAATGTGAGTTGCTGAATGATATTAAATAAAAATAAATTTGATTAAAGTCAATCCTTTGGATAGAATTTGGACTACCTCCATCAGGAATTTAAGCAAGCTCTACGTTTATGTCATTAGGCTGGCATATAACTGATTGTTTCTAACTCAGAGTCCTTACCATGGCAATTCTAGATATTTATCTTGGGGGGCAGAAATACTTTCAAAAATTTTCTTAATGTTTATTTTTGAAAGAGAGACAGAGTGTGAGCAGGGAGGGGCAGAGAGAGAGGGAGAAACAGAATCCGAACCAGGTTCCAGGTTCCAAGCTGTCAGCGCAGAGCCTGATGTAGGGCTCAAACCCACAAACCGTGAGACCATGACCCAAGCCGAAGCCGGATGCTTAACCGACTGAGCCACCAAGGCACCCTGGCAGAAATACTTCTAATGTGCAGGAATGCAAACTCTGTTAAAAAAAAAAAAAAAAAAAAAAAAAAAAGGCTGCACAAGGAAGCTGGAGTATAATTTCAAGAAATCAAAATTTCTTCCTGGCTCAACATTCACAGCTTAAGATGTATTTACTTCTTTTATTTTAGGAGAAGAGCCAGGTTAATTCCAGTTTTTCTAAATAAGACAGAGAATTTCAACTTGGCTAATTCTAATGCTTGTAGCTTTCAGAAAATTCATTTATCAGGAAAGCCGATAGGTGTTTGAAGAAATTCTTAGAAAGCCAGCAGGACGGTGACTTAGATATCATCTATCTTTTCTTAGTCAATAACAATAACGAGAACAAGAAAAACAGCTAATGTTTAACATGTCCCAGTTATTTAGTACATGTCATTTAATCCTCCTCCCAAACCATGAGACAGGTACTCTTATAGACTTTCTTGTTTTATAGAAGTGACTGAGGCTTAAAGAGGATAAGTAATGTGCCCCAAACTACACAGCTAATTAGTGTGGGAATAAGGATTTGGAACTATTTAATCTGACTCCAGAGCAGGCACACTATACTATACTATTCTGCATCGTGAATAATGGACTAGACTAAAATTACTTGTCAATTGATTGTAATTTGATTCACTACTAAGGGCCTCTGACAGGAGAAATTAAAAAGATTGCTTTAAATTATTTGAGACCAGGGCACCTGGCTCAGTCAGTTAAGCATCAAACAATTGATTTTGGCTCAGGTCATGATCTCATGGTTTGTGGGATCAAGCCCTGCATTGGGCTCTGTGCTGATGGCACAGGGCCTGCTTGGGATTCTCTCTCTCCCTTTCTCTGCCTCTCCCCTGCTTGCATGCTCTCTCTCTTTCAAAATGAATAAAAATAAACTTAAAAAAAATCATGAACTTTCTGATTGCTTTAAACCAAATCGAAAGCAAACTACTGTCCAACTGTCTGAGAGATTTATTAAAATAGTTTTCTTAAGGGGCACCTGGGTAGCTCCATCAGTTAAGCGTCCAACTTCAGCTCAGGTCATGATCTCGCGGTTTGTGAGTTTGAGCCCTGTGTCAGGCTCTGTGCTGACAGCTCAGAGCCTGGAGCCTGCTTTCAATTCTGTGTGTGTGTCTCTCTCTCTGCCCCTCCCCTGCTTTCACTCTGTCTCTCTCTCCCTAGCAAAAATAAACATTAAAAATTTTTTTTAAAATAGTTTTCTTAAAACAAAGCTCTTTTTACAAAAGAATGCCAGCTAATGAATGCAAAGTATAATAGTTAGGAGCAGCCCTCAATGAAATAACCTATTCAGTAAAGGACCAAAATGGGCATTCAAACTAATAAATGAGGACAGGTTGTTTGTAGATGATTTGCAAACTGCAAAGGCAAATGTATTCTGGAAGGGGGGAGGGGTCGTCACCATCTTGACTATGCCACCAAACAACTTGCAATTATGTGCCAACATGAAGCAATGTGAACTACCCAATATTACTAATGAAGTACTCTTTCATAAAATGTTCAACCTGAATCTAAACAAACTTCTATTTATAGCGTCTAGTTTTTTTTAAAGGGCAGGGGTTGGAGAACAAGTCATAAGATGTTATGAGGAAATAATCAGCCAAATCTAGAATACAGACTATTCTACTTATCTAGACTTATCTACTTATCTAGACTTATCAAAAGTCAATGTCATGAAATGAAAATAAAACAGGGGCACCTGGGTGGCACAGTCGGTTAAGCATCTAACTCTTGATCTTGGTTCAGGTCATGATCTCACAGTTCATGAGTTCCATCCCCATATCGGGCTCAGTACAGAGTCTGCTTGGGATTTTGTCTTTCTTTCTCTCTGCCCCTTCCCTGCTTGTGCACACATGCTCTCTCTCAAAAGAAATAAACTTAAAAACAAACAAACAAACAAACAAACAAAACAGGTGTGCTGCTTGAAGGGTGTGCTGTTACAGATTAAAAGAGACTAAAGACCACAGTTGCAAAGGATATGATTTGCTGACGTGCTAACTGGGGAGGGAGAGAGAATGGAAATAAGTAGCTATAAAATATTTTTGGGAGGCATCTGGGTGGCTCAGTCAGCTTGAGCATCTGACTTTTGATATCAGCTCAGGTCATGATTGCTTAGTGTGGAGCCTGCTTGAGTTTCTTTCTCTCTCTCTACCTCTGCCCCTCTTCTCCATTCCCATTCTCTTTCTCTAATAAAAATTAATTAATTAATTAAAAATATTTTGGGGACAATTGGTGAAATTTGCATTGTGAAATAGATATTAGATGACATCACAGAATTGTTATTTATATTAGGTATAGGAAATGGTTTATAGGAGAATTTTTTTATTCTTAGGAAATGCTTAAGTATTCAGGATAAAGTGTCAAGACGAATGCAAGTTACCTTCAAATAGTTCAACAACAAGAAAATATATGTATGTATATATACAGAAAGTGTGAGAAAATATGGCAAAACAATACAATTGGTGAATCTAGGGGAAGAGTGTATGGGTGTTTATTGTACTTAAACTTTGTCATCTGAATGAAAAAGTAATAAATACTGTTCTATGCTAGAACAAGGACATGCCACATGGAGTCTGTCCCTTTCCAGGTCAGGTTTAGTGAGAAAGAAAGTGACATAAGGAGAATAAAGCAGTCAGAAAACTGGACTTGACCTCTTTCTAGGCCGAAGTTGGATATGAGTGTACTCATTTTCTACTGTGGCTATAACAAATTATCACAAACTTAGTGGCTTAAAACAACACAAATATTAAAGTTTTATAGCTTAGAAATCTGACATGGGTCTTACTGGACTAAAATCATGATGATGGCAGGGCTGCATTCCTTTCTGGAGGCTACAGGGACAGAATCTATTTCCTTACCTTTTCCAGCCCCCCACATTCCTTGGCTCGTAGCCCTCTCACTCCATCTTTAAAACCAACAACTTTGTACCTCTATAACCATTATTCCATAGTCACATCTCCCTTTGACTCTGACCTCAGACTGAAAAGGTTCTTTTAAGGACCAATGTCATTAGATTGGGCCCACTCAGATAATCTCCACTTTCAAGGTCCTTAACCTAATTATATCTACAAAGTCCCTTTTGCTTTGTAAGGTAACATATTGACAGGTTCCAGGGGTTGGGACATGGACATCATTAGGGAGCCCTTATTCTGCATACCACAGTGAATTGCCTCCATGTTGAGAGGATCTCTACCATTGCTCCTCTTTGGGGACCACTGCCCAGGTCCCTCATACCACACTCTCTGCACTTTCCATAGCTATTTGGGCCACTGGCAAGTCTCCAACAGTGTAGTCAGACAGAGATACAGCAGTCAACTATCCCAAGCTGTTCCTATTCCCTTGAAGCATGGATGCTGAACTAACAGCCAGGGGGCTGCCATGGACAGATGAGGTGACTCCATAGCATGGGCCAAGAAGAAGCTGAGTCCGCAAGGGGAGGTAGCCAGTACTCCCTGGGAACTTTGCCTGAAGCCAAAAATGGGCCATGAATTCACCAGCTCCAGGCTTCAGCATCACAGGCCAGCAGATTCCCCGGTGATCAGGCCAACAAGGGACATCATGCCAGAAAACTGCCAGTACATACTCCAGGTCCAGAATGAAGCCAGGGGATTCCATCTCTCTCATCAATTCCACAAGAATGTGTACATTACCCTTCCCCACCCCCCATACAAATGGATGTTATCTTCAGAGAAGATGCAGGACCTCCTCGGAAGGCATTGTGAAACATGAAACACATTTTATCCAAAGGAGACTTATACTACTTAAAGGAATTGTTCAATGAAATTGAACTATATCTGAGACTGAATTAGACACTTAGGGTTTTTTTCCCCCTGTAACCTAACAATGGTTTTAAAATATGATATGACTCCCTTCAAATGGTGATACCTAATACTACTCCCCTTGAATGTGGACCTGACTTAGTAGCCTATTTCCAATGAAAAGAATGTGGCAGAAGGGATTCTATGTACCTTCTAAAGCCGGGTCATAATAAGGATAGTTTCTGCCTGGCTCGCTAACTTCTTGGGACTGTTCATTCTGGGGGAAGCCAGTTACCATGTCAGGACATTCAAGCTATCTTATGAAGGGGCCCACATATGGAAAACAGGCCTCTCACCAACCAGCACCAAGGAGCAACCATGAGTGAGTTGCCATGGCAGCAGATCCTCTAGCCCTAGTCAGGTGACTGCAGTTCTCATCAATATTAGGACTGCAACCATGTTTGACACCCGAAGCCAGAACTGCTAAGCTGAGTTGCTCCCAAATTCCTGACCCACAGAAATTATGAGATGTTTATTATTGTTTCAAGTTACTATGTTTTGAGGTATTTTCTTATATAGTAATAGATAACTAATACACAAGTGAAAACTCTGGAAAAAACAAGATACCTATTCTTTCTTGGCATAGCTGAGTTAATAAGTTAAATTAAGTGTCCCTACTACATATGTGTATGTTCCTTATACAGAAGTTATGTGGTTTCATTAAGTCAAGACACTAGGAAGGGGAGAAACAATTAGCCACTTAACAGTGTTGTCTGGGGGAAGAAAAGCTAAGTAGATGGAAGTAGGTTATAAAGACTCAGAAGAACTGTAGGGAATTCTAGAACAGGAAGACAGACCTAAGACGGGACTTGACAAGTGACCAGAAAGCTGTCAGAGCCAAGACTGGCACTGACTCTACCTCTTTCTCTATGAGGCTACAATGCCTATCATCTCTTACTTTCTCATCATCAGCTATGTTCACCTGCTTCTCTCTTTTTTAAAATTCGTATTTATGTATTTATTTTGAGAGAAGGAGAGAGTGCGCACGTGTGAGGGAGAGAAAATTCCAAGCAGGCACCATGCTATTAGCACAGAGCTCAATGTGGGGCTTAATCTCACGAACTGTGAGATCATGACCTGAGCTGAATGTTTAATTGCCTGAGCCACCCAGGTGCCCCACACCTGCTTCTCTTTTGGTATCAGTTCATCCTGCTTTACATTGCATTACTGGCCCCCAAATGGCTGGTCCCAACAGACCCAGCTGGCTCTGAAATGTACATGCCCTTACCAGTTCAATGTTCCTATCTAAGTAACCCAATTTCAATTAAAAACAAACTACCATATAATCTAGCAATCCCATTTCTGGGAATATCTCTATCTCTAAAGGAAATAAAATCAGTATCTTAAAAAGATATCTGCATTCCAGGTTCACGAAGCATCATTCACAGTAGTCAAGATATGGAAACAATCTCAGTGTCTGTCAATAAATGAATGGATAAAGAAAATATGATACAGACTTCAGAAGATGACAGAGAAATAGGCAGACTGGGATTTCCCTCGTCCCTCAAACACAGCTGTATTGAGGCCAGAACACTTGAAACACCCAGGAAATCTATCTGCAGAGTGACAGAAAAATCTCCACAGGTGGAGGGAGACAGCTTGGCCAGACAGAGGTGCGTGTAGGTGAATTGGGGGACATATAACAGAGTGGGCACGGAGGGGAGAGATCCCCTTATGTGGAGAGACAAAGGGGAGAGAAAGAGAAGCTGTATATTGTGGTTGTGTGTTAGGACGAGAGAAAAACATCTCCAGATCACAGACTGAGGAACGAGAAATACAGAGTACCAGTCTCTACTTTGTAAACAGCCTTAGGAGCTGAAGATCCTAATTTTCAAAAGTGTGCGATTTTCTCCAAACAACACCTAGGGGTGGGGAGCCAGCCCCAGGGCTTGGTAGCGATCTCAGGGGCACACTGGGAGAGAATAATCCCCTTCCTGGAGTACTGTGGGAAGAGAGGTTATTGCCCCGCCAAGGACCAAAGAGTCTGCAGGCGCCCAACATGTTGGGAGAGTGGAGTGGTGCTCCCCCAGAACGGGGTTGCATGGTGCAGGACCCTTTAAAAACAGGTGCTGAATCCCAGCCCACTGCCTAGGAGGTGTGGGAGACTGTGGAGCAGGAGAGGCTGACCACTGGGACTACTATGTGAGGACCGCCTAAACTGTGTGGTTTGAGACACTGGTCAGGGGAGGAGAGATTGGGGTGTTACCATTTTTATCTCCATTACCAACACGGTGGGGCTTCAGAGAATAGGATAGCGGCCCCCGGTGGAGGCGGGACCTGCTTCCTAGAGAGATTAACACTGACCCAAACCAAGCAGCATCTCATCCAGACCATCACAGCTGCAGGTCCCAGGCACCAACAGACAACTGTCCTGCGGTTTTGTATGTTAGTCTGTTGCTCTTTTTTTTTTCCCTCTTTTCTTTCTTTCCTTCTCTTCTTTTTCTTTTTACCCTCTTTTTTTTTTTTTTTTTTTTTTTTTTTTTCCTTTAGAATCAGGCTCGTAGTTTCTGATTTGATTTTTGGTCAATTTTTATTATATATATTTTTTTCTTTCTCTTTGTTGGTTTTTTTATTCAGGCATTTTTACTCTATTCCTTTATACCTCTTCTATACCTCCTTCTTTATTTTCCTTTCTCTGGATTAAGCCTTAAAGTTTCTTTGATTCTCTACTTGGTCTTTTTTTTTTTTTTTTGCCCCTTTCATTTTTCTCCTCGTATGAGATCAGGTCCCCTGCCCATTCCTTTTTTCCAGAGTTACTTCAACAACAAATTAAAGCATACCTGGTGGAAAGTCTAAACAATCCACTACTACGAGTAAGGAGGAGCTTTGTAGAAGACTGACCAGTGGGATAGAGCAGGCAATACACAACAACAGAGAGCACTGACACACTCCAAAAATACTTCCTGAAGTTCCAAGCCCTGGACAGTGTATGACCCCTTTTTAATATAGTATTACTTGCAGGTGCAGGACATATAACAAGCTACTAAAGCATATAAAAGACAGAAAACTAGCCAAAATGATGAAACAGAAGAATTCTCCTCAAAAGAAATTCCAGGAAGAAATGACAGTCAGAGAATTGGTTAAAACATATAAAATATATATCTGAACAAGAATTTAGAATAACAGTCATAAGACTAATAGCTGGGCTTGGAAAAATCATAGAAGACAGCAGAGAATCTATTGCTGCAGAGATCAAAGACCTAAGAAATAGTCATGATGAATTAAAAAATGCTATAAATGAGATGCAAAATAAACTAGGTGCAGTGACAGTGAGTACAGAAGAAGCAGAGGAGAGAACAGGTGAAATAGAAAATAAAATTATGGAAAATGATGAAGCTGAAAAAAAGAGGGAAAGGAAGTTACTACACCACAAGGGGAGAATTAGAGACCTAAGCGATTCAATGAAATGAAATAATATCCATATCATAGGAGTTCTAGAAGAAGAGAGAAAGGGGCAAAAGGTTTATTTGAACAAATTATAGCTGAGAACTTTCCTAATCTGGGGAAGGAAACAGGCATCCAAGTATAAGAGACACAGAGAACTCCCTTCGAAAACAACAGAAAAAGGTCAACACCATGACATATCATACTGAAACTGGCAAAATACAAAGATAACAAGAGAATTCTGAAAGCAGCTAGGGACAAATGGGCCTTAACCTACAAGGGTAGATACAAAAGGGTAGTAGCAAACCTGTCCACTGAAATTTGGCAGGCCAGAAGGGAGTGGCAGGAAATATTCAACATACTTAATCCTTTATCCAGCAAGGCTGTCATTCAAAATAGAAGGAAAGATAAAGACTTTCCCAAACAAAAACTGAAGGAGTTCATGACCACTAAACCAGCCCTGCAGGAGATCCTAAGGGGGACTCTGTGAGTGGAATGCTGCAAAGGACCAGAGATATCACCACAAGCACAAAACCTACAGATAACACAATGACACTAAATCCATGTATTTCAATAATCACCCTGAATGTAAATGGACCAAATGTCCCAATCAAAAGACATAGGGTATCAGAATGGATAAAAAAACAAGATCCATCTATATTCTGCCTATAAGAGACTCATTTTACACCTGAGGACACCTGCAGATTGAAAGTGAGGAGATGGAGAACTATCTATCATGCTACTAGACAGCGAAAGAAAGCCAGAATAGCCATACTTATATCAGACAAACTAGACTTTAAAACAAAGATTGTAACAAGAGATGAAGAAGGGCATTATATCATAATTAAGGGGTCTATCCATTTAGAAGATCTAACCATTGTAAATGTTTACATCCCCAACATGGAGGCACCCAAATATATATATCAGTTAATCACAAACATAAATAAATGTATAGATAATAATAGTGATTGTAGGGGACTTCAATACTCCACTTACAACAATGGACAGATCACATAGGCAGAAAAATAAATAAGGAAACAACAGTCCTGAATGACACATTAGACCAGATGGACTTAACAGATATATTCACAACTTTCCATCCAAAAGCAGCAGAATATACATTCTTCTCAAGTGACATGGAACATTCTCCAAAATAGATCACATACTGGGTCACAAAACAGCCCTCAACAAATATAAAAGGATTGAGATCATACTATATATATTTTCAGATCACAACTTGAAACCAACCACAAGAAAAAATTTGGAAAGCCCCTAAATACATGGAGGTTAAAGAATATCCTACTAAAGAATGAATGGGTCAACCAGGAAATTAAAGAATAATTTTAAAAATATATGGAAACAAATGAAAATGAAAACACAACAGTCCAAACCCTTTGGGATGCAGCACAGGCAGGCCTAAGATACACTGCAATCCAAGAAGTAAGAGAGGTTCCAGGGCACCTGGGTGGTTCAGTTGGTTAAGTGTCCGACTTCAGGTCATGATCTCACGGTGTGTGAGTCTGAGCCCTACATCGGGCTCTGTGCTGACAGTTCAGAGCCTGGAGCCTGCTTTGGATTTTGTGTCTCCCTCTCTCATTGCCCCTCCCCCACTCACATTCTCGGTCTCTCAAAAATGAATGTTAAAAAAAAAAGTAACAAAGGTCCCAAATACAGAACCTAATTTCACACCTAAAGGAGAAGCAGAAAAGAAAGCCCAAAGCCAGCAGAAGAGAAATAATAAAAATTAGAACAGAAATAAATAACATAGAATCCAAAAACAAAACAAAACAGATCAATGAATCTAAGAGCTGGTTTTTTGAAAGAATAAACAAAATTGATAAACCCCTAGCCAAACTTCTCAAAAAGAAAAGAGAGGACCCAAATAGATAAAATCATGAATGAAACAGGAGAGATTACAATGAACACCTCAGAAATACAAACAATTAGTAGAAAATACTATGCAAAATTATATGCCAAAAAACTGGAAAACCTGGAAGAAATGGACAAATTCCTAGACACTCACACACTACCAAAACTCAAACAGGAAGAAATAGAAAATTCAAATAGACCCATGACCAGCGAAGAAATTGAATAGGTTATCAAAAATCTCCCAACAAATAAAAGTCCTGGGCCAGATGGCTTCATAGGGGAATTCTATCAGACATTTAGAGCAGAGTTAATACCTATTTTTCTCAAGCTGTTCCAAAAAGTAGAAACGGAAGGAATGCTTCCAGATTGATTCTATGAAGCCAGCATTACCTTGACTTCCAAACCAGACAAGACCCCACTAAAAAGGAGAATTACAGCCAATATCTCTGATGAACACAGATGCAAAAATTCTCAACACGATACTGGCAAATCGAATTCAACAGTATATTAAAAAAATTATTCACCAAGATCAAGTAGGATTCATTCCTGGGCTGCAGAGCTGGTTCAATATTCGCAAATCAATCAATGTGACACATCACATTAATAGAAGGATAAGAACCATATGATCCTGTCAATAGATGCAGAAAGAGCATTTGACAAAATACAGCATCGTTTCTTAATAAAAACCCTCAAGAAAGTCAGGACAGAAAGTACATAACTTAACATCATAAAAGCCATATATGAAAGTCCCACAGCTAATAACATCCTGAGAGCTTCCCCCTGAGATTGGTAACATGAGATTGGTAACAGAGATGTCTACTCTCACCACTGTTGTTTAACATAGTGTTGGAAGTCCTAGCCTCAGCAATCAGACAACAAAACAAAATAAAAGGCATCCAAATTGGCAAAGAAGTCAAACTTTCACTCCTCACGGATGACATGATACTCTACATGGAAAACCTGAAAGATTTCACAAAAAAACTGCTAGAACCGATACATGAATTCAGCAAAGTCACAGGATATAAAATCATTGTAAAGACATTGGTTGCATTTCTATACACTAATAATAAAGCAACAGAAAGAGATATCAAGGAATCAATCCCATTTACAATTGCACCAAGAACCATAAAATACCTAGGAATAAACCTAACCAAAGAGGTAAAAGATGTGTATGCTGAAAACTATAGAAAGCTTATGAAAGAAACTGAAGAACACACAAAGAAATGGAAAAACATTCCATGCTCATGGACTGGAGAAACAAATATTGTTAAAATGTCTATACTGCACATTCAATGGAAACCCTATCAAAAAAGCACAAGAATTCTTCACAGAGCTAAAACAAACAATCCTAAAATTTATACAGAACCACAAAAGAGCCCGAATAGCCAAAGTAATCTTGAAAAAGAAAAACAAAGCTGAAGGCAAAACAATTCCAGACTTCAAACAGGCAACAACCTCTTTGAACTCAGCCACAGCATCTTCTTACTAGACATGTCTTTGGAGGCAAGGGAAACAAAAGCAAAATGAACTATCTGGGACCTCATCAAGATAAAAAGCTTCTGCACAGAGAAGGAAACAATCAACAAAACTTAAAGGCAATTGATGGAATGGGAGAAGATATTTGCAAATGACATGGCAGACAAACAATTAGTATCCAAAATCTATAAAGAACTTATCAAACTCATTGGGGCGCCTGGGTGGCTCAGTCCGTTAAGCGTCCGACTTCGGCTCAGGTCACGATCTCGCGGTCCGTGAGTTCGAGCCCCACGTCAGGCTCTGTGCTGACTGCTCAGAGCCTGAAGCCTGTTTCAGATTCTGTGTCTCCCTCTCTCTCTGACCCTCCCCCGTTCATGCTCTGTCTCTCTCTGTCTCAAAAATAAATAAACGTTAAAAAAAAATTTTTTTTAAAAGAACTTATCAAACTCAATACCCAAAAAACAAATAATCCAGTGAAGAAATGGGCAAAAGGCATGAACAGACACTTTTCCAAAGAAGACATCCAGATGGCTAACAGACACATGAAAAGATGCTCAACATCACTCATCATCAGGAAAATATAAATCAAAACCACAATGAGTTACCACCCCACACCTGTCAGAATAACAATTCAGGAAACAACAGATGTTGGTGATGATGTGGAGAAAAGGAAACACTTTTGCACTGCTGGTGGGAATGCAAACTGGTGCAGCCACTCTAGAAAACAGTATGGAGATTCCTCAAAATATTGAAAACAGAGCTACCCTATGACCTAGCAATTGCCCTACAGGGTATTTATCCAAAGGATATAAAAATGCAGATCTGAAGGGGCACCCCCCCCCAGTGTTTATAGCAGCACTATTGACAATAGCTAAAGTATGGAAAGAGACCAAATGTCCATTGACTGATGAGTGGATAAAGAAGATGTGGTATATATACAATGGGATATTACTTGGTGACCAAAGAGAATGAAATCATACCATTTCATGGATGGTATTGGAACGTATTATGCTAAGCAAAATAAGTTAGTCAGAGAAAGACAAATATATGATTTCACTCATATGTGGAATTTAAGAAACAAAACAGATGAACATAGGGGAAGGGAAGGAAAAATAAGATAAAAACAGAGAGGGAGGCAAACCATAAGAGACTCTTAAATACAGAGAATAAACTGAGGGTTGCTGGAGGGGTGTTGAGTGGGGGGAATGGGCTAAATGAGTGATGGGTATTAAGGAGGGCACTTGTTGGGATGAGCACTGGGTGTTATATGTAAGTGATAAATCACTAAATTCTATTCCTCAAACCATTATTACACTGTATGTTAACTGACTTGGATTTAAATAAAATTAAAAAAATAAAAATCTAAAAGCAAAGTAGGTGCTCAACAATAATGTTCCAGCACATTGAACAAACAGGACTTTTGGGGACTGACTTAAAACAACTTAATTTTTATTCTCTACTGTCTGTCTAAAAACACTCTGCAGGGGTTGGGTCTTCTCCCATCCCCAAAAGAAAACCTGGGCAGTCCCATCCTTTTTCTGGTCACTTTTAGGTAAAAATAGCAATTAAAATATCCAGTCCTGTATATTAGTCACGATTTGCCCTTAACTTAAAGTCCAGGCTTTCCCCCTCCCCCCTGTTTGTGCCTGCTACAGATAGGGAAGCTTACATTTTGGGTAAGAGTGTGCCACCTCTCTCTCCCTGATTTGTTTGTCTAACGGCATTCCAAGAACTTCACTCAAATATCCTCTTTGAGACCCCTTTCCCAGTCACCATCTTGCCTTTTTATGCCCTTGATAAGGGTGAGCATTCCAGAGTACTCTAATCCATTCTCACCCCCGTATAAATTGCGGAAGCCCTACCGAGTGGTCTGTCTGTGGTATTTCTTGTTATAGAATCTCAGGTAGGTAGCACTCCTATTTTCATATATTTAAAAAAACTTTTTTAAATGTTTATTTATTTTTGAGAGACAGAGACAGAGCATGAAGTGGGGGAGGGGCAGAGAGAGGGAGACATAGGATCCAAAGCAGGCTCCAGGCTCTGAGCTGTCAGCACAGAGCCCAACACAGGGCTCAAACCCATGAACCATGAGATCATGACCTGAGCCAAAGTCAGACGCTTAACCGACTGAGCCACCCAGGTGCCCCTTTACATATTTTTATAACAGTTGGACTAACCTGTCACTGCTTGGGATTTTTCTATTTCTAACTTTCAACATACTTCCCTCCTTAACCAGAGTTCCCTATCCTCCTACCCCATTCCACTCCTCACTTCTGCTTCATAACCTCTATTGACCCCTGGAGAGTCTCTGACTCCCTTCTCTCCTTATCTAGCCAATAATGTTGAGTCATTTCCCCAATGCTCTTGCAAATGACTAGACAAACGAATGTGCTTCTCAAGAAAAGGGACCCGATTAAAGACAGGTTACCTTATGTGGCAGAAGATATTTCTGGCCATTACTGCTACATTTGGAGTTAGCCATCCAAAGACTGAAGTAATAAGGTGGTTTCAACTTCTGAATCACTTATATCCCTAGAAGCAAGAGTTGCCCCACTAAAAAGTCACTTATCTCTTAGAAGCTCAAATTCTTGACCCAGACATGCCATCCCTCCTGTTCCAAGTGATTTTCTATTCACTAAAAGGCTACAAAAATAGGCTTACATCTCACCTTTGTCATCTGTTACTACCAACAAAACTACTTGTGTAGTCAAAGCAGCCACAACCCTGATAGGATTCATGGCCAATGGCCTGCTGCATACTTCCCCACATGCACCTTCACATCATACACTTCAGTGAGGCCATGATGCCCCCCCGGACCCCGAACTAATGGGGCAGAGCCAGGAAGGTAACCCCACCCCACTACAGACATCAGCCCAAGATTTACCGCATGGTAAAGCAATAAAGACATCATCATCTGCGTTGCCTGTCCTAGATCAAAAAATCAACTTGGGAGGCTCAAAGTCCTCTATCTCTACAGCAAGACCCATTTATTCCTGGGGCCTATATTATTGACCTCATCACTTTCCTCTCCCCAAGTCAAGATGCTTACCACACTCTTATCATAGTGTCCTCTTTCCTGAATATAGCTCACTATGCCCTACTCATTTGCCCATCTCAAACACTAGCCTTTATTCCTCTAGAAATTTTTCAAATATATAGCTATACAGATGGGTAGTCCTAAATCACAAGTCTAATTTTCTTCTTCTTCTAGAGAGAACTCTTAAAGCAGTGGTTCTTTTCTTTTTTAATGTTTATTTATTTTTTGAGAGAGACAGAGACAGAGTGCAAGTGGGGGAGGGACAGAGAGAGAGGGAGACACAGACTCTGAAACAGGCTCCAGGCTCCAAACCATCAGCACAGAGCCCAACGTGGGGCTCGAAACCACAAATCGCAAGACCATGACCTGAACCAAAGTGAGACGCCCAACTGACGGAGCCACCCAGGTGCCCCTTAAAGCAGTGGTTCTTAACTTTAGTAGCAAAATGAAGAGCTTTAAAAAGTACTGATGTCCAGACCCCACCACCAGAGATTCTGATTTATAATCGGTCTAGAGTGAAGCCTCGGCATTTTTTTAAACCTCCCCAGATGATTCTAAGGTGAAAGCAACATAGAGAACCTGTCTTACATACAGATGGCCCAATGCTACATAGGGCTTCCATATTTGAGGGGTAGATGACATGCATAAATGTGGGAGGCTCAGGGAAGAAATTCTCATTTGATGATCATAAATTACATATGTTCTATATAGTAATTCATGCAGCCATCTCAACAGTACCTCATTTCATCTTTACAATCATCCTATGAGGTAGGCACTGTTATTCTTATTTTATAAATAGGGAAACTGAGGCACAGGGAGGTTGCATAACTAAGGCAAACCCCAGGTCCGATTTCCAATTCCACACACTTTCTGTGATACCATGCTGAGATGTCAACGCCTCCTACAGCTGGATGATCCCACTCCCTAAAATAAGACACCCAGGCTTTATCCCAGAAATACTATTCTATTGCATCCATGAATTTTTCCTGGAACATTTTTCCATGAATTGCATACATATAGCCCAACTACTAGGCTATACTTTAAGCCGCCAAAATGAAGTGAAGGGCTCCAAGGGAGAGCTCCTTGACAGGGGCCTACTTCTCTCTCTTTTTTTTTTTAATTTAATGTTTTTTTTTATTTTTGAGACAAAGGGAGACAGAGCATGAGCGGGGGAGGGGCAGAGAGAGAGGGAGACACAGAATCGGAAGCAGGCTCCAGGCTCTGAGCTGTCAGCCCAGAGCCTGACACGGGGCTCGAACCCACAAACCGTGAGATCATGACCTGAGCTGAAGTCGGACGCTCAACCAACTGAGCCACCCAGGCACCCCAACAGGGGTCTACTTCTTCTTTTTTTTTTTTTTAATTTAATGTTTTTTTAATTTATTTTTGAGACAGAGAGAGACAGAGCATGAACAGGGGAGGGGCAGAGAGAGAGGGAGACACAGAATCGGAAGCAGGCTCCAGGCTCTGAGCTGTCAGCCCAGAGCCTGACACGGGGCTCGAACCCACAAACCGTGAGATCATGACCTGAGCTGAAGTCGGACGCTCAACCAACTGAGCCACCCAGGCGCCCCAACAGGGGTCTACTTCCTTATTGAGGTACTCCCATTCTCTAATTAATACCTGCAGTCTTTCTCCATTACTGCTTAAACTTAAACTCCATTACAACTTAAAGCCTGTGGCTTTCTAGATTTAGTTTTTCTTACAGACGAAGCTATACTGCCT
Organism: Felis catus; assembly: GCF_018350175.1. NCBI lineage: Eukaryota > Metazoa > Chordata > Mammalia > Carnivora > Felidae > Felis > Felis catus. The sequence goes on from NC_058374.1 coordinate 46,766,547, forward strand.
ACCTACAAACCATTCTTTTGATGGTCTCATGAAATTAAGTACTCCATTGCTCCTCTGCCTTGGACTCCACACAGTACACAAAGAATCAAAATTATAGAGGCTAAGCTGCGTAAGACTGCTGCCAATATCAAGATGGACTTTAATACATAGTGAGCTGGGTAACTAGAGCTAGAAGTGTGTATTTTTGTAACGCACCAGTGGTATGTTTAAGGGACTTGGTAACAAATTCCACCGTGTCACTCCATGAAATCCACATTGCATGCCGGCTGCCATACAGGGTGGGCGGGAGGTGGCAGGGACCAGGGGACTTACTGGGAGAGAGAGTCCTGCAGGTGTCTGCGTGGTAGCTTTCAGACGTTGCAGGGCAAAAATCCAATGCTTGTGCAGGTGTCCCATGTATCCTGAGAAAGAGGTAAGATTAGTCAGTTCTCTCAAGACAGTTCCCAAATTCCTGACTCCTGTTACTTTAACTGTTCTTTCTAAGCCTAACCTCAGCCCTTGTTCACGGCTACGCGTTTCAGAATCCTCCTTGTTCCACCCATTTAGGGACTTCCCAATTTTCACCTTACGAATCACGGCCTCATCATTTCTGCCTGTTTACAGACATGCACAGGTTCACACTATTTTCGGGAAAACTTCTTCTCCTTGCCAATTGTCCTGTCTTTCTAGTCTCACCTCTCGCGTGTGCTGTATAGTTACTGCCTTCATTTACCTCTCAAATTTTCCCATCTCCTTCCCACTGCACTACCTCAGTTCAGCAGTCTCCCATGGTCTCCAGTAAAGAAAAAAAAAAAAATCTTGGCCCCCTCAGATTTATTCCTTTAAGTCGCTCCCCGAGTTATCTTTCCAAACACATAAAAGTCATCCTTATTTTAAAACCTTGATCCGCTCTCTCACGCCCACTCCTTTATTACTGGATTCGCTGAAACCCTCCTCTCACACAGAATTCACAGCCAATATACAAGGGAAAGAAGGGACGACTACGCAGTCATACAGAGTTATGACTGCAAAATCTTGAAGAACGTAGCGGTGTGTGCTTGACTCCCTCGGACCTTTCTGGAGGGCCAAATTTGGTTTACTACTAACCCCACAGATAGTTTCAAAGTTTCAAACCTTGTTCCCGCGAAAAAGGATTTAGCCAGGCGCATGCGCAATCGTGCCCTTGGAAGTGCCGCTTTACTCTCGGGCAGATCTCGCGTTGTTTGGGGAAGCGCCCAAGAGTAGCAGATTTTGTGCGGCGTTGTGAGGCCTTTTTTTTTTTTCTTTTTTTTTTTTAAACCCTCCCAAGCCGGGTGGATTAGTGTTGTGTACAGAAGATCGAGACTCTGCGGCGAGAACAAATGAGGCCGGTATAACTAGCTGACATGCTAGCGGCAGCTCTCGGGGGTCGAGGTATTCTACGGACTTCTCTGCAAGGCCCCAAGGCTGCGACACTCAGGAACCAAAGCCAGAAATAAATAAAAGTAGAAAAAGCCAACCAGTTTATCACCTCAAGAAGCAGCGTTTTGTTTTGCTTCTCCACTTTTCACTATACGAAAAATCCCCCATTGGCTACCAGGCCACCGCTTTACCCTCCTGCTGTCAGTGCGCCTGCGCGGCGTTTGTTTACCAACTCGGGCGACCGCTCGGTCCCGCTTCCTGGGCGCCGGCGTTTAGTCTTGATATGTAATTCATACTGAAAGTCATGTTTTCAGTCAGGAAGGCGGACTGGAAGTTAAGAACAGGCCATTTTAAGTGTAATTTCGAAACTAGCGAAAATACGAACGGTAATGAAAACCCTGAAAGTTAGAAATCTTTGCCTTGTCAGTCCTGTCGTGGAAGAGCTTTAGAATGAACGTGACGAAGGTGACAGCAGCACTCTCTCCATTACTGAGAAGTGACAGGCAGCAACAGTAAATCCAAAACCTCAGGTAGTATTTAGGTACATATTTAAAATATGGGCCCTGTTATGGAAAAGATGCAAATAAACCTAGCCCCAAGGCCGTCTTGCTCGAGCAATGCCTCAGGATTAAGACTGACTTTTGAAGCAAAGTCAAAAGGCAGCCATGCAAATTTAGAAACCAAAAAGAGAGGTAACTCTAGAAGCAATAGCCATCAAAAGCACAAACCAATAAGCAAATGTTAAAAGGTGGTTTTAAGTTCCCTTCGGAATCCGTTTCAGGTGGTTTAGAAGTCTGTGATACTAAGAAAAAATGAGAAGACCTGGTGGAACTTAATGTTATCATGACTGGATCTGTTTGGGGAGAAAAAAAAAAACGGCAGGCAAGCTGATTTTTTTTTTTAAGTATCTTTATGGAAGAATTTCTAACGATGCATTTTAATGTGCTCAGATGCAAACTTACATAACTGGTAGATTGAGCTAAACCCGAATCTTAGAACTGTTATAAAAACATAGATGTTAGTAATTTGGCAACTTTATTGCGCTCTATTTGTTAAGTTTTAAATGATGAATTTGAAGACTTGGATTTGGGACAGAAGAAAATTTCTAGAAAGGAAAGTGTGATTTTTAGGTAGCATGAAATTAAGTAGAGAAAAACGTATGGATGTGTGCAGGTGCGGCCAAATTTTGAAGGCTTTGGACAGTTTCCAGCAAGGTTCACATAGAACCTCCATTTTAAAAAGCTAGCCCCTGGATTTTTCTATGTTCAAAATGATAGTAAAATTTAGTAAATCTTGTTAGTTTGGATACTCTACCTTTTAAAGCAAATTTGTGCCAAAGTCAGAAGTGACTTCAAAATCCTGCTCTGTTATCTAAAAGTACACTTACTTGGTTGAGGAAGGTGATAACCAGTTTTCGAAGCCAGGATTGAATTGACATTTTCTTCATGAAGGAAAAGAAACGTAGATAAGGTGAATTGATTCTTTGTTCACCTCAATGATTAAGACTGAGTCATAAAGACGGCTGGCTTACTTTGTCAAGGCAATCAACAACTGTCAAACAAACTGAATACTTTTATTGCACTAGATGAGATGGCTCTAATGAAAATTAAGTATGGGAATTGGATGAAGAGTTGATAAAGAACTGTGAATCCTTTGAGGCTCCTCGTTCATTTACATGTGATAAAAATGTTAGTGTAACACTGGTAAGTGGTCAAATAAAGTTTCATCTTTGTTCCCGGAAAAAAAATCCTTTGATGAGTAAAAGAAAGTCATTAGTGGGTTGGTTATCCACTCAGTTTGTCACATGACTCAGGAAGTACACTTGCCAAAATTTCCACAATCAGCAGCTGAAAAAGCTACCCATACAATGTAAAACAAAAAAAAGTTTTTTAGCAGTATTCTGGGCAGTGTGTCCTGTAACTACCCTGACACTATAAAGCAGTGAAAAACTGTTGTCATTTTTATCCACGTATTTTTGTGAATCTGGGTTCTTGAATTATGGTGACCTCAAGACACGTAAGAAATTGATGAACAATGAATCTGATATGCATTACCAATTACTCAAAATTGGTTGAATCAATAGAATATGATCTTATTAACTGAGTGATGGAAATTTTTCTCAGGATAGAAAACCGTAAGAATTTTTTTTAAGTGTTAAATACATATATAACAGCCAAATTGCAGTGTTTGTGCATGAAACCTTAATGATAAAATAAAGGGACTTCAAGGAAATTTTGCTTCTGCTTCTAACTCTCCACTCTTCAGTGTTGGGAGTGATTTTAGCACTCTTGTCATTCCTACAAGAATGTTCTCATCAGAAGGAACTGATTAGCAAGGAAGGGGGGTGGAAATGGAAGAAAAAAGGGTGAACTTCAGTTGTGAATATTAAGCAATGCCCATTGAGGATATCTTCTCTGCTGAAGCACCCTTCTGCTAGGTGACTCTGCTCTGACCTCCCTCCCACCCCCGTATTTGCATGGCTAGCTGCTTCATTGCATTTTAATCTCTGATAAGGAAAGATGCCTTTCTGTTCTGCCATCCTCAACATATTAAAGATTCGTCTATCATAGTCACAAGATGGCTGCCATAGCGTCAAACATCATGTTCTTCTATCGAATGTTCCAAACAAAAAGAAAGGGATATGGCAGGATGCGGTGGGGGTCAGGGTGGGGGGGTGGTAGGTAAGCTTTCTCCTTGTGGCCTCACTCTTATCAGGGTGAAACATTTTCCCATATGACTTAACAGACTTCCCTTTACATTGCTCAGAACTGTATCATATGACTACCCATAGCTGAGAGGAAGGCTAAGAAACCATGTACAGGGAAAACAAGGTTCTTTAAAGTGGTGTACTAAAAAATAACAGGACTTAGAGAAAATATAGGTTTAGGAGCAGACCCTCAAAACTTACACAACTTTGTTACTTGAGGACAATAAAAGTTACTATGCTAATGAAAAATAATACCAATTAAATCTCCACTGGCCTTTGTATTCAACCTCACAGTCATCCTTTAAAACTATACTGCCCAATATGGTATCCATTAGCCATGTGTGGCTCTTGGGCATTTAAATGTGTGAATCCAAAAAAAATTAAAATAAAAATAAATGTGCTAATCCAAATTGTGATGTGCTTGCTGTAAATGTAAAATATACAGCAGATTTCAAAGACTTAGTATGGAAAAAAGAATGTAAAATATCTCATTAATAGTTTTTATGTTGATTATATGTCGAAATATTTCACCTGTTTCTTTCTACTCTGCTTTTTAAAAATGTGGCTACTAGAAAACTTAAAATTATATGTGTGTCTCATATTTCTATTATATAGCATTTCTTTAGAACCTTTAACCCTGGGACATGGGCTTCCCTCTTGTAACATGTAGGTCCTAGAGGACGCTGCTTCCAACTAAAAGCAGTTTCATGGGGCGCCTGGGTGGCACAGTCGGTTGGGCGTCCGACTTCAGCCAGGTCACCATCTCGCGGTACGGGAGTTCGAGCCCCGCGTCGGGCTCTGGGCTGATGGCTCAGAGCCTGGAGCCTGTTTCCGATTCTGTGTCTCCCTCTCTGTCTGCCCCTCCCCCGTTCATGCTCTGTCTCTCTCTGTCCCAAAAATAAATAAACGTTGAAAAAAAAAAATTAAAAAAAAAAAAAAGAAAAAAAAGAAAAGCAGTTTCATCAAAATTAAAAATACGATTCAAGGGGTGCCTGGGTGACTCAGTCGGTTAAATGTTCGACTCTTGATTTCAGCTCAGGTCATGATCTCACGATTCATGGGATCGAACCCCACATTGGGTTCCTTGCTGAGTGTGGAGCCTGCTTGGGATTCTCTCTCCCTCTCTGTCTGCCCCCCGCCTCTAAAAATTAATAAACATTAAAAAATATATGTGACCCAAGATTTAGCCTTCTCAATCAGCACCCCCCCACACACACACACAGGAGAAAATGCTTTTATACTTTTATTTACACTGTGCAGTTTCACCATATAAGCTACTATTGTGAAAAACTTAAAGGCTCTTGAAGCTACCAAACCTCTATTTATCCTAAGGAAAGGCATTCCTGAGAAATTGTCTGCTTTTTTCTTTTCTTTTTTAAATAATTCTTTTTTCTAAGTTTATTTATTTATTTTGAGAGAGAGAGAGGGAGAGAGAATTTCAAGCAGCAGCATGGAGCCCAATTTGGGGCTTCAACTCATGAACCGTGAGATCATGACCTGAGCAGAATCCAAGAGTCAGATGCTTAACTGAGTGAATCACCCAGGTGCCCCATGAACCAACATGATTTCTGAGTTATATTGACATTATTTCCCTATTTACCAATTGCAATGTGCTAATAATGACTATATCTAGCATATACAGCTTTTATGGTAGGAGATAAGATTGTCAGTAGGCAAAACGAAGAGAGAATTTCCTATATTTTTAAAGGATTGGTAAATCTGTGAGCTATCTTGGACAGTGACAATAAACAATAATGGGGGAATAAAATGACTCTTCAAGTTACCAAGTTAACATTTAATAAACTGTACCATTTGATTCAGTTACTCCTCCCCTCCAGTTAAAACCCACTGAGTTTTCAAGACCCGTTTCAAAAGCAACCCCTGATCTCCTCTAAAATCTTCCTTAACACTTTGCTTGTACTATCTTTTCAAAGCACACATATTTGGCTTTGAATTAATGTTATTGTCTCTTTGTATATATAGAATAAAACTCCCCCCATTGAAGGTAGTGATTGTATTTTGTTCACTTTTCAAAATTCCTCTAGTGATTGCCCGTATGGTTCACAAAATTACACACACTTAAATATTTGTTGATTTTTTTTAAGTTTATTTATTTTGAGAGAGAGAGAGAGAGAGAGAGAGAGAGAGAGTGTGTGTGTGTGTGTGTGTGTGTGTGTGTTTGTGTGTGTGTGTGCGAGAAGTCTAGGAGCAAGAGAGAGGGAGAGAAAGAACTCCAAGCAGGCCACACACTGCCAGCACAGAGCCCAACACAGAGCTCGAACCCACAAACTGTGAGGTCATGGCCTGAGCGGATGGTGAACACTTAACCGACTGAGCCACCCAGGTGCCCCAAGGGTTGTCTAACTCTTAAATCTAAAACATCAAACCACATTTAAACTCCTGAGAAGCCAGCACTCATGTTAAATAATGGTCATGATGAAATTAGTAATTATTAACCGTGTCCATATAATTACACCATTCTACATCCCAATGAGCAAAGCACTCAAGAATGATGATTTAATTCTGTTCTCATCTATTCACTTGGGTGTACAATATGCTGACACAAATCTGTGTTAACTGATAAACTGGACTTGGATAGAAGAGCCCTATCAGGATGACGTACAAGCAAAAGGGAATCTACCACTTAGGCAGTCGGTATACAATTTTTCCAAATTTTGTATAATTTGTTTCTTGTATAATCTTCCTATGTCTTTCCTGCTGAGCTTGGAGCCCCTCAAGTAGAGACCTTGCCTTATTTGTCTCTGTTGTTTATTTCTCTCTGTAACTCCAGCACTCATATAATGCCCGACATGTCATAAGTAATCAATAGATACTGAGTGAATGAAGTACAGCTTTGATCATATAAGCATATGTTCCGTGTGACCCTGGTTGGGATTAAATGTGGGTTTATATTGATTGTGAAGAATATCTGTGCGTGATGGTATATAGTCTTTTGGTTGTAAGGAACAGTCCCGTTTGTTACCTTGAATGTGTGGGATATGTGTGCATGTGTGTTCACATGTTCTTAGCCATACTGCCAAGTCTTTAGAAAATACAAAGCCAAAACTGTGGGGCCTTGAAAGGGTCCCAGGTAAACAGGAATCAAAAGTTCATTTGGGATGTTGGGAATTCTAGACACCTATGCCTAGGAAGTCCATGGCCTGTCATTCTAGCACATAGTGACTACAGGGTCCCTACATGTGTTCTCTCTGCATCTGTCGGTTCTCTTTTCACCATGACCTTATGGTTCTTGCCATACTTCCTTGTTCTAAATCTTGAGTGAAAGTATAAGATTGACTTAGCTAATTACCATCTTGTTTCTTTCAGGCAGAGCTCTCTGTATCAGGCCCCATTATAAACCATAGCTCTTGGTCAGGAGCCCATGCCATAACCTTTGGTGGGGCTGTGGACTTGATGGGTTCCATAACTACCGTATCTAGGATCCCTACTAGAATGCAGTGGGAGGTATCTCTTTGAGCTATACTGGAATCATGCGTATTGGTCACTAATACCTATTGGGTGCTATCTACTTTGCATTTATTTTGTTTAGAGCATAAGAATTGGCCTCACTGGAGACACAAAAAAGGCTGTCAATTTATATCTGAATTCAAGGTGAATATGTCATGGAGGCAGTATATGTGTTTTTATATGTTGAAGAGGCTGACTTTCTGAAAGAGCTAAGTTTAGTAGAAAAGAATCAGATTTAAGTTGTTACATTGACCTTATGCCTAATTGTGTGTGACCATAGATAAGTCACCTTTTATCTTTATTGTACTTCCTCACTTGTTAAGGGTTATAATACTTACCTTGATTGCATAGCTATTAAAACACTCTGCTTTGATAAAAGTTAAATTCAGATCACTATGTGAGTAATGTATCTATTATTAATACATAAAATAATCTGAAAACATTTAATAAGATCTATGTAAATTTATAGTTCAATTAAATTTGGTAGGGATTGAAACTCTTGTGTATGCATTTTAAGAAGTAAATTACAGTGGCACCTGGGAGGCTCAGTCAGTTAAGCCTCTGACTTGATTTCGACTCAGGTCATGATCTCATGGTTCATGATATGGATCCCAGAGTTGGGTTTTTCTGCACGGACAGCACAGAGCCTACTTGGGATACTCTCTTTCCCTCTCTCTATGCCCTTCCCTGCTCATGCGCTCGGTCTCTCTCTCTCTCTCTCCCCCAGAATAAATAAATAAACATTTAAAAAAAAAAAAGTAGATTACAAATATGGTTGTGGTTTGGCATAGTTGCAGGATTAGGGCTGACAGTTCTGGCCTTGTGCTGCCCTCCTGTGCTGTTTAAATAGCGCAGCAGGTCAATTACATTCCTGCCTGATGAATGCTGGGGGGGGGGGGGGGGGGGGGAGGGGGAATTCTATCTTATTACTTACCCTCTTCTGTCCTCATGTGGCCACAGAGGGCCTAACTATTCTGGATGTTTCTGTTTCTTCAATAAAAGAAGAGATGGAAAACTACTCTGAAACATTCTAGGTCAGAAAATCTAATCCTGAGTTAAGGAAAAAGGTAACAAATTGCATTTGACACTGGAGATCTAATTACTCCACAGACACAGGAATATCCTAAGCAGATTATTGAGGTTTGTAGAAGAATACCATTATGACAGAGTAAGGAAGGCTTTTTGTCAAAAATAAATAAAAATGCAACTCATTGCCCTTTTGATATGCCAAGAATTTATACTAGAGCCTTACATTGTTTATTTGGTAAATAAGACAGTCTGTTATGATGGGAACAGAAGATGCTGTTGTACAATGAATTTCTATGCAGAACACTAGCTAGTTGAAATATGAGACTCCCAAGCAAAGCTAATTCCATACTAATTCTCTTAGCACAGGCTCCCAAAGCTATTCCTTTCAAAGAGGTTTAAGGAAGTTTGTTGACGTGATAATTTTTAGGAAAGTTAAGAAAAGACATTGAAGGAAGCCTTGTGAAACCATACAAAGAAATAAGTAGGGCAGGTAAGCAATGGGAGGCCCCCTTATAATGTGTTTACTTCCCATCTGCCAATGCTCAGACCCCACCCCTGGCCTGCTTCCAGACTGATGCCTGATATTAGAACCTAGCTACCCTCTGCTTAGACTAGGTACATGTGTGCATATTTTATTCATGTGGATAGATAGCAGTCAGGCTTTCATATCTTCCAGTCTAGCAAAACTACTCTTGTCCAGATTGCCAGTGACCTCCATGGCTAAATCTAGTGGTAGGTCTTCAGTCCTATTTCTTGTCAGCAGCAATTGAACCATTTGAACCAGTAATTCTCTCCTCCTTGAGACACATTCTTTTTTTTATTTTTTTTTTCAACGTTTATTTATTTTTGGGACAGAGAGAGACAGAGCATGAACGGGGGAGGGGCAGAGAGAGAGGGAGACACAGAATCGGAAACAGGCTCCAGGCTCTGAGCCATCAGCCCAGAGCCCGACGCGGGGCTCGAACTCCCGGACCGCGAGATCGTGACCTGGCTGAAGTCGGACGCTTAACCGACTGCGCCACCCAGGCGCCCCGAGACACATTCTTTAACTTGCTCTCTGGGTCACTTCTCCCTAGGCTCTCTTCTACTCCATCAGTGTCTCCTTTCCAGTCTCTTTTGCCTAGATCCTCCCATCTTCTTGATTTCTTACTGTTCAGGCCTCTTCTCTTCTCTGTCTAAACTCCCTTGGTGATCTTATCTGGTCCTGTGGCTTCTAGTCCCATCATCTAAATGCTGAAAATTTCCAAATTTGTATCTCCAGCACAAACCTCTCTCCCCTGAATTCCAGACTCATGTATACATCTACTTACTCAGCCTCTCCATTTGGATGTCTATGGATATCTCAGACTTAACACAAAGCAAAATTCGTCCATCCTTCAGCCAACCCCGTTTCAGTAAATAGCCAAACTTTTCTTCAGTTGCTTAGGCCAAAAAGCCTTGGCATCATTATGGACTCCTCTCGCTCATGCACACGCTCTATTTCCAATCCTTCAGCAAATCCCATTGGCTGTGTCTTTAAAAACACATCTATCAAGTCTATCCTTTTTCTCCTTACACTGCCACCATTCTGGTCTCAAATGACATGACCTCCTTTTTGGATTACTGCAATGGTCTGCTCGCTGGTCTTTCTGCTTCTCTCTTGCTTCTTTGTAGTGCTTCCACTCAGCAAAGTGATTAAAGTTAGCCAAAGTCCAATCAAAACTCTCAGCTCAAAGATGGCTTACCTTGATTGGAATAAAATCTAAAATCTTTAATCTGGGCTCCTACTTACTGTCTGATTTCATTTCCTACCTCCCAGGCCCTACTTTATTTCTGGCTTACCGTTCCCTTATTGTTCTTCAGCCATTCCAGGCACATTCCTACCTCAGGGCCCTTGGATTTGCTATTTCCTCTGCCTGGAACATAGAAAATTACATAGTCCATGCCCTCATTTCATTCAGGTCTCTATTCAAATGTCACTTTATCAAAGAATCCTTTCCTCTTAATATTGCATCTGCCGTCATTACTCTCTGTACCCTAAAGTAGTTTGTTTCCTTTTAGTACTTGTAACAACATGACAAACTATGCTTATTTGTTTGTGTATTGTCTGCCTTTCACACTTGAGTGTAAGCTCAATTCCATGAAAGCAGGACTTTGGCTATCTTTGTTTTCCACTGTGTCCCCAGAAAGGCTGGCATCTGGTAAGGGCTCATTAAAAATTTAATGAATGAAGGAATGAACAAATATTCATGTGAATAATTATTCAGAGAGTGATCAGGAGTAGAAAAAGAGCACTCCCCTCCCTTTTTAGGTGTAATTTTGCATAAATTAAATACAGATCATGATCGAAGGAGGTTTTCCCCATCATGTTTTCTCAATTTAAAGAATAGAATGTAATTGAAAACAGTGAATTGGTGGTGAACCTGTTTATTGTCCCAAATTCCATATTCTACTCACAGAAGTTGGCCACTTATGTTCCAGTCTTGGAAGCTGAATAAATCAGGTAAATAAATCATGTAAATCAGGTATGTGGTTATGACTCCAGGTTTTTCTATTTATTTCCCATTCTTTTGAAACCAGCAATACTAGTAAATCTGCCCTCGCTTACCATATTTTACTTGAAAATGAAGATTTTTCTCTAAGTAGAAATGCTTGATGCATTTTTTCTTTAAAGAATGACCCCACCATATCAGTTTGATACCCTTCTTGCAACCCAATTTCTTTCAAAGATGTTATTTTTCTTTCCAGGAATTTAACTTTCATTTCCCCCAGAGATGGGGGGAAGTGTAGTGCATTGTAGGTAAATTAAGGCAATGATGCCTCAGTCATAAAATTTATGGAGTCCTTGCATCTTCTTCAAGTATTGTCACCATGGACTCTGGACTCTGCTTCATGAGAACAGGCATGCTGCTTCTAGTACCTTCCTCACTCTCTTCCTTGGCTTTGGAACACTCAGCCTTCCGTCTTAAGACTTCATCTGAAAGACAACATGATAGCATTGGCCTCGTAACGGTTGTCTTATAAGGGCCAAATGTGGTAACACCAGAGAAACTGCTTTCAAATATGTAAACCATTGAGTTCATCAGGAACCTCTCAGGTTCAACTAACAGAAACCCATAACAAACTAGCTTGGAAAAGAAGGGGAAATTGTTTTATAAACATAGGGATGTCCCACAAAACCTAAGTCCAGGGAGAGGAACCTCATGAGTTGCAGGATCCAGAACCTGGGGAGTCTTTGGTTGCTAAGGGTTATCTGTCTTTCTAAATCCCATGGTCTCTTCACTGCCTCTCTTTGCATGCCCGTTTCTTTCTTCTGGAACTCTACAGAAGATCATTATCTGCATCTCCATCACATGTGGGCTGAAGATATCTTTTTTTTTTTTTTTATAACAACGCTCTTTTTAAAAAATTTTTATTGGGCACCTGGATGGCTCAGTTGGTTGAGCGACCGACTTCGGCTCAGGTCATGATCTCACGGTTTGTGAGTTTGAGCCCCGCGTCGGGCTCTGTGCTGACAGCTCAGAGCCTGGAGCCTGCCTTGGATTCTGTGTCTCCCTCTCTCTGCCCCTCCCCCACTCATGCTCTGTCTCTCTCTGTCTCAGAAATAAACAAACATAAAAATATTTTTAAATAAAGAAAATTTTTTTTAATTTATTTATGCGGGGGGGGGGGTGGGTGGCACACAGTGGGGGAGGGGCAGAGAGAGAATCCCAAGCAGGCTGTGTGGGGTCAGTGCAGAACCTGAGGAGGGGCTGGATCTCATGAACTGTGAGACCATGTCATGAGCTGAAATCAAGAGTCAGATGCTTAACCGACTGAGCCACCCAGGTGCCTCCTGAATATACCTTTTTTTTTTTTTTTAATTTTTAAAAAACTTATTCATTTTTGGGAGACAGAGAGAGACAGAGTGTGAGTGGGGGAGGGGCAGAGAGAAAAGGAGACAGAATCTGAAGCAGGCTCTAGGCTCTGAGCTGTCAGTACACAGCCCAATGCAGGGCTCGAACTTACAGACTGTGAGATCGTGACCTGAGCTGAAGTCAGACACTTAACCGATTGAGCCACCCAGGCACCCCTGAAGATGCCTTTTTTAAAACAACTCTTTCAGCTCTGAATCTGCATCACTTTATTAATCTCTGACTGACAATTTACTAACCAGTTTCTGTGACCTGATTCCAAATTTTCATTAGAGGAATTTGGCCAAGTTTAGGTCAGATAGGACACCTGCTTTCCCCTCATCTGGTCAACTTCAGGATCAGAATGGGAACAGTGTCATATAATCTGCTGTCCCTCAGCATACAAGGTTAAGTAAGAGGACAGACTCTCAGAGAAGAGAGCCTGGGGCAGTGAAGAAACAATGTTGCACACCTCAAGTGCGACATAGACATCAAGGGATGGAGAAGCTACATGCATCCTTATTCCCATACCTTTGTAACAAAGTATCTGATGTGGCCGTATGGTTAATGGCATATTTGTAAATATGGACGGGTCTTACAGAGCCCCACCAACCATGACACCCCTTCACATTATGGTTCAGATTTGTTTTTCTAATACCATCTCTGTTGCCCTCTTTTTTTTTTTTAAGTTTATTATTTATTTCTGAGAGAGAGAGAGAAGGGAGGGGCAGAGAGAGAGAGAAAGAGGGAGACACAGAATCCAAAGGAGGCTCCAGGCTCTGAGCCATCAGCACAGAGCCTGATGCGGGGCTCGAACCCATGAACCACGAGATCATGACCTGAGCCAAAGTCAGATGCTCAACCGACTGAGCCACCCAGGCGCCCCTCTGTTGCCCTCTTAAGGAACATAGGCTCTCTTTCTTTTCTCGGGGGATCCAGTTTCAATGCACACACTGACTGTATCAAATTCTGAATCTTCCCTATTCCTTATTCCCTGATTTCCCCCTCTACGTTAATTAGAATTGACTACAAAATGCTATAGCAAATAGACCCAAAATTTCAACGAAATAGAAATTTATTTATTTATTTATTTATTTATTTCTCAAGTCAGGCCAGGGACCCAGGCTGATGTAGTTCTATGTTCTTCAACATGTGGCTGCCAGGGGTGCTCAGGTGGTAGAGCATGTGACTCGATCTTGGGGTCATGAGTTCAAGCCTCACATTGGGTGCAGAGCTTTACTTAAAAAAAATGTGGCTTCCAAAATTGCGGTAGTATTCACCTTCATAGCCCATAGGAAAGGAAAGAGAGAGAGGCAAAAGTAGGAGGTTGATGTGACAGGTTTTATGTGCTAGGCCGGGAAGACACATATCCCTTTTTCTTGCATTCTGTTGGGAAATACCTAATCCACAAGGCCACATTCTATTTGCACAGGGGCTGGGAAATTTACTGTGGCTGGGCAGCTGTCAGCCCAGTTATAATTCTGATACTAAGGGAGAAAGAATGGGTTTTGGTGGACAGCTAGCAGTCTGTGTCACATTGACCCCCTGTGTTACTGTTCTTCGTTAATGACAGTATTTCTGAAATACCCAACCTTGAGTCCTTAAAGTTGTCCTCCATTTCTCCGTCTTTCTCTAATCTCCTTATCCCTTCTAACTACCGAGGCAATCCTACATTCGTTCTGTACATTTCATTCCCTCCTCCACAGCCCTGCTTAATGCTGTTGTGTCTTTTGCTTGAACAACTGCAATCAGGCTCCAAAACTACCTCACTGAGTCAGCCTCTCCAGGTTCATCGGACCCACGTTTTACTCTTGTCAGATGCCACTTCCTAATACAGAGATCTGATTGTCCAAGACAGTTTGGGCCCCTTAACACTTACGTCTCCACTTACTCTGGGGGCTGTAATCACCACATACAAAGCATCTAGAGCTATGCCTCTGTAGCTCAGGTGATCATGCCAGATTGCCTCCCACCTTCTGTTCCAAATACTCTCATCCTGGTCTCATGGTCCATGCTTCTACCCTCTTGCCTCACATTACACTTTGCCCAACAACCAGCTTCCTTTGGATTAACACCATAATGGGGCTGTCTACCCAGCTTTCCATTTAGCTCTGTCCCTGGACACTGTCTCTCAGGGCCCAGGCTTGCTCTTGTTCAAGAGACAAGCCTGGACAGTGATCACATTATTTACTGCACCAAAAGCTCCATCAGTTCCCATTGCTTGTTGAATAAACAGATTTTTTTTTCAGCATGCCATCCATGGCCTGCCAACTGTCTGATCCCATCCCCCAACTACCAGCCCCACCAATACATCCTTATAATCTTGACATTTTTCTCATTTTTTCAAGAACTGACTTGAACACTTCCTTGAAGACTTCCTCTTTCTGTTCTTCCATGTATTGCCTTCTACCTCTGTAGCTTTTTGTGCACCTGGTGGCCTCCCACACCTATGAAGTATACTCCCTAAAGGCAGGCTTTGTGACTTAAGTCATCCTTTTACCCCCACTGCTGCTGAGAATAATGCCGTGGGGAATACCTTAAACACGGTAAGATCACATTATTCCCCTGCTCAGAACTTCCTAGTGTCCCAGTGGCTTCCCATGATAAAAACTCCACACAGGCCTACATGGTCTTGTACGACCTGAGTTTCTGCTACCACTCTCCTCTTGCTCCTTGCTGTTCCTGGAAGACATCGGACAAAGATCTCACATCAGGGGTTTTGCATTTGCTGTCCCTTTTACTGGGATACCCTTTCCCCAGCTACCCGCACGGCTTCCTTTCTCAAGCCTTCTGAGCTTCTCCAAGGCCAATTTCTCAATGAGGCATTTCTCTGCCACTCTGTTCGCACAGGGACTTCACAAACCCTTTGTTTTCCTTTCCTCTGCTTAGGGTTTCTCCATAGCATGTGTCACTTCCTTACATAGTATGTATTTTAGTCATGTATTTTGGGGTTTATTTTCTGTCTCCCCTCCCCCTACTTAGAAGTAAGCTTCATCCTAGTCTAAATCTGTTTGTTTACTTCTCTATCCCCAGAGCCTAGGATAAGGCCTGGCATATCCAAGGCAGTCTGTAACTATTTGTTGAAAGAAAAAAAGAATAAGCAAATTAATGGAAGGGGCCTAACAAATATTTGTTAAGTTGAATGAAAATGTCAGAAACAGATGATCGTGAAATCTTCAAACTGTAAAAGTATGTGGGTTTAGGAGGATAGTGAAATTGAGTGAAAGCTGCCTTATTATCAACATCGTCCAGGAAGGATTAAAAGCTCGTACTTGTGGTGGGAGGGGCAACTGGGCCAGGAAACTCGGACTTTCGCAGAAACATTCGGGGCTGCGCAAGTACCCACCCCGCATCCTCGCCCCTAGGACTGCATCTGGGAAGCGAGCTGGCCCTACCACCCCGTTTGGACCCTTGTCTACTACGCAGGTGTTTAAAGTTATTTTGGTGTCTGCTTCTGTGTCAGTTTGTGAAGGACACAGAAATCTTGGCTGGCTTACGCGACGCTTCTCAGCTCTAAGTAGGAAACCGTCAGGGGTGAAAACGACAAAAACACGGCTCAGGACTAGATTCTGGGTCTTGGGGAAGCAGAGCCCATTTTAGAGCAGTGCGAGGGGAACTTTCTGTCTTCTACCCAAGCTCCGCCTTCGCAGTGTTTTTCTGAAATTTTTCACCCTGGCTTACTCTTTTGCAGCCGCCCACTTTCCGCAAGGAGGATGGCGCTCGCTCGGATCTCCGCGTTCCCTCTTCCCTTGGGGACTCCATAGTATTTTTTTCACGCTTCGTCGCTACTACTCATTATTTGCCTTACCGATCTCCGGTGCCTTGCCTGTAACCAAAACGCTTTCAGATCGCAGCAAGGTCGATTTAAGCACAGCCTTTCTTAAGGTGGCGTGACTGTGACTCATTTACTCTTCCAGAGTAACAAAGCAACAAAATGGTGCTCCCACATATTAATTGAAGAAAGATTCGGGGTGTGTAGGGGAGAGAAATATTAATTTTCTACTTTTATGTAAGATATTAATTCCATGAATAAAATCAAACTCTTGTGGTATGTTGTAATACTCTAGAATATCTCCTTTTACATCTATGTGGTAGTTTGTGTATTTATACATGTGGATTTATGCTTATGTATAATACAGAATTCCTGGGTAGTCTAGCAATTATGTTAAAATGTCAACAGTGATCTAATTCCGGGAATAGTGTATAAAATATGGTTTTGAGGCCTACCCTAATTTTCCTGTCCCTCTCCCCCCTTCTCTAATCCAGGAAATTAAGTATAGCTCCTTAGGTGTACAAAAATAAAGGTGAGACCTCTCACGTGGATCGCAGGTGAAATATTTTCTGCCAATCAGGTGGAAAGTCCTGACTTTGAAACTAGTTTTGGGCACGGCCTCTCTCACTGCTCTCTAGGGTATCATCACCCTTGGCCTTCTGGAATCTGCGTTTTAGTTGAACTAGTGCATAGTGATACCAAAGGCCAGTGACAGCTGCGTATAAATATCAGTGACCACAGGCCACATCTAGGAAACATCTGCAGGCAGCCCAGGGAATGAGCAGAAGCCATTTTGAATCCCTTGCAAGAGAGGAGGATCGCACAGGCGAATCCAGGCAAAACCTGAACCATTAGGAAGGAAAGAAAGAGAAAATGAACCAGCCTGAGGGTTAGGAGACCTGGCTCTGCCATCTACTGGATGTGTGTCCTGGACAGGAAACCTCTCCTGCTCTCAATTTCCTCAGTGGTGGAAAGAGAGGGTTTGAGCCACAGGGTTCTGAAGGTCCCTGCCAGCTCTTACATTCTGGAGTGCCGAGGTGAGGCAGGGACACAAAGTGGAACACACTTTGGAACAATACGTGGTTAAGAAAAGTTAAAAATCAAACTCATCTGTAGCATAGATGCGTAAGAAAACATTGCTGCTGTGTACTATTAGAAGTGAAGGAGATTAGTTTCCAGTAAAATGTATCCACTTTGACCCAAACCAAGATTATATGTATGGGCGGGTGGTGGTGTCTCAGAAACGACAGCCCTCCCCATACATCTTTAACTCTCACCATCCTGCTCAGGATCATGTTGATAGATAATTGCAAGTTGTAACGGGGAGCAGAGAAACGCCCAAATAATAGTATCAGAAGTGAGGACAGGGTTGCTGTGGTTTTATGAATCATTTCATAATCTGGACTTTCAGATTACTTTCACCCTTCAACGATTTGTAGCTATGTAAAGGCATTCACTTGCATCTAAATTTTGCTCTGGGTGGGTTGTAGCAGTGAATCTAGTGGGAGGGAAAGGTGGAGGAAGGAAGGAGCTGTTGTATTTGGCGGCGGGACTCAGGTAGAGGAAACTGCTACAACCCGGGAAAGAAGTGAAAAATACAAAGAGGAGAGGAGTTCCCACACGCAGCCCATGTCAGTGGCCTTAAATGTGCTCGGGAAGCAAGAACCTGGGTCAGGGGTGTGACCTCGCTTTTGAAACCTGTGTCTGAGACAGCTACAGGTTTTATTAGGGACCTGGGAGACCAGTCGAGTTTTTGATCTTGAAATCCTTATTTTTATTGAGGGAGAGAGCTTGGGTTCAGACTAGATTACAAATGCTGCGCCCACGTTCGCTTTGGCCTCTTCCCCAACCTCCCGCCACCCCCCAGAAGAGCAGAGACTTCTAGGTTAAGGGTGAGCTAACCACTGCTCACCCACAGCCGAGGCACCCAGGCAGGGGGGCTCCCAGGCCCTCGGCGAAGGCTCCCCCGCCCCCAGCCCCGCAGTGCCAGAGGTTGGGGCCACCGGCGAGAGCCCAGCTGGGGGCAGAACTCCCACTGTCCGCCTCCGCCCCCAGTGGCCCGCACCCGCGGCCCGGCGAGTGCCGGGAAAACACGATCGCCACCGAGGCGTAAAACGAGCCGCCAGCCACCTTGGAGATCATCTGATCCAGCCCCTCGGTTTCCCGGGCGCGGAGTGGGCGCGCCAGCCAGCGCAGCGCGGTGACCTGAACCCGAGGTCCCGCCGCCCCCGCCCCTCCCCGGCTCCCCGGCCGTTTGGCTAGTTTGTTTGTCTCGTTTTTAATTTCTCCGAGGCCAGCCGGAGCAGGTTTGCTGGCAGCGGCGCACCTCCGGCAGTCACGCGACCAGCCAATCTCCGGGCGGCGATGTCGGAGTCGGCGCGCGCGCGCGCGGGCGGGGACGCGCCGGGCCACCTTAAGGCCGGGCTTGCCAGCCGCGGCGGGGCGGCTCCCGGCGCCGCAACCAATGGATCTCCTCCTCTGTTTAAATAGACTTGCGGTGTCAATCATTTTCTTCTTCGTCAGCCTCCCTTCCACCGCCATATTGGGCAACTAAAAAAAGGGGGCTCGTCTTTTCGGGGTGTTTTTCTCCCCCTCCCCTGTCCCCAGAGCCTCGCCGCTCCGCGACTCCGACGCCGCCAAGGTTTGGAGAGCCGCTCGGTTGGCGGGACCCGCGGGCTCGCAGCAGCCCGGGACCTGGACTGGCTTTGCCACCCCCCTCCTCTCTCCTCTCCCCTCCCCTCCCCGCCCTCCCGCTCGCCGGTACACTTGATCGGCGGCGGCTCTCGGCTGCCTGGCCGGGGCTTCCCCTCACCCCTCCCCCAGAGCCAGCGCGCCCCTGACGCTCGGGCAGTTACTTGTCCGTGTTTGTTTCTCTTGGCTCGGAGCGCAGTCGCAGGGCTTATAAGAGGGGTTCGGGCTGGGTCGGGGCGTTTTGTTTTGTTCAGTTTTGTTTTCGGAGAGCGCGCGCGAGGCGGTCGTAGAGACCTGGGAGGAAGATGTCAAACGTGCGAGTGTCTAACGGGAGCCCGAGCTTGGAGCGGATGGACGCCAGACAGGCGGAGTACCCCAAGCCCTCCGCCTGCAGGAACCTCTTCGGCCCGGTCAACCACGAAGAGTTGACCCGGGACTTGGAGAAGCACTGCAGAGACATGGAAGAGGCAAGCCAGCGCAAGTGGAATTTTGATTTCCAGAATCACAAGCCCCTGGAGGGCAAATACGAGTGGCAAGAGGTGGAAAAGGGCAGCTTGCCCGAGTTCTACTACAGACCCCCGCGGCCACCCAAAGGCGCCTGCAAGGTGCCGGCGCAGGAGAGCCAGGATGTCAGCGGGAACCGCCAGGCGGTGCCTTTAATTGGGTCTCAGGCAAACACAGAGGACACACATTTGGTAGACCAAAAGACTGATACATCGGACAACCAGACGGGGTTAGCGGAGCAGTGCCCTGGGATAAGGAAGCGACCTGCTACAGATGGTAATGACCCTTCCCCAAGCAGAAAATGTCTGTCTGTCTGTCTGTCCGGGGCACCGCTTTGCCTGCTTGAGGCTCTTAACCTCAGCTTTTTATTTATTTGTTTGTTTATTATTCATTTATTTATTTACTTACTTTTGTAGCGTATTCTGATTTAGCTTGTGGGGAGCGAAGTGGCCTAATCTTGGGTTTTAAATGCTATCCGGCTGACTGCTTGCCTGTTTATTATTTTTAAGTCAGGAGCCTGAGATGGTATTATCTGATAATTTCTCTAACCGAAAACATGGCAGTTCCTCCCCGCTAGCCAGCGGTGGGTCTGTGACAACGTTGGGATGTGTATCCACGGCCTCCGTCTTCGCAATGGACAGAGAGCTTTGGGGGCGTAGAATACACTTTCTGTTATGTGAAAACAACCTCATTCTGTGCCCTTAAAGGCCACTGGGAATGACGGGTCCAGGATTGTGGGTGGAGGTGTGGGTTTTTCATCCCCTACCTATTGTGCCAACTTCTGTCAGCCATTGTTTTTCTAATAAAGATTGTATGTTCTTTTTAAAATTCCCTCCTGCCCTTAGATTCCTCTCCTCAAAACAAAAGAGCCAACAGAACAGAAGAAAATGTCTCAGACGGTTCCCCGAACGCGGGTTCAGTGGAGCAGACGCCCAAGAAGCCTGGCCTGAGAAGACGTCAAACGTAAACTCATCGGTGGGTTGATGGCTAGGCGCAAGTAACTTACATCCCGAATTGGGCTTTCAAACCCCAAGATAACCTGATCTTAGTGGTTGCTGGCAGATTATAGAGTTTGTGGGTTTTTGTTTTTGTTTATATTTTGTGAGGTCCAGAAATAGGAATGGGAAAGGCTGGGGCATCACTGGATTCCGGGGTACTGTGGTGCTTCACGCTTTCCACGTCCTGACATCATTTTTCCTTGAAACATGGAATGACTAGACCAAGTGTCCTCGGCAAGTACTTGTGACCAAGGCCCAATGGATAGAAGGCCAATTCCCTGTGAATCCCACCAAAACATGTTGGGGAACAGTAGGTTCTTAACTTCTTCTGAACAAGAACTGGGGTATGCCCCAGTCTCACTTCATGAGAATTCATTTCCCAGGGATTCAAGTTGAGTCTGTAACAGATTTCGAGCCATACATGGGAAAATGGCAAGTAAATGATTAAAATTTGAGCGAAAAGTTAGGTACAAATGGTTCCTATTTGGTTAACCCAATGGTTACATGCTTTTATCTTTATCGTTTTCATAAACTGCTGCTTTCCCTGTTTTCTTACAAGTTTTGGGAACAGGAAAGGAACCCTGTGTATTTAAAAAAAACAAACTAGAAACCTCAAAAATACTAAGGTTCCTACAGAATTTCTGATGATTACTTCCGAAGTCACAAAGCAGAAGTTAAATTAACTCTGCTGGAGTAAGCAATCCAGGAACACGTCAGCATGTGTATGCTAATTGTGCTATAACAGGATGATTTGGATATTTTAGGGGAAACCGTGAATAGTCATAAGGGCCGGCAAGGGCAGGTCTACCCCACAGAAGAGAAGTGGAGATTTTTTCCATCTACTAAAATCTGGTCAATATGGACAGCTAATTTGAATAATTCAGCCCTCAACTTACCGTGGATTGGCTATCCATAATGATCAAAGTGCATATGTTAATAGTTTGTAAACTTCTTACTGATAAGAACCGTGACCTCTCCCCCCCCCCCCCCCCCCCCCCCAATGCACTCATAGCTTAGCACATAAAGAGATTTTAGTACATGTTGATCCTGGCTTTTAAAAATCCTCACTTATAAAAAAAAAAATAAAGGAACCTAGAGATTAAGGTGAGATTCAAGTTTGTTGTGTTTTTAAATCATAGTGTCCTATATATGACTTCTTCACACACATCTGGCATTTTTCAAAGGTTATACAGAACATCACTATAGGACTTCTATATTACAGCTGTATACGAAGTGGGAAAAGTGGATGAAAAAAATTTTCTGAAGCCACCTGCAGCTTGGGACTTGTGGTTTGTGACCTGAAGCTTAGCTCATCAGATGAGCCACAGTGAATCACACCTATTAGATTTTGATCTGGTCCCATTCTGACATAGAGAGAGGCATTTGTTAGTAAACATTGCCAGTTCAGAGAATACTAGAAATAGTGGTAAGGACCTCCTCAAAAGCATTCTTGTGTATATTTTGCATATGACTGAGAAACAAGAATATTTTGAAAAAAAAAAGTTAATAGAATTTTCTTTGGAGAGCATTTATAAGTTACAGTTCCACTTATTTTTCAAATTTAGAAAACTTTGATACTCTTAAGTGTTACAGTTTCTTAATTCTCCTTTCTTTCTCACTGTCTTTGACCCCGATTCTCGAGACCAGGGTTTCTCAACCTCTGCACTATTGACATTTTGGGCTGAATAATTCTTTGTTGTGGGAGGCTGTCCTGTACATTAGTAGAATGTTTGGCAGCAGCCCTGGCCTTTCCCAACAGATGCCAGTAGCAACCTCCCACCCCCAGTGTGACAACCTAAAATGTCTCCAAACATTGCCACACGTCCCCTGGGGGACAAATCTCCCCACTGTTGAGATCCCACTCCTCTAAACAAAAATAAACAACACGGAGAAAAGTAAAAAATCCAGTGAAGGAAACGTTGGATGGAGAGGACTATGGTCATCAGCTTTTAGTACACACTTTCTTTTCCATTGCTCAGGTATTTCACAACTAAGACAGTGACAAAATAATTCCTGTACTTTATTGGTAATGCTATTCTAGTGCTTTTTCTCCTAATTCTTTCTTCTTGTTTCTTTTGCAGAATTAAGAGCACGTTTCCTTGTTTATCAGATACATCACTGCTTGGTGAAGCAAGGAAGATATAAATTAAAAATTTTAAATACATATCGCTGACTCCATGGAGTGGACATCCTGTATAAGCACTGAAAAGCAACAACACAATAACACTAAAATTTTAGGCACTCTTAAATGATCTGCCTCTAAAAGCATTGGATGTAGCATTGTGCAATTAGGTTTTTCCTTATTTGCTTCATTGTACTACCTGTGTATATAGTTTTTACCTTTTATGTAGCACATAAACTTTGGGGGGAGGGACGGCAGGGTGGGGCTGAGGAATTGGCGTGGGGGGGGGGTTTCTGAAGAGCTTGCTTCCATTTAGAGCAAGGAGAAAAATATTTGACTTGCATGAAGAGAAGCAGTTTTGGGGAAGGGTTTGAATTGTTTTCTTTAAAGATGTAATGTCTCTTTCAGTGAAAACTGATAATTCATTTTTAAAAAATCATCCAAATTTGAACACTGGTTGCAAATAATTGCTAATTTTTTTGTACATGAAGCTTTTTCTCATTTGGGAGCTCTGATGATTCCGTTATGTAGTGGCAAATGCCTTTTTTTTTTTTTTTTTAAACAAAAAACTATCCTCTTATTCCCCCCGCCCCCCCCCCCCCTTCAGTTTCTCTTAAAATTGGAATTTATCATTTAATTATTCAGCAGTTAAGTAATCCTTTCAGGTAATTCTGGGCAAATATCTGGGGTGTATGGGGGGAGTTCTAAATGCTCAGATTTAACCATCTAATTTTTATCAGGTTTGCTGAGAAGATTTCTTAATTTTCTTTGGACTTTGAGCTGTGTAGACACAGTCAAAATAATTCTAATACCTTGGATATTTTTTAAACATCTTTCAGTAACTTCACATAAAAATAATGAAATAATTTTAATTTAAAGGTTCTCATTTTATTTGTTAATTTGCCCCAAGGAAATGGTGTTTTTAAAGGAAAGTGCATATAGAGAAAAGCATACGTGGAATTACTGAAATGGATACTACATCTTTAAACAGTATTTTTACATTGCCTGTGTATGTGTATGAAACAAAACCATTTGAAGTGTACCTGTGTACATAACTCTGTAAAGACACTGAAAAATTATACTAACTTATTTATGTTAAAAAGAGATTTTTTTTTTTTTAATCTAGACCATATACAAGCCAAAGTGGCATGTTTTGTGCATTTGTAAATGCTGTATTGGGTAGAATAGATTTTTTCCCTTCTTCTGTTAAATAATATGGCTATGCTTAAAAGGTTGCATACTGAGCCAAGTATAATTTTTTGTAATGTGTGAAAAAGATGCCAATTATTGTTACACATCAAGCAATCAATAAAGAAAACTTCCATAGCTATCGAGTTGAATTGTAATGTGCTTTACTAAGCTTTGAGGTATTTGACCTGGCATTATGGGTGTATTTACACAAATATAACACGAAGTGGCAAATATCTTGATAATTTAGGCCCACATCTCAGATGATGTTTATGTGGTTCTGAATGTGATAGTATTTTCCACTTAGTTCTGTATGCGTGAACAAAGCTTTAGACGTGGAAAGTGGAAAAGCCACATTTTCATATAAATAAGATTGTCAAATCTCCATTAGTTCCAATATTTGTATCTTCTAGGATATGTGTCCGACTCAAACATTTTTACATAAGTGTAGACTGTTCATACATTTGCAGGACTGAAAATGAAAGTAACATGGTGACTTCTCTAAATTCTGTATTTACACATGCAAGTGTTGTGAGAAGTTAGAGCGATTGTTCAGACCACCTAATCTACACCTCTTGTCAAAAATATTTAGATATATATAGGTCCTTTAGAAATTGGAATTCCACCCTAATTTAGACGGAACAGGTATTCTTCAAACTGGTCATAACAAATCCTTCAATTTTGAAATTTCCTGGTTATAATCTACACAACCCAAGACTGGTTAATCTAAATACCAAATCTGAGGGTTTGGGGCCCATGTTGACGTGGCAGAGGTAAGATATTTTTTACTTTAATAAGAAAAACTTAGACAAGGTATTTTAAAGTCAAATTTACTAAAAATGATTCCTGTTATTACACATTCTCTTAAAAATGTGGCTAAGGTGTAAATTTTTTTTTCTAGGATTCTGCAAATGGTTAAATCGCAAACATTTGAACTTGGGTTAAATTGTTTACCTGAAATACTAGCATTTACATTATTGCACCCCAAAGGGGGCTCTACACAAGACAGTTAAAACTTATTTTGACCTGAAGCTGTTAAAGAAAAAAAAAAAAAAAAAAAAAGAAGAAAGCAAAGCAAAGCAAAAAAAAAAAAAAAAAAAAAAAAAAAAAAGCAGAGTTGATTCTCTTCGGCTGACGGGAAGGAGAAAAGAAGGTCCTTTGGTGGCGGAGCTACATCTTCCAAGTAGGTATTATTTTAATTAAAGGCTAAAGGTGTTTTTGTGATTCTATTCAAAACACGCATACAGGGTGTTTTTCAGGAAGACACTGAGAAAGCAAGAAAAACAATTCAAAATGGGGAGGAAGGAATGGAGAGTCAGGAAATAATGAAATAAAATTAGTTTCTCTGAACCAAAAAGAGTACTTAAAAAGTGTCTCTAACAGAGGAAAAAAATCCTCTTAATTGCTGCCTGCACCCTATTTTCCCTCCCTCAAGCGGCATCCTTAATGTGAATTTTTAGAGACTGCGTTTTAGGAGTGTAGGGCCAGGAAGAAGTGGATGCTCGCCGCGCCAGGCACGTTCACAG
Source organism: Felis catus (assembly GCF_018350175.1). Lineage (NCBI taxonomy): Eukaryota > Metazoa > Chordata > Mammalia > Carnivora > Felidae > Felis > Felis catus. The sequence goes on from NC_058374.1 coordinate 46,791,804, forward strand.
GAACGCAGCCCCCAAGTCACCGGGTGGATCCTTTACACGTCTGTGTCAACTCTCCAAGTGCGTCCCCGAGATTCGGAGCGTCCCTTCCCTGGTCCCGGACCGCTGGGCCCGCCGCGGGCGTCCCTCTGAGGGGTCGCGGCAGCCGGCGCCAGCCAAACCCTGCTCCGCTCCCCCGGCCACTGCGCCGTCGTCTCCCCAAACTGCCCCGAAGCCCCGCTCCCGCCTGCCGCGGCAGTTGCGGCGTCGGGCTGGCTGGCGCCCCGCGACGAAAAGGCCATCAAGTCTCGCTGCATTTCTGCCACTTGCAGCGCCCGCGCCGCCGGGGTGGCTGCGCGCAGTTCCCGCGCTCGGGGCGCCCCGCAGGCCGTGGAGGGCGGCTGCTCCCCGGCCCGCGCAGCGGCGCGGGGCGGTTTCTCGGAAACTTTCCTCCCTCATCATCTCTCCTCTGGGTCGAGAAAGAAGCGGAAGCCCCTACTTCTCTCCAGTCAGACCCTCTACACCAAGCACCCTGCCATATTCCAGACCGGTGGGGGGATCTGAGCGAAGGGGAGAACCTTTCCGAATCTGCGGACCCTCCGGGGCAGCAGCCCGCTCCCACCCCCACCCTGGGCTCCAATGATCCGCAGCCCCGCGCATTTCGAAAGGCTTCCCGGCTCGCCGGCGGCCAAGGAGGACCGCAGCGACGCGCAGGAGGGGCCGAGCGCCACAGCCGCTTGCGGGGTCGCTTCCTCCTTTACAGCCGTTTTGCAAAATCCAGCTCCCCCCCACCCCCACCCCCACCCCCCATCGCATCCCCAGCTGTCCAACGCGTCGGACTGGGGCAGGGAAGAAATAGGAAAACGTGGGGCCAGGGGCATGACTGGGGGACAGAAGGGACCGTGGAAATCCACAGGATGGGAGCGGGGCGCGCGGCCTTTCAGGCCCCGGTGCGCCCACCGCCCCGGCCGCGCCAGGCGACCTTTCCCGGCGGCCGGGAAAGGCCGTCTTCGCCATTTCATCTTCATCATTGTGAGCGTAACACTTGCTCTTCATAAGCTTTTTAGGACTGAAAAAGGTGTTTGAAAAGCCTATCTGGATCTCCAATCTGTTTTTCAGAGTGCGAATTTCTTTTTTAAATTTGCCATCTCTTTTACCTGAGCCACACCCTACGCCCGCTCCCCTCCCTCCCGGCCAACTGTAAGGTAAAAATCCTGTAAGCGAAACTGGGGAGGGGGGCGGCGGCAGAGAAGAAGCGCCCACAGTCAGGCTAGATCCCCCCACCCCCGCCTCATCCACGGCGGGGTAAGGGGGAGGAAACCTCCCGGATCTTGGCTCGCGTGGGGGTGGGGTGGAGTGGGGTGGGGTCAGCCTCAGTCAGACCCTGCAGAAGCGAAAGTATTTACACGGACACTCAAGTCCCAGGCCTGTCTCGCGTGGGGACACACAGTAGGCAGGAATCAGAAAGCACAAAATACAACAAGAAATCGATGCGTGTTGGGCGCGAAGCGTCGACGCGCCTCAAAGGAACGCTAAGAAAAGGCAGGGAGAAGGGCGCGCAGCCGGGACGCGGGGCCGGGGGATTGCATCATTGCAGCTCCCCCTCCAGAAAATGGGCTCCGAACCGCGGCGACCATCATGGCGCTCGGGTCGGGCCGCGCTTCCCGCGCGCCTTCCCCGAGCGCTCGGGCCGCGGGCACCGAGCCCCAAACGAGCGTTTTGCAAACATTTACCCCCACCCTCCTCCCTCGGGCGCCTATTCCACCCCCCCCACCCCCGCTTCCTTTTGTGTGCCCGCGTATGTGAGTGCGTGCGTCCGTCCGAGTGTGTATAGGACTAGGGAACTTGAAGATTATTTTTTTCCTCTCTTTTTTCCCTCCCGGGCTGGTGGTTGTAAACTTGATTGGCATTGGCTGCGCCCACTGACCCCTGCGCCGAGTCCACTGAAAATTTAAGGTGGATCCGAAAGGCTCCAGCTTCTCGCGCTTTAGCTGGTTTGGGAGGAAAGGGAAGGAAAAAAAAAAAAAAAAAAAAAAAGCCCCAAACCTTGCGCCCGGCGCGTTTTCACGAATCCCCTGCGGTACCAGCCCCCGCGCCCGCCCCGCCCCGCCCGCCGCGCTCTTCCTCCGCCCACCTCCCGCTCCTTCCCCATTGGCCCGACGGTGCAGTTTGAATTTTTTTTTGGATGCTTGTTTGCTTGTAAAAAATACGGTACCCCACATCGTGTGACGAAACCTATTTCGGCGCCCCGAACTGGGGAGCTTCAGCTGGTTCTGGGGAGGAGGGTGGGCGGAGCATCTGTCTGTTCCAAAATTTTGCCCCAAAGTGCCGTTGACAGTGTGCAGGCGGGTGGGGGAGCGTGGGGCCGCGGTAAACAAACCCGAGCAGCTTTGGCGGGGGCAGAGATGTAGTATAAAACGTTAATGGATGTCCGGGGCACGCCGTTTCGCCGGCTGCTGGCCAGAGGTGCTAGGGAGGCGCTGACGGAAGCCCAGGAGAAGATGCACCTTCCCCTGCCTTGGAAAGGTAGACTTGGGGAGGGAGGGGGCTGGGGATGAGGTGGCCCGGAAAAGAGCACCTTACAACCTAGAGGGGAAAAAAAAAAAAAAGAAAGAAAGAAAGAAAGAAAGAAAGAAAGAAAGAAAGAAAGAAAGAAAGAAAGGAAAGAAAAGAAACCGGGGAGATGTAAAGACAGATCAGGTCTATTATTTCAAGTGCTACCCAGCCAGATTCCATCATAATTCAGCCAAGTCGCTGTCATTTTTATTGAAAAAATTTAAAGGAAGTTTTCTCTCTTTGATTTCCAGAGTGCTTTTGAGTAAGGAAAACGTTAAAATAAAATTGCGAAAAAAATTAAGAAAGGAAATATGACTTTTCAAGTGCCTTTTGATTTCTGGGTCTGGAAATTAATTCTTTTGATAAAGTACTTTAAGATTTAGGAGAATGTTGGTTGTATTACGGGTCTAATAGAAACGATATCCTGCATTAATTGTAACTCAATTATGTTTTACTTTGCTGTGAAAATTTCAAAAGTTTATAGTAATTCAAATTACTCTCTAAATCACTCTATTTTCACATTAGTGAAACTAGCATATATGCATACATTTTGGGAGTCTCTTACTCTTGTGGCAGTGTAACTAATGATTTTAACCTGACGTCCAGCCCCAGCCTTTTGTCTTAACAGCTCTTAACTCCACTTCCCCAGCCATTTTTTAGTTCTTACCTCCTCCAGTCCTTCCTAACCCAATCAATCCTTTACTTACACAACCTAACTTGGACCACCATAAACTAACCTGCCTGTGCCCTTAGTAAGGAATTTGTTTGAGTTAAGAAAGTCCCCAGATGGACTGGCTAGCCTCAGGAAGTAGTGAGCTCATCATCCCTGGAAGTGTGAGTCAGGCACTAGTCTGGATGACCCCTTGATAAGGACATTGTAGACAGGAGACAAATATCAAGTGAGTGTGAGGACTAGTTACTTCCAAAGTCTGTTCTAGACCCTTGAGATATGGTATTTCCAATCTTGGACTTTATGGATATTCAATAAATTAAGCAATTTTCCTTGAGTTGCACTCAAGGAAGATTTCTTCTAGAGTTGTACCTTCCAATATGGTAGCCAGAAGCCATATGTAGCTATTGAGCATTTGAATGTGGCTCGTCCAAATTGAGATGTAACTGAAATATACACCAGGTTTCCAAGAATTAGTATGAAAAAGAATGTTAAATATCTCAATAATTTTTGTATTGATTACATGTTGAAGTGATCATATTTTTGATACATTGGATCAAATAAAAATATGAAATTTAATTTTATCTGTTTCTTTTCCCCTTTTTTTTTTAGTTTGGTTACTAGACCATTTTAATTTGCATATATGACTCCCATTATATTTCTGTTAGACATTGCTGTTCTAGACCAACACCTATGATCACTTGAAGCACTATCTTTGAGAGTAGCTGGTAACTTCCAATTGCCGTCCTAACTTCCCAACTGAAAGCAAGGCCCAAACTCAGCCTCTGGAAGCTTTAAAAAGAATTCTGCCAACACCGAACACCTACTGTTTCATCTTTAACACTTAGTATTGGGTTTGGGCCCAGACTATGGACCTATGGTACAGATATGTCTGATTAAATCTGACTTGATAACAGCTTTCCACATTATGTGAATAGAGAGAGACACTGGGGAATCCAATATGTTAGGAATGATGCTGGGAAGCAATTTAGACCCCAAACAAAGCCTCCACAGGTAACTTTTCACTACTTGTCACTCTTTAGTGGAGAGGAAGGCAGGGGGCAGATGGAGTAAGGTTCTCATTCTGTGGATGTATCTCTAACGGAAGACTTGAACAAATGAAAGGGTGTCCCATATTCTTGGATAGAAATACTCAAGATGATAAAGGGGATAATTAAATTTATGCTTTTATATTAAATTCTGTTAAGTTCTGATTATCCTATTCCATTCCATTGTTCTATTTGTTTATGCACTCAGGACTATATTATTTTAATTACTGTAATTTTATTTCTGGTAACACTAATATTCTACATCCAACCAGTCCCTTTAATCTGCTTTTTTCCCAGAATTTTCCCAGAATTTGGCTGCTTTTGCTTGACTTTTTTCCTATTTGGTTTTAAAATGAATTTGTCTAGCTGGAAATGGAATTCCTGCTAGCATTTAAAAAAAATGGAGTGGGATCCTTATCTCATACTTTATACTAGGATCGATTCCTGAAGGATTAAAGAAGTGTAAAAACTTACACTTTTTTCCTGAAGTGTAAAAAAATGAAATTAGAGACACACTAGAAGAAACTTCAGGGGACTTTTCAAAAATATAATCTCAGAGCGGGGAAGGTCTTTCCCCAAACTGAATCTATTAAATTCTGCTATAAAATTAAAATCTTTAAAATTCTGCTTTCCCCAAAGCAGAATCTATTAAATATAGTATTGTTAAATTCAATGACATAAGAGTAAAAATGTTCTGTATGGCAAAGGCTTTCAGAGCAAAGTCAGAGACAATGGCTTGGGGTAATAGTTGCACAACAACGTGAATATACTTAATTCCACTGAGCTATGCATTTAAAAAATGGTTAGGGGCACCTGGGTGGCACAGTTGGTTTAGCGACTGACTCTCGATCTCTGCTCAGGTCATGATCTCACGGGTCGGTTCATGAGATCGAACCCCCACACTGGTCTCTGTGCTGACAGCACAGAGCCTGCTTGGGATTCTAAATCTCCCTCTCTTTCTACCCCTCTCCTGCTTGCACTCTCTCTGTCTCAAAATAAATAAATAAACTTAAAAATAAATAAAAAATGGTTAAAGTGGCAAATTATATGCGTATTTAAATACATACATACATACATGCATATATACTTACATACACTTCTACAAGCACACACACATACATATGCACACAACTACTGGAAACACTTTAAAGTCTGTCCATGTTCTGTCTAAAAGAATCTCCTACACAGTGTTCTGTGAATCCTTTGTGAGACATGGGTATGGTGGTTGCACTTCAGGCTCTGAAATCAGACTGCTTGGGTTTGAGTCCCAGTTACCTAACTCATTGCCTATAAGACCTTTTGCAAGTTACTTCACCTTCTAAAGTTTCTATTTCTTTGGCTATATCATGGGGATGCATTTACCTCTCTCACAGGATTATTAATCTATTCAGTGGGATAATGTATGGGCAGTACTTACACAGTACCAGTTATATAATAAATACTAATCATTCCATCTATTTATAAACCATATAATTAACAGAGACATCCAGTTCTTATCTTGGATTCTCAAGTAACCATCCACAATCTGCTATATTAACCTTGTAAATATATTTCTCAGTTAAAAAAAAATGTTTATTTTCAACAGAGACAGAGAGAGTGCGCGTGTGAATGGGGGGAGGGGCAGAGAGAGAGGGAGAGAGTGAGGATCCAAAGCAGGCTCAGCACTGTCAGTGTGAGCCCCATGCTGCGCTTGAACTCATGAGCCATGAGATCATGACCTGAGTCAAAACCAAGAGTCGGATGCTTAACGGACTAAGCCCCCCAGGCGCTCCTATTTCTCAGTTTTAATTCTCACTTTTTTTTTTTTAAGGTTTTAAATTTATTTGGAGAGAGAGAGTGCACGCACGCACAAGCTGGGGAGGGACAGAGAGAGGGAGAGAGAGAATTTGAAGCAGGCTGGGCACTACCAATGCCAAGCCTGAGCCTGAGCCCGTCATGGGGCTCAATCCTACAAACCATGATGTCATGACCTGAACCAAAATCAAGTCAGATGCTCACCTGACTGAGCCACTCAGGCACCCTGCTGCTGTTACCACTCTTAAGAACAATTTTTTTTTAATGTTTATTTATTTTTGAGACAGAGAGAGACAGAGCATGAATGGGGGAGGGTCATAGAGAGGGAGACACAGAATCCAAAGCAGGCTCCAGGCTCCGAGCTGTCAGCACAGAGCCTGATGCGGGGCTCAAATTCACGGACCGTGAGATCATGACCTGAGCCAAAGTCGGACACTTAACCGACTGAGCCACCCAGGCGCCCCAAGAACAATTTTTTATGAAGTATTTAATAAACAGAATTAATATATTGCAAAATATAGTTAAAATGGTCAAATTTTTGTTATGTATACTTAACACAATTTTTAAAAAAGCTTAAAAAGTAAGGCATTTGTTCAGTTTAGGGCCATCTCTAATTATCTCAAAAAGGACCTGGTATAGATTTGTTTGCGGTACTAAATCAATCACATACACACACACACACTCACACAAATACAATGGCAAACTGGGAAAATGTTCACAACCCATATACTGAAGGGCTAATTTCCCTGATAAATATAAAGTTCCTACAAATCAATGAGAAAAAGCAAACCAACAGAAATATAAGAAAGGATATAAACACAGTTTTCAGAAAGAGAACAAAAGGCTCTTAAAATATGAGAACATACTCAACTGTAGCTTAAAACTATTGGGATATAAATTACATATAGAATACATAAGTTTAGGCAAATATATTCACAATTAGCATCACTCAGATACAAAGATGGCCATCATCCTTTCTTGATAGTTTAACCTTTGCTTCCCTCCTTTCTATCCAAGGCTGAGTGATTTTTTTTTTTTTTTCCTGGCTTCATTGGTGACCAGAGAAGCAAAGAGTTTGCATGTGTGGAAGCCATGACCACCTTTCAAATTCAGTGTAAGATTCCTCTCAATCCAAACCTGCTAGTCTTTGGCTTAGTGCCATCACCTTTTTTTGCCCATAGACATTCCCCTGAATCAGCCTCCTTTTTTTTTTTTTTTTTTTTTTTTAACATTATGGCCAAGTGGATTTATTTTATGTTTGCAAGTTTGGTTCAACATTTGAAAATCAATATAACCTACCACATTAACAGTCTAAAGAAAAATCGTAAATCATATCAGTTGATGCAGCAAAAGTACTTGGAAAAATCCAACATCCTTCATGATAAAAACTCAGCAAAAAAAGGAATAGAAAACTTCCTAAATTGGATAATGAACATCTCCAAAAATTACCTAGGGCTAACATGATACCTACTGATGACAAACTGGATGCTTTACTACTAAAGCTGAGAGACAGCAAAAATATTATCTCTTAACACTCCTATTCAACATCACACTAGAAGTTCTAGCTGAGTCAGCCTCTTAAAATGAATACAACCACCTTTTTGACACATTTCATCCATTTCTGCTTTAAAAATTTTTGTAAATGTTAATTTATTTTTGAAAGAGAGAGAGACAGTATGAGCAAGGGAGGGGCAGAGAAAGAGGGAGACACAGAATCTGAAGAGACAGTATGAGCAAGGGAGGGGCAGAGAAAGAGGGAGACACAGAATCCGAAGCAGGCTCCAGGCTCTGAGCTGTCAGCACAGAGCCTGACTCGGGGCTTGAACTCACGAGTTGTGAGATGAACTGAGCTGAAGTCAGGCACCCAACCGACTGAGCCACCCAGGTGCCCCCATCCATTCCTGCTTTTAATTTCTATATATCAGCTGGTAATCTGAGCTGATAAGTCATCACCTTAACTGGCTTTTGCTTCAACTTCTCTATTCTCTGAAAAGCTTCAAGCGGAATTTATTATATGATAAAACGCAAAATGTCAAATCAGTAGAGAGAGACTATATTATGGAATAAATGCTGTTAGGTTATAGGGTTATAGCCAACCACATGGGAAAAATGTTAAATCTCTCCCCTGCTCCTCCCCACGGACACACACACACACACACACACACACACACACACACACACACATTATATTTTACATTATATACTGTGGGTTTACTTTTTGATTTAACAATTCATCTTCTACAAGTTTACTTTTGGGAAATAATGACTAAAGATATGTTTACCAGAATGACTATTGTGAAGTTATATATTTGATTATAAAAAGAAACAAAAAAGTAAACAACTGAACAACTCCTTAGATATAGGAATGTGGGATTGATTATTTGAATATGGTATATCCAAGAATGACACAGATCGCAGTCATTAAAACACCCTAGGTAGCTTTATCTACGTTAATAGGGAGAGTTGTCAATAATATTAAAGCAGGCACAGAGCAATATTTATGGTATGACCTCATTTTTGTAAACAGTTTTTAACAAGAAACAACTATAAACATGTTTCAAATTTGAAAAATAATTATCCTTACAGTTCTTTAATGCAGAATAAGTTTCTCTTTGTGTCAGTCTCTTTTCTCAGACATTGGCGGAGAACAAGCATTTCTATAATGCCTATCCCCTTCTTTTCTGTCTATTTCTGTCTAGTTTCAGATATCAGTAAATCCATATATGAATTATGAGGAGCGTGTGTCTTTGGGTATATGGTTTTCTTTCCAGGGCACACAAACGAGGTATAAATATCATTCCCATTAACTCGGGAATATCTTAACAAACCATGGAAAATTGAGCCAATTCCATCTTTTTTGGCACAAGGGATCCTGTGGGTAACATTATCCCAAACCTCACATTCCTAGATCTTTGGGATTTGGCACACCCACGGATTCTGCCCGGAATTCAACAGATTAACTAACTCCCTGTCTTAGTTTTGTTATGTAGGACGTAGTGCTCAGGAGATTGTTTTAAATTTCTAGTTTGCTAACCAGACCAATCTTGAGCTGTCACTCTCCATGGGACTGGTTTGAGGCAAATCTTAGGATCTCAGAATACCAGGTATGGAAGATCACTGCATCCAGTGTTCATTTTACAGCCGAAAATATTCTAATCCTTGATTTCCTGTAAAGTGGGGAAGTTAAACAAGTTGATTTATAGGTTCCTTCTGGCGCACAATTCTGTGATTTCTGTTTCCTAGTCAGGATCACGTAGTCTATCCCTGCGGATCAGGTTATTTTCCAGGGAAGCTAGAATCCTGATTTTTGGCTGAAAACCACATATTCGCAGGAGTCAAAGGAAGATGCTAGTACAACAGTACAGGCTGAACGGTGGACATTTATTATCTTGCTTCAGAAAAAAGCATGTGATAACTTCATGGTTGCTTAGTGATGCCAAACACTGCTTCATTGTTGCGTGCTAAGGGCCAGGCTCTGTTTTCAGCGTAACAAATGGGAGCATTGCCCTCTTCAGGCTGTTGGAGGAGATGGACGGGGCATCACAGCCATGATTATTACATGCAGTTTAGGTGAGTGTTCTGAAGGATAAGTGTTGTGAAGGGATCTCAAAGATTCTGTCTTGTGCTCCCATGGTTTGGGCCCCATACAAAGGTGTCCAGCTGAGAGAGCAAAGGGGGGCTGAAATCCAAACTCTTTCCCCTAGCCAGCCTGTGTTCACCAAAAAGAAACAAGTCTTGAAAAACCTGTCTCTCCACGAGGGGCCTTCTGTCGTTGGTTGCCATGTAGGATGCTGTAAGCGTTAGAAACAGGGGGCCTAACCTAGTGGTGGCGGCTAGGAAGTCTCTCCTAAGGAAATGACCTTCAGCTGAGATCTGGAGACTGCGCGGGAATTAACCAGTCTAAGGAAGGAGGGGAAGAAGAGAGACCCAGGCTGAGCCAGTCCAAAGCTCCAAGGCAGGAAAGAACTTTGAGGAAGTGAAGAAAGGTGCTTGTGGCTGGGAGTGAGTGCTGTGGGGGAGCTGTGGGCAAGTCCAGATGGGCTTTTGAAGGAAGCCACATTAGGAATTCTGGACTTGACTTTAAGAGCAATGGGAAGCCATTGGATACTTGAAGAGACTTGTGCAGCTTCAGTTAAACTTGCTTATTTCCTCATTTTATCTAATTCTGGTCAAAGCCCTTAGTCTTGATCAGGATTATTTCCATAAGAGGTGGGGGGCACCTGGGTGGCTCAGTCGGTTAAGTGGCCGACTTTGGCTCAGGTCATGACCTCCCAGTCCATGGGTTCAAGCCCCACGTCAGGCTCTGTGCTGACAGCTCAGAGCCTGGAGCCTGCTTCAAATTCTGTGTCTCCCTCTCTGTGCCCCTCCCCTGCTCACACTCTGTCTCTCTCTCTCTCAAAAATAAACATTAAAATATTTTTAAAAATTTCCATAAGAGGTGGGAAAGAATGTTTAGGCTTGCACCTTTTTATTTTTTATTTTATTTTTTGGGGGGAGAGAGCCAAGTGGGGAAGGGACAGAGAGAGGGAGACAGGATCCGAAGGAGGCTTCGTGCTGACAGGCTGACAGCAGCAAGCCCAATGTGGGGCTGGAACCCACGAACTGTGAGATCATGACCTGTAGGCTTGCACCTTTATGTTTCTCTGTGATGCTGTTTAAACATACACCATATAAAACACATTTTAAAACTGGCTTCAGGGGCACCTGGGGACTCCCCTGCTCGTGCTCTGTCTCTCTCTCTTTCTCAAAAACAGTAAACATTAAAAACAAAAAACCAAAAAAAACCCCTGGCTTTGGGGCGCCTGGGTGGCTCAGTCAGTTAGGTGTCAGACTTCGGTTCAAGTCATGATCTCACGGTTTGTGCATTGGAGTCCCATGTCAGGCTCTGTGCTGACAGCTCGGACCCTGGAGCCTGCTTTGGATTCTGTGTCTCCCTCTCTCTCTGCCCATCCCCCACTTGCTCTCTCTTTCTCTCTCCCTCAAAAATAAATAAATATTAAAAGAAAAATCCTGGCTTCAGTAAATGAAGGGGACACGAAGTCCTGGGACCATCAGGGGGGATACTGGCCACAACTAATATATTGCAGCTTCAATGCAGGACTCCTCCCCTCCTCCTGGAAAATACTATGGCCTGCTGTGGGTCTTTAAATGATGGAGCTGAAGAAGTGAATCTCGCCACTTTGCCTCCACCCACTAGCTGCTGGTTCACCTTGCCTCCTCTTCTCACGGAAGCTGGTTGCCTGACTTGTTTTGGGTGCCGGCCCATGTTTTGCCCTTTGCCGGTACAGGTGGTGTGAATCTTCTAAGCAGGTGAACAGCTTAGGAGTGGATACTGAATCGCTTTCTTCAAATAGCTCAACAGTTTTTGTCTTCCATTTTTACTGGGCGACTGGATTGAATGTTTACAAATAATTTGGCCAAAGGATTCACTATTTATTTGGTTTTGGAAAGAGACTTCAGAGGAGGGATGATAAAAATGGACAGCCTATGGAGTTGGGTGGTTGTTGTTTTTTTTTAACTGAAGCTTAGGAAAAGAGAGACCTCTGCTGGCTAAGCCGATAGAACCACCTGCATTCATTCGGTCTGCGACCCAGCAAGAAGCTGTCCCTTAAGCTTGTGCGAGGGGGGTTCGCAAATTCACTGCTTCCTGTTCATTTCCTCAGCTGTCAACTCAGGTGTTTTTGGACTGAATCTAAGTGACCTGTAATTCCCAGCCCCAGTCATGGTTGTTTCGGTTTCAGTCTCTAGGAAGAGGGTCGGTCTTCCATACTGCTCGAAAACAAAAGCTCTAAGTAGCAGCACCAGGGAGCACCCGGGTCTGAAATCACTCCTACACCTTCTCTTTGTTTCCTTTCTCTTCTCTGCCCTTCACCTCCCCGCCTCCCCTCTGCCAGGAAAACAAATCTTCACTGAAAAGGGAGCAGCCGTGATGGAGAGAGAGGAGGAAGTAACCGCTTATCTGTAGCATATCCTCCGCTGAAGATTGTGGCTGGGGGCCCAGAGGTGGGGTTATATATATACCTGAGCAGCGCTGGGAGCCCCGTGGATAGTGGAGTGGAGCTCCATCATCAGTAGGACACTGTTACTCCGCTGCAGAAGGTAGAGGGTGGTTATATGGGAGAAGGAAGTGGGGGGAATCGTCTCCTTGAGCCCCTGGTTTGTCAGCAACAACAACGATGATGAGTGCCTATCACGTGCCAGGCCCTGGGCCAAGCATGTTACATACCTTAATTCTGCTTCTTGCTTTGCCTCTCTCTTTACGATTTAAAAAAATTTTTTTTAACATTTATTTATTTTTGAGACAGAGAGAGATGGAGCATGAACAGGGGAGGGGCAGAGAGAGAGGGAGACACAGAATCCAAAGCAGGCTCCAGGCTCTGAGCCGTCAGCCCAGAGCCCGACGCGGGGCTCGAACTCACAGACCGTGAGATCGTGACCTGAGCGGAAGTCGGACGCTCAACCGACTGAGCCACCCAGGCGCCCCTCTCTCTTTATGATTTAAAAGCCCTCTTTCTCTAGAAAAAAAATTAAAAATAGGTAAAGATTTTAGGACAAAGCCTGCATAAAAATAATAGCTATGTGTGTGTTTGCCATTTTATTAGTATTTTTTCGACTCTGGAGTATCCACCTCCCCCTCCGCCTCCCCAGCCCCCGCATAGGAGAAGAGGCCTTCCCTGTGCGGACTGGGCTAAGTCCTAAGCTCACATCCAAGATGACACCTCGGGCCTGTGGTACAGAGCAGCAAAAGGGCCTCTTTGGTTTCGCGCTTTGTTTCCAACATTGGTTCCACGTCCCGTCTTCCCACACGTCCTGTCTTCCCCTGTCTAACCTGCTCTTGCTCCTTAAACACTCATTCTCGTAGATTTCAACAGCCTTTTTTGGATGCGCTGAAGTAGGAGCTCTTACTATGAAGTAACGTTCACTTTAACGCTGTTGGGGGGACCTTGAATCATCTGGTTCAAGCCCCTCTTTGGGGAAAATTGAGGCCCAGAGAGGTTGTCGGCTGCCCAAAGTTACCCAACTGTGGGGCAGGGGGGGGGCTGAGGCAGGACTGGAACCCAGAGCTGGGGTCTTGATGCGGCACCCCTTTTATGACACCCACGCCGTCCTTGCTGTCCATCGTGCAAGAGATGGTTTTTGACTTTACTTTCTGCTTCTCCTCTCTGGTTGCCTGTCAGCCACCCCCTTTTCTAAGGGGTCCACTCCTTCATACGCACAGGGCCAACCCGGGGCCAATTAGTACAGCCACCTGTCCGCTGGCAGCTCCAAGCAGCCCCCGGGGCAGTTTCCCTCCCTCCCCTAAACTAACCTCTTCTGTTTGCACCTTGTTAGTGCAGTAACAAATCACTTGACTCACATTTACCAAGTGACATTCATGGACCTTTTACCCTGCTCTGAAATGCCTATTGATTTTGGCATTCCTGTGCTGCTAGGTAGTCTCGAGTTATATTTCATGCGTGCTTTAAGTCTGTGTGTGTCAGAAGTTGCCTTTACTTATTCTAACGCTCTCTGATTCCTCAGCATAACACAGTGCCTTTGACTGGAAACATAGTCTCTTAACCCAACAGAATAAATCTCTAACTCTGGGAATTTTAGTACTGTGGAAAGCCAATTATATAGCTATTTTAAAGCAGGGTGTCCTCTCTTAAGAGTTTCAATCTGTGCCTTATAGTTTCTAATATGGTGCCCTGGGTCTACTTGTTAACATTTGCCAAAGTTTTCTAAGTGATAAATCGCCCTACTTGAGTACTGCCGTAGAATTTGTTCATTCATGGGGCTGGCAGTTATTTAAAGAGTGTTCCTGAAGTATGCTGGACTGCGTTAGGCCCCTGAAGGCATTTGAAAAAAAGTTTTCGACATCTGCGGCATTTGAGAAAAAGTTTGACATCTGCCCGTCCATCCCCTTCTGGCTGCCTGGAGGGTGGATAAGATGGATGCAACTTGAGGAGGCATCCTTTGTTTCTGAGGATAGAAGGTGCATTGTGGAGCACAAAGATACAGGAACTGTAGGCGATGCCACACCAGCTCTGTACCGCTTATCTCCCGAATTCCTCTAAGTAAAAGAAAAATACACTTTTATCTTGTTTAAGCCACTATTATTTCTGGTCTCTGTTACTAGCTGCCAAATGCAAATCTTAACTGATATAGAAGTCCTTGAGGATTTTTGAGCAAGGGGTTGATTCTGATTGGTAGCTACGCAAGAGCTAGATTTGGGGAGGGGGGGTTGTTCCGGGCCATACAGAGAGATAAAGTTGGCTTGGCAGGTGGGGACGGATAGTTGGGGAGGCTTTGAATGAGGAGAATACAGATCTTGCACAGGGTCATTGATTTCGTTTTTTTTTCCCCCAGGACACCTCTGCTGAACTCCTGTTCTATAGCGGTTATTTAAATATGTAGTTACTGAGTGATTTGCATTGTGCTATCGTCAGGTGGCCTGAAAGCTAGGGAGATTGAGAAGATGGATATTCTTTGTGTTCTAAAAAGGAGCAGGCAAAAGCTGGCCCAGGAAAAGAGTATCAGTGTTACAGTAAAGCGAAGTTACTATGTTTTCTGAACTCCTGCAGACTTTTTCAAGGAAAGGAACTTTTGTTACACGGGACTGTCTAATCAAGATACATTTGAAATGTATCCTTTCCTGGGGAGCAACTGTAAGTAATATTTAAAAAATATATCTTGGAGTAACTTGCAGGGTAGAGATACATTTCATATGCTAAAAATTTCCAAAAGGGGAAAATCTATTAACTTACTCTAAGCTTCACATCACATCTTCCTAGTGAACTTTTCATCTTCAGGTTGGGCAGATAATTTCACATCTTTTAGAAGCCATTTCATTCTTGTTTAAAAGGCTTATAAAAATATAATAGTATAGCTATAATAGAGCATAGCGTTCCTGTGAACTAGATGTGCTAACTTAGTATCTAGGTCTCTGTTTCCTTGAAAATGGGTTGGCCGTTCCAAAGTTCCTTCCAAACCCGGCTCAAACAGGTAATTGGAAGCTCACTACAAATTTCAAGGTCCCTTAAGGCACTGGCCTTCAGTCTTTCTCTCCCTGCACATAGAAAGGCAGATGTGCCCAATGTTACCTGAAAATCCTTGTTCATTAATTATGTCTCCCTGCTCTTTCCTTCATTTGGAAAAAATACATTAGAATGCAAGTAACTGAATAGTAGGTTGTACCTGAACTATCTGTTGCAAACTTCATGCCAGCTCATTTTAAAAAAAAAATTTTTTTTTCAACGTTTTTATTTTTATTTTTGGGACAGAGAGAGACAGAGCATGAACGGGGGAGGGGCAGAGAGAGAGGGAGACACAGAATCGGAAACAGGCTCCAGGCTCCGAGCCATCAGCCCAGAGCCTGACGCGGGGCTCGAACTCACGGACCGCAAGATCGTGACCTGGCTGAAGTCGGACGCTTAACCGACTGCGCCACCCAGGCACCCCGCCAGCTCCTTTTTAATAGTATCTATGATTGTCCCTCGTTCATAGTGGGAAAAAAATAGGGAAAAAATGATTGCAAATATTAGGTTTTGATTTATACCTCCCTGAAGTGCCTAGGTTGAATTTTGCACATAGGCAAAACAATCCCCAATAGTCTGATAAGCAGATGTTCTCTCCCTACAGATAGATAATAACAGGAACCAACTTTTATGGAGCACTCAATGTGTGCTAAGCCACTTATCTACATTTTTTCCTTTTAACCCTGACAAAAATTCTGAGAAATAGCTATATCAATGAGGAAACTGAGTTTTTGGAACTAACTCTTGCTCACCGTCACATTAAGCAGCTGAACGAGGGCTCAGATCTAGGTCTCGCTGACTCTTCTGACTCTCGCCTGGGTTTAGAGGCTGTCCTGTTATTCTTGTAAATAATCTCAATGAGAACAAGGCCAGCTGGCTCAGTGTGACACTCGATCCCAAATCATTCTCTTTCACTTTCTGCCAGATTGGAAGACTGTATAGTGATTAAATATTTCTGGCCAGCAATGTCTTGCCATTTATGGAAAAATGATACCCCCTAATCTTTAATAATTGTTTCATTAAGAACAAAAACAAAGCTCCTGCTAAACTTTGGAATGACTATAGGAAAATCTTAGTACTTCTTGCACCTTAGTCTCCCTCTCTCCTCGGCAAGGAAAGAATAGTATCGTTTTCCAAAGTTGCTTTAGGAAGAAGACAGAGGATGCTACTTAGTTTTGATCAGTAGACTTTTTTTTTTTTTTTTTTTTGTGGCAGGCTACAACTACCACGGGACATTTTAAGGTTAGGAAACCCCTTCTTAGGGGATAAGGCCATTTTATGGTAAAAGAGGCTCGGAAGGCCTAAGGAGGGAGTTATTATTAAAGCATGAGCTTGCCTCTGAAGATCCATATAGATTCTGGTGTTTCTCCAAGGCCACCTTGCGAGTTAGGTAGGAGGACATGATCCAAGGCTTTATATTTGCTAAACTTGTTTGTGTTAGTTTCCTACCTCCTATCTCATTTGCCTGGGGCGGGGGGGGGGGGGGGGGGGGGGGCGCCGCCCAACTTGTTTTGGGGGAAGTGTAGCAAGATAAGAGCCAAGTGAAGTTAGCTAATTTGTTAATTTGGTGAGAGGACTCCATAAAAAGATCATTTCATGGGGTGCCTGGGTGACTCAGTCGGTTAAGCGACCAACTTCATTCAGCTCAGGTCATGGTCTCGTGGTTTGTGAGTTTGAGCCCTGCATGAGGCTCTGTGCTGACAGCTCAGAGCCTGGAGCCTGCTTCCGATTCTGTGTCTCCCTCTCTCTCTGCCCCTCCCCCGCTTGACCCCTGTGTCTCTCAAAATAAAATAAAATAAAATAAAATACCCTTAAAAATTTTTTTTTTAAAGGCCATTTCATTTGTGTCTGTAAGAAGCTCTTAGGGTGGTTTTCTTGTCCTTTGGGTTTTGAAGGTAATTTTGTAAAGAATAATTAAGCCTTAGGTTTTCTTTTGAGCCTGAGAGGTAGGTCCTGGGAAAGCCAGTTGCTTTCCCAGGATGGGAATATACCCACAGCTGGGGATGGGAGTGGGTTGGGTGGGCAGAGGTAGATCTGATTAGCTGAAGTCTATGGTCTTCCTCAGTGACCCACCACAGACTTGTAGGTGGGGTCGTCATCTTCGCATCACGATGTCTAGGCTAAGCTTACGAAGGGAAGGAATAACCTCCCCACAAGGTGGTCGACATGAGCCACTGAAATAATGTATCTGAGAGTGCTTTATAAAAACATTGTTATAATGTGTGGAAATGGTGGCTAAAGGAAGTGCTTCAAAACGTCAGCTATTATGAATGAGAGTGTAATTCAATATTAGGTCTAACTGGACACGGCTCATGTATACACACATGGGGCAACTTTTCAAAATATATCCTTTCCTTACCTGTTCACGGATATTCCTCACCATCCATTTTCATTCCTCCCTGCTTTCTCCCCTTTGCATAGTATATTCATATAAATACATTTATCCATTCCATTTTAGCAGCTGGAGTGTGAGTGTGGTTTCCTTAGTTGCTCTGCTGTGTGTGAAGCGAACACTGACTACACATTATTCTTTACTCCGGGAAGGCTGGGAACAATTCAAAGCCAAGGGCATGTTGTAACACTACTTAATAATCTGATGTCACATGGCCCATTCTCGGAATAATAGGTATGTTTTCTTTAGGGCTGGTGTCTTAGACCTGCTTCCTACGGCAGAGCCTCATTACTAAGCACAATATTTCTTAATTAATCAAATGAGAACCAGGCCATGTTGGTATGATGTCACTGCATTAGTGCTTGGCATAATTTCTTCTCTGGTCATCTGGCTGAATCATTAAGATAGCTAACATAACTGTAGGAACAATGGCTCTCACACCTGGTATGAGGAAGAATTACCTAACGTAGCTTTGAGGATGCTCATTTGCACAAAGTTCTGGAAAATGTCGATGTGGAAAGAAGTTCTGTGTCAGTTTTCTTTTCTTTTTTTTCTGCGTCTGTTTTCTTTTACCTTCCTTCCTTCTTCCAATAAAAACGTATTAAGCACCTACTGTATGCTAAGCATTAGGTATAAAAAAAAAAACATCCCTGCTCTCAAGCCCTTAAGGAGCTCAAAGGTGTGTGTGTGACCACAGTACAATAAGTTATGAACAATGAGATAGGTTAGCATAACCTTCTGTGAGCATACACGTGGGAGAGGGCAGCTCTGGGAAGGCTTTGCAGAGGAGATGTTGTGTTAACTATTGAAGGATAAATAGGAATTTTCGGGGCCCAGGCCCAACAAACAAGAGTAGCAGAAGGGGTATCCATGTGGCTGAACAAAATCTACAAAGGCACCAAGGCGTGGAGGAAGGTGATTGGGACGTACGATGTAGAGTCTGCTAATACCCATAGTAGTCTTGTCATAGTCTGGTGTTACCAGTGCACGGATGCACAGTTTACAGCAGCAGACATTTTTGTGGACCTGCTCCTGAGGTGTCTCCACAGCTGTGGTAATCATCCGCTACAATCTGGTTTTGGCAGGCCACAACTGTTTTCCCTCTACTTCATGGTGTGGAATTCTAGAGGATCAGTAGAGCACTTCTCGGTCAATTCTCCGTGTGGAGATAGACATGAGGGAAGCTCTGAACCCTGAATCAGCTACCAGTTGCCTACCGCCACGAGACGGGAGATGTGCAGAGAGTAGACTCCAGGATAAAATTACTTTATCTCATTTGAATGACCTGTTCTGGTAAATCATGCTAGATTTCAAGAGTTACACCAACTCCTTTTACCTAGACTAAGGTCCAGTTTAAGTGGCTTCCTCTGTCTGTTTTCTCCTGTGCTTCGATCTGTTTCCTACCGACTGCCTACAACTGAGCCTTCCCCAGAAGTACAAGCAGGCCCCGGACCATCTTACTCTGGGTGTGGAAGGATGCACAAAAGGGAGGTATGAGAAGTGACAGGTTTAAGATAGGAAAAGCCATGATGGATTGAGTGGTGTGGAAAGAACAGCCAGAGGAGTCTCATGGCTCCCAGGTATGGTCTTACTTCAGTATGGCCGTTGCGTTCAATCATTGGCTGGAGGCAGCCTTGGGAAGCATGGTCTCAGCACAAAGTCAAGTGTGGGTTTCAGGTGACTGGCTTGAGGACTCCCCAGTGGCCTTGCTGAACTTTCTTTACAACCTCACTGCGATCCAAGACACTTTCACTCAGCCTTCCTTCCTTCCCGCTCTCCTTCACTCAAGGTCAGATATGCATCATGGTTGGACAGCTTCCCCAACTTCTCTTGGCTCCTCTTCACTTCCTCTACAGATGTTTCCCCTGGTAAATGTCTTGCATGTCTAACTATATTTTGGTGGCTCCTTTTTGGAGGACCTGGAACAATACTGCACGGGAGGAGCAAAGGAATGCTGATTTTAGTTCTATGCTCTTTACTGCTGAGATTCACCAGTAGGAAAATGTATTGCTTTGATCAAAATTTTAAAAGAAAAGGGAGAACAGGAAGTGTGCCAATAAGGCAAGAGAAAGCTGTTGAAAAGGATTAAAGTTCAATAAAATAGGGACAATAAGGAATGAGATACAAGAAGATGCAATGGTTTAAAAATATTTGAATGAGCATGACGTGGAGGAAGGTATAATAAAAATGCAATGTCACGTGGGGTCACCCCCCCCCCAACCAAGGTCTGTTTAGTGGGAGTCACTAGCCTTCACTTGTTCCTGTTTGAGTCTCAGTCTTGGGCTTCTGGAGCTTACTAGCTCACTCTTGGATAATAAAAACCCTCTTTCACAGTGTCGTTCAGTAACTAAAATTGTCCAGTTTGATGCTTAATCAAAATTCAGTCTTCAGGGTGCCTGGGTGGCTCAGTCGGTTAAGCGTCTGACTTCGGCTCAGGTCATGATCTCGTGGTCCGTGAGTTCGAGCCCCGCGTTGGGCTCTGTGCTGACAGCTCAGAGCCTGAAGCCTGTTTCAGATTCTGTGTCTCCCTGTCTCTCTGACCCTCCCCCGTTCATGCTCTGTCTCTCTCTCTCTGTCTCAAGAGAATAAATAAACGTTAAAAAAAATAAAACAAAAATAAAACAAAAAAACTCAATCTTCATTCAAGTGAAAAAGTTTTCTTCTCCTTACCTATTGACTAGGACAAGAAAGATTCTACGGCCTCTTCAATTCTAGACAAAATTGGTACTCTGTCTCTTCTGCTTCATTCTGTTTGCCAAAGCAAGTCCCATGGCCAGCCCCAAAGGTAAAATCCAAGGAAATATACTTATTCCTGAGTCAGAAAAACTGAAATTACATGGTAAAGTATGTGGGTAGAGGGAAAAGCAAAAGTTAGGGCTAGGAATTCAATCTCCCATAGTACTAAGGGGAGAAAGTCTCCAATTAGCTATGCATGGCACCTGTGTTCATCCCTTGACCATTCCCTGTGGCCAGGGTGGGACATGTAGTATGATTGGCAGCTACAAAAGGACTACGTGCTTGATGTGAGTAAGAAGAATTGTTTCCCCCAAAGAAGGAGATGCTAATCCAGGAAGAAAGGAGGAGGCTAGAAACAGAACAATTCTACTCCCATGCTTCCCATGCCTTGGCTTCTTAGTCCTTATAATCACTCTTTCACATAGGTACTCCTAAGATCCTCTTTTTTTTTTAATGTTTATTTTTGAGAAAGAGAGAGAGAGAGCAGGGGAGAGGCAGACAGAGAGAGGGAGACAGAGGCTCCCAAGCAGGCTCTGCGCTGACAGCTGAGAGTGCTATGTGGGGCTTGAATTCACAAACCGTGAGATCATGAGCTGAAATCAAGAGTTGGTCACCTAACCCACTGAGCCACCCTAATATCCTTTTTATAGCTGAGAAAATTGATGTTAAGAGAGGTTATGTAACTTGCTCAAGATGACCCATCTTGAATGATAGAAATTTTGGATTAAAAAAATAGCTTTAGGAACTCCTGGGTGGCTTAGGTGGTTAAGCAACTGACTCTTGATTTTGGTTCAGGTCATGATCTCATGGTCAGGAGACTGAGTCCTGTGTCTGGCTCAGCACAGAGCCTCGTTGGGATTCTTTCTCCTCTCTCTGCTTCTAGCCTGCTTGTGCTCTCCCTCACCCCCATCCGCCACCCCCAACCAAAATAAATAAGTTAATTAAAAAAAATAGATATACCTAAGGGTGGCTGGCTGGCTCAGTCAGTAGAGCATGTGACTCTTGATTTTGGGCTCATGAGTTCTGGTTAGGTGTAGAGATTACTAAAAATAGATTTATCTAATCACCAAAGCCACAGTAATCAAGAGAGTGGTGTTTATTGAAAAGACAGACACAAAGATCAATGGAACAGAATGTAGAGTCTAGAAATAGACACACCCATGCATTGTCAACCAATTTTTTAAAGATGTTATTTCTAAGTAATCTCTACACCAATGTGGGGCTTGAACCCATAACCCCAAGATCAAGAGTTGCATGCTCTCCTGACTGAGCCAGCCAGGCACCCCAACCAATTTTTAATGAAAGTGCAAAAAAGTCAATGTAGGAAGATAGTCTTTTCAGTAAATGATGTTGAAACAAATAACAACCATATGCAAAAAAAAAAAAAAAAAAAAAAGCCAAAGTAAAGAAAAAAAAAAAGAATCTCAACTTACACCTTATGCAAAAATGGATATGCCCAAACCTCACAATGAATCATAGACCTAAATGTAAAATGTAAAACTATCAAGCTTCTAGAAAAAAACATAGAAGAAAATGTTTGTGAACTTGGATGAGGGAAAGGTTTCTTAGATATGAAGCTGAAAAAGCACAATCCATCAAAAAAAATATATATATATAAATTGGGCTTCATCAAAATGAACAACTTTTGCTGTGTGAAAGTGACTGTAAAAGAGAATGAAAACACAAACCATAGACTAGGAGAAATAGTTTCAAATCACATATCTGACAAAGGACTTGTGTGCAGAATATATAAGAACTTTCAAAACTTATCAATGAGAAAATAACCCAATTAAAAATGAGCAAAAGATTCTTTTATTTTTATTTTATTCTTTTATTCTATATGTGAAATATATATATATTATCTTTAAATGTTTTAAAGATATTTTAATATCTTTAAATAATATTTTATTTAAAGATAATATTTTAAATAATATCTTTAAATATTATCTTTATTGTTATAATCTGAATTTTCTCCATGACATAAGCATTAAGGGGATAACTTAAAAATTTCAAATAGTTGAGCAATTTTAGAGGCTGCTTTTGTTATTTATCACACTACAAGGTGAAAATATATATAGTGATTTTCTGCCTTTTAAAAATTTTTTATTTTATTTTATTTTATTTATTTATTTTTAAAAAAAATTTTTTTTCAACGTTTTATTTTATTTTTGGGACAGAGAGAGACAGAGCATGAACGGC
Organism: Felis catus; assembly: GCF_018350175.1. Classification (NCBI taxonomy): domain Eukaryota; kingdom Metazoa; phylum Chordata; class Mammalia; order Carnivora; family Felidae; genus Felis; species Felis catus. The sequence continues at coordinate 46,814,193 of NC_058374.1, forward strand.
GGAGGGGCAGAGAGAGAGGGAGACACAGAATCGGAAACAGGCTCCAGGCTCTGAGCCATCAGCCCAGAGCCTGACGCGGGGCTCAAACTCACGGACCGCGAGATCGTGACCTGGCTGAAGTCGAATGCTTAACCGACTGCGCCACCCAGGCGCCCCTAAAAAAATTTTTTTTAATGTTCATTTGTTTTTGAGAGAGAGAGACAGAGTGTGAGCAGGGGCGGGGTAGAGACAGAGGGAGACACAGAATCCAAAGCAGGCTCCAGGTTCTGAGCTGTCAGCACAGAGCCCTATGCAGGACTTGAACCCAAAAAACACAAGACCATGACCAGAGCTGAAGTCAGATGCTTAACAGACTGAGCCACCCAGGTGCCCCCCCCCCCTTTTTTTAAGTACACTTCACACCCTGCATGGAGCTCATTGTGAGGTCTTGAACTCACGACCCTGAGATCAAGACCTAAGGTGAGATCAAGAGTTGGATGTTTGACTGAGCCACCCAGACACCCTGATTTTTTACCTTTCTGATACTTACCCTATTTTTCTTATCTAAGTGATCCAAACAAATAATTGACATGGACTTACTGAAAAAAAAAAAGTTTTTCTTCTGTCTTGCCATTAAATTTTTACTATTACAGGGGTGCTTGGGTGGCTCAGTCAGTTGAACATCCAACTCAGGTCATGATCTCACAGCTCGTGAATTCCAGCCCCGTGTCAGTCTCTGTGCTGACAGGTCAGAGCCTGGAGCTGTATGTATATATGTATGTATACATACATATATGTATATGTATATATACATAAATATATGTATATATTTAAGCTCTTCTTTATCTGTTCATCTATTGGTGGATACTTGGGCTGCTTCCATAATTTGGCTATTATAAATAATGTTGCAATAAGCATAGGGGTGCTTATCAAACTTTTCAAATTAGTGTTTTTCATATTCTTTGTAGAATTAATTTCTACATTAATTGCACTCATTAATGCAATTAGTGGATTATATGGTAATTCTTTTTCTCCTTCTCTTTTTAAAATGTTTTTTTTTTTATTTTGAGAGAGAGAGGGAGAGAGAGAGAATCCCAAGCAGACTATACACTGTCAGTGTGGAGTCTGAAGTGGGGCTCAATCCCACAAACCATGAGATCATGACCTGAGCTGAAATCAAGACTGAGCTACCTAGGCGCCCCTCATATGGTGATTCTATTTTTAATTTTTTGAAGAAACTTCATACTGTTTTCAATAGTGGCTATACCAGTTTGCATTCCCAACAACAGTGCACAGCAGTTCTTTTTTTTCCCCACATTTTCAACCTTGTTGTTTCCTGTGTTTTTGATTTTAGCCATTCTGACGGGTGTGACATGATATTGTAGTTTTGATTTGCATTTCTCTGATGATGAGTGAGTGACATCGAGCATCTTTTTGTGTGTCTGTTGGCCATCTATATGTCTTCTTAGGAGGAATGTCTGTTCATGTCTTCTGCCCACTTTTGAATTGGATTATTTGGCTTTTTGGTGTTGAGTGTTATAAATTCTTTATATATTTTGGATACTAACCCTTTAACAGATATAGCATTTGCAAATATCTTCTTCCATTTAGTAGGTACCTTTTAATTTTGTTGGTTATTTCCTTCACTGAACAGAAGCTTTTTATTTTGATGTGGTCCCAATAGTTTATTTTTGTTTTTGTTCCTCTTGCCTCGGGAGACATATCTAGAAAAATGTTGCTATGGCTGATGTCAGAGAAATTACTGCCTGTGCTCTCTGCTGCGATTTTTATGGTTTCAGGTCTCACATTTAGGTCCTTAGTCCATTTTGAGTCTATTTTTGGGCATGGTATAAGCAAGTGGTCTAGTTTCATTGTTTTGCATGTAGCTGCCCAGTGTTTTCAATGCCATTTGTTGAAGAGACTGTCTTTTTCCTATTGCATGATCTTTCCTCCTTTGTTGAAGGTTAACATAATAAAATAATCGTGGTTTTACTGCTGGGTTCTCTATTCTGTTCTTTTGATCCATATGCCTATTTTTGTGCCAGTATCATACTGTTTTGGTTCCTATAGCTTTGTAGAACATCTCAAAATCTGGGATGGTGATACCTCCAGTTTTGTTCTTCTTTTTCAAGACTGCTTTGGCTCTTTGGGGTCTTTTGTGGGTCTATGCAAATCTTAGGATTATTTGTTCTAGTTCTGTGAAAAATGCTTTTGGTACTTTGATAGGAATTGCATTAAACTGTGCATTGTTTTGAGTAGTATGAACATTTTAACAATATTTGTTCTTCAAAAATGGGCAAAGGGCTTTGAACAGATACTTCATGAAAGGAGATACACACAGATGGCAGATAAACACATGAACGTGTGTTCAACATCATCAGTAATTATGGAGTTGCAAATTCAAACACAATGAGATAATACCACATGCCTCTTAGAATGGCTAAAAACCCAAGCCAAGCCAACCCAACCCAACTAAACCCAAACTAAAACAAAACAAAACAAAACCTGAAATGCTCAATGCTGATGAGGCTATGGAGCCACTGGAACTCCCATACATTGCTGGTAGGATGCAAAATGGTGCAGCCACTTTGGAAAACAGTGTGGAGTTTTCTTACAAGGATAAACACACACCAAATGACCCAGTAATTCTAGGTATTTACCCAAGAGAAATGAAAACTGAAGTTCACGTGAAAAAAAAAATGGTACATGAGTATTTGTTGCAGCTTTATTCACAATCATCAAATACCGGAAACCAAAATGTCCATCAACAATTGAATGGATATGGGGCGCCTGGGTAGCTCAGTTGGTTGAGCGTCCGAGTTCGGCTCAGGTCACAATCTTGCGGTCTGTGAGTTCGAGCCCCGCATCGGGTTCTGTGCTGACAGCTCAGAGCCTGGAGCCTGCTTCGGATTCTGTGTCTCCCTCTCTCTCTGACCCTCCCCTGCTCATGCTCTATCTCCGTCTGTCAAAAATAAATAAAACATTAAAAAAATTAAAAAAAAAAAAACCAACTGAATGGATAAACACACTGTGGTGTAACCATACCATGGAATACTACTTAGCAGTAAAAAAGAATGAACTATACACACAGCCACACGGGTGAATCTCAAATGCATTTTGCTAAGTGAAAGAAGCCAGATCTGAGTGACTACCGATTGTGTGATGCCATTTGTATGGCATCCTCAAGAAGGCAAAAGTAAAGAGACGGAGACCAGATCCTTGGTTGTCAGGGATTTGGGCTGAGATGCGTTGGTTATAAAGAGGCAGCACCAGGGGATTATTGGGGCTGATGTAACTCTTCTGTATCTTTTTTTTTTTTCAACGTTTATTTATTTTTGGGACAGAGAGAGACAGAGCATGAACGGGGGAGGGGCAGAGAGAGAGGGAGGCACAGAATCGGAAACAGGCTCCAGGCTCTGAGCCATCAGCCCAGAGCCCGATGCGGGGCTCGAACTCACGGACCGTGAGATGGTGACCTGAGCTGAAGTCGGACGCTTAACCGACTGAGCCACCCAGGCGCCCCAACTCTTCTGTATCTTAATGGTGGTAGTGGCATCATGCTGCTGCTTTACTTCCAAGCAGAGAGAACAGGACACATGTTTTTACAATCAAGGGAGTTAAGAGGGAAGAATCTTTTGCTTTCTGACAAAATTGAGGTCATTGTATCTACTAGTTGAATTCTCAAGGGCTTCTGTCAGAGCTCCAGCTGGAAATTTCAGGGTCAATGAGAAGCCTGGACACCTAGAAAATTCTATCACAGATAAGATGTGTAAGGCAGAATAATGGCTCCCCGTGACGTCTACATCCTATTCCCCGGAACTTATGAGTGTTGCCTTAAGTGGCAAAAGGGTCTTCCCATATGCGATTAATGTTGAGGACCTGGAGACAGGGAGAATAGCTTGGATTATCTAGCTGGGCCTAATCTAATCAAATGAATCCTTCAAAGCAAAAGCAGCTGTGGTCAGAGACACGCCTATGGAAGACTGGTCATTCCTTCTCCCTCATCCCTGCTTTGTTTTTCTCCATAGCACTCAGTGCCGTATTGTAGGCAGAATGATGGATCCCCAAAGATGCGCACACCCTAATTCCCAGAATCTGTGAATATATGTTACATGGCTAAAGGGGAGGGAAGGTTGCAGATGGAATTAAGTTTGCTCATTTGCTGACCCACGAATAGGGAGATTATTTGGTATTATCTGGGTGGATGCAATGTCATAAGGGTCCTGAAAGGTGGAAGAGGAGGGCAGAAGACATCAGAGTGACGGGATGAGAGAACTCAACGTGCCTTTGCTGACTTTGAAGGTGGAGGAAGGAACCGTGGAGCCAAGGAACACAGAGCTGCTAGAAGCTGGAAGAGGCAAGGAAAAGGAGCCTCCCCTAGAGGCTCCAGAAGGGAATGCAGCACCGTCAACACCTTCATTGCCACCCGTGAGACCCAGGTTAGACTTCTAGCCCACAGTCCTGCAAGGTATTAAGTTTGTGTTGTTTCAAGCCACTAGGTTTGTGGTGATTTGTTATAGCAGCAATGGAAACCAATACATAAGGAGAATGTATTGTTAAGTGTGAGGGGCGATGTTAATATTCACCAGGCTTCCTGGTTCTTCATCCCTCGAGTCCAGGCAGGTGATCCATTTGTCTACCTTCAGGATCAGTCTCATTGCCACTGGGATCAGTTCTGATCCTGGCAGTAAACATATGGGGTGTTTGTTGATATAAGATCGCGTATTAAACTGCACTCCTGTTGCCTGTGCCAGTGTTTCCTGGAAACACGTTCCCAGCTCCTGCCCTCCTTCAGCACAGGTGACTCGACCTCATTCTGAACCCAGTTTCGGGTCATATCTGCCCCTGCCTCGAGATCCCTGTTCCCGATCTCCTTTTCCTCCACCAGATTGCACTACACACTTGAGCGTGCCGAGGCCCCACACTTGCTTCACCCCTGACACAACTTTTTCTTCCCTCTGCTTGGGATTTTGTTTTATGCCCGTGCGACAGAGGGAAAGATGTATTATAATGATGTACTGGCAATACCTCCCTTCTTGTCCACGGGACGAATGCATGCTTTGTATACTCAGCTCACCCTAGAGGGCTTGCTGAATTCAGCAGGGTGGCTGGCAGTGAAGAGAATTAACATGTGAGGGAAGACCAAAGTTCTCCACCTACCACAGGCTGAGGGGGATCATTGGAAGAAAATTTGATGAGAAGGTTGAATAAGCAGTAGAGATGGGTGAGCTGTAAGCCTAGAGATTTTGAGGAAATAGAAACTGAACAAATATTTAAAAGGAAGGTTTCCTAAGGGCGCTTGGCTGGCTCAGTTGGTAGAGCATGCAATTCTTGATCTCGGGGGCATGAGTTCGAGCCCCATGTTGGATGTAGAGATTACTTAATAAAAAATAAAGTAAAATGAAGAAAAAAGAGGAAGGTTTCCTATATGGTATGTAATGTGATATTGTCTTTGCCTCCCTGAGAAACACTCAGTAAATGTTGGCTTTGTGGGAGCTTGGAGGCGGTAAGTGCTGAGGGTCGCCCTAAGGCAAGGGCAGGATGACCCCAAACAGCCCAAATAGTTTCAGATGGAGAGAATGAGGAAAGGGATGGAAGTGGTCTTCCCAGTGGAAGGCCTTTCAGCAGGGATCTTTCAGAAAGGCTGCAGGAAGTAGCTGTCTCTCAGAGCAGTCCAAGAGGGACACAAGAGGGCATTTACCTGCCGGCACGCTCCTGTCTCCATTTCCGTTGGCCAGGGTTCACCTCCTAAACTCCTAGATAGTGTCGTCTGGCCACTCTGTGACCACTCAGAAACTGATTTCACACACTGCCATTTCATTTAAGTCTGGAAATGGGCAGTGACTCACATGGGTGGGGCACTGACAAAATGAAAGAACAGAAGAGGCAGTGGAGGGAATCTGAGAAGGCTGAAAACATTTGTCTCCGTGATGAGAAAAGCTTTTATTAAAATCTGGCTCCAGGGGCACCTGGGTGGCTCAGTCGGTTAAGCATCTGACTTTGGCTCAGGTCATGGTCTCAAGGGTTAGTGAGTTCAAGCCCCGCATCAGGCTCCCCACTGACAGTGCAGAGCATGCTTGGGATTCTTGCTCTCTCCTCTCTTTATGCCCTCCACCACTCACGCTTTCTCTCTCTCTCGAAACAAATAAATAAAAACTTAAAAAGAAAAAAAAGAAGCCATACCTTCTATTTCTAAAAAAAAAAAAAAAATCTCGCTCCAAATTGTAAATCATGTTTTTAAGTGCACAGCTAATAAATGTATGAATTTACTTTTTTTTTTAATGGTTATTTATTTTTGAGAGAGAGAGAGGGAGTGAGCAGGGGAGGAGCAGAGAAAGAGAGGGACAGAGGATCCAAAGCAGGCTCTGTGCTGACAGCGGAGAGCCCAATGCTGTCTCGTGGGGGCTCCAACTCAAGAACTGTGAGATCATGACCTCAGCCAAAGTTGGACACTTAACTGACTGAGCCACCCAGGCACTCCAAATTTACGTTTTTTTTTCATAAAGACATATGAAAAACTACTGAGGAAACATTCCCTAATGCTAATTAACAATGCCCCAGAAATCTCATCTTTAGAATTTCAGATTATAGCCATAGTGTTGCAGTCTAACAGGTGGGAAGCTTCTAGCATTTTGATTTTTAAAAGGTCATGCTGTCTCAAAAATAAATAAACATTAAAAAAATTTTTAAAAAAGGGGGGGCACCTGGGTGGCTCAGTCACTTGGGCATCTGACTTCGGCTCAGTTCACGATCTCACCATTGGTGGGTTCTGGCCCCGTGTTGGGCTCTGTGCTGACAGCTCAGAGCCTGGAGCCTGCTTCGGATTCTGTCTGTCTGTCTCTCTCTCTCTCTCTCTCTCTGCCCCTCCCCTACTTCCACTGTCTCTGTCTCAAAAATAAATAAACATTAAAAAATTTTTTAAAAGGTCATGCTGTTTAATTACTCAAGTATTACATATAATATTTTTACTAGTAAAAAAAAAATTTTTTTCAAGCCAAAACCACCCTTCCGAGTAAGGGCAGTTGCATTTTCTCTGCCCTTTCTTAACTCAGCCCTGAACGGAAAAGGGGCATGATTTGAGGGGCAGATTTGGGGAAAATAAAGTGGGCATGCTCAGTTCATTCCCACCCACTTTTCCTCCTTGGAATCCAGCCAGCATGAGGTCTGCTCTCAGGGCGGGCTGACGCCTCCACTCACGGCAAGGCAAATCCCCCTTGGACCTGGACTGCTGGATTTTATTCTGCAGCTGGGTGCTGGGAAGCTTTTCTGACTCTCAACCCAGGTTTATCAGGAACTAGGTACGACTTTGGCCTTCTCCTTCCACTCCTTTATCTCAGTTTGTTTTGAACTCAGAAAAGGAGGAAGGGGTGCTATTTATTTATCGGGCTCTGCTTCAGTGTTCCGACATTTGATACATCGGCCAGAAAATTGGTGTGGGAGAAATAAGGTACACAATTAGGGAGAAGCGAATGAATGCCCATGGAATGACTGAGGCTTCTGGAGTGGCATGGGATTGGCCTTGGCCCTGTGGTCTTGCTCTTTAGTGTGTGTGTGCAGGACATTTCGATCTTGGCAGTGTTACATTGAGCCAGGTAGGTTTTTATGGTGGTGCAGTGGGCTCTTAGCAGCTGTGGCCTGGGAAAAAAGGCCTTAGAAAAGCCACTCTGAGGCTGTAAGAGGACTTTGGCAAGGGCACAGGGGCCATGAGAGGGACTTATCAGGGGCCAGCAGGCTGAAGAGGTCTTAATAAGCAGTTACAGCTGAGGCAAGGGTTCAATTATAGGGAGAAAAAACAGTCTTTTCATATACTGCCCTTTTAGATATTGAAGGAGTAGAAAAATATTTGCTGTTTTTAAACCGTGGGGGCAGCTGGGTTCTCTTTGGACCACAGAGCACTAATGAGAGATTAGTTTTCAATGTGCTAGTACTAAGTTTAGGTGGGTAATGTAAACAAACAGTCCTAATTCTGATTCCTCTTTTATGTTGTTTTGAACTATCTTCAAGGGCAAAAGTGGATGGACTAAGTTTGCATTTATGTGGCTCAAGAATCACTCCCTCTACTTGTCCTCGAGGTTGCTAGAAACTGGTTACGGAAATGGGATGGAGAAATCCTCCCCGGGTGATGGTTTTCTTCCGCCTGAGGAATGCCACAGAAAGAGGCGGTGGAAAAAGCCACGGCAGCACAGGAATAAAAATGCTTACTGGTTACTTTGGGAGCTCTGTCACTGGACGGAATTCACCTTCAGTGCAACACTGCAGTGCAGACAACTAAAATTCAAAAGGGACACGGGAATTAAGAGGTTTCTAATATCTGGGTGGGAAAGGACAGCTCCACAGATAAGATCTGATCCACGAAGACGTTGCCAGTGCTGCGCGATTCTAACTTGGCAAGGAGGCAGCAGCCCCTCAAATGCCTTGCCAGTGGTGGAACTTCCTGGATGTGAAAAATGCAAGGTGCCATTGTGCGGAAATTAACCTGTAGCTAGTCGATTTCTCGTATCTAGGTTTTTAAATTTATTTATTTATTTATTAAAAAAAATTTTTTTTTAACGTTTATTTATTTTTGAGACACAGACAGAGCATGAACGGGGGAGGGTCAGAGAGAGGGAGACACAGAATCTGAAACAGGCTCCAGGCTCTGAGCTGTCAGCACAGAGCCCGAGGCGGGGCTTGAACTCACGGACCTCGAGATCATGACCTGAGCCAAAGTCGGCGGCTTAACCGACTGAGCCACCCAGGCGCCCCTTTAAATTTATTTTTAAAAAGTCTTTATTTTTTTTGTTTGAGAGAGAGAGAGAGAGAGAGAGAGACAGAGTGCGAGCAGGGGAGGCACAGAAAGAGAGGGAGACACAGAATCCAAAGCAGGCTCCAGGCTCCAAGCTGTCAGCACAGAGACTGACTCGGGGCTCAAACCCATGAACCGCAAGATCATGACCTGAGCTGAAGTCCGCCTCTCAACGGACTGAACAGCCCAGGCGCCCCCCTCCTAACTGGGTTTTAACTCACAGTCCATCAATTCTGGATTCTTGGTCTCACTCAACTGGCTTCTGGTGAGGCTGTTATTTCTGCAACAGTTTTTGGCGACCCAAAATACTGTTGGCGACCCGCACTACTGATTCTGGGAATGTGTTTTGCTTGATAATTTGCTTGAAAAATCGGCTTGTTTTCTGCCTCTGGTGTGTGTAGAGCGGGTGCTGTGATCATTTTGCATGTTCCGTAAATCTGTAGACTCTTGGAAAAAGCAGAGTACAGACTTGCTGGGGGTAACTATTGCTTTCTAATTTGGAGGCCCTCTAGGAGCTGCCCCCATTCCAGTGAGATCCAGCTTAAAATGTAGTTGCTAAAGATCCCAGCCTCTACCCAAACATCGAAATCCCCTCCATCTGAGACAGAGCAGCTCGAATAAAAAGTTGGGGGAAATGAATTTTGGACTTTAATTTCTTTGAATTTTAATTCACAAAAACAGGATCATTTTGTTTTGAACCTTGCTTTCTTTGAACCTTAATGTCTCATGATTTTTATTTCATGGCTTGGACCTTAATTTCTCTCTAGACATTTGATAAAGGGAAGATGTTTATGTTAAAATTTTTTTCCCCTCAACATTATTAGCATTTTGTTATTGAGGTTTTGTTGTGCATATTATAATGGGAATAGTGCATTTGTCATTTTTATTTTAATTTTATTATTATTATTCTTTTAAATGATTTTAATGTTTTTAAGTTTGTTTATTCACTCTGAGACAGAGAAAGAGAGACAGACAGAGAGAGAGAGTGCACACAAGTGAGGGAGGGGCAGAGAGAGGGAGAGAGAATCCCAAGCAGGCTCTGCACTGTCAGCACCAAGCCCAATGTGGGGCTTGAACCCACGAACCGTGAGATCATGACCTGAGCCAAAGTCAGACGCTTAACCAACTGAGCCACCCAGGAGCCCAGTTTTATCAGTTTTTAAAAACGTTTATTTATTTATTGAGAGAGAGAGAGAGCAAGCATGTGTGGGGGAAGGGCAGAGAGCAGAAGAGAGAGAGAATCCCAAGCAGTCTCTGTGCTGGCAGTGTAGAGCGTGACGGGGGCTCAATTCCATGAACCCCTGAGACTATGACCTGAGCCAAAACCAAGAGTCGAAGCTCAACCGAGTCACCCAGGCGCCCCTTTGTCATTTAGTTTCAATCCCAGGGCATCTGGGTGTCTCAGTCTGTCAAGCGTCCGATTTCAGTTCAGGTCATGATCTCATGGTTTGTGGGTTCAAGCCCTGTTTTGAGCTTTGCGCTGACAGCTCAGAGCCTGGAGCCTGCTTCAGATTCTGTGTCTCCCTCTCTCTGTCCCTCACCTGCTCAGTCACGCTCTCTCTGTCTCTCTCAAAAATAAATAAACATTGGAAAAAAATGTTTTTTAAATCTCAATCCTGATCCTCTGGTATGCTATGTGGAAAACATGGATAGGCATGATAAAAACGGATAAAAGAAAACTGAAAATTTCAGATTTGGGTACAAAATGGCATTGAACTATTTAATTAATGCATATAGGGAACTATTTTGGAATCTTTTGTGAGTGAAATCTGTCTTGCCCACCAGTGTTCCTGGGAGGGGACAAAGTTGGGTAATATAAGAGGGAGGAGTAGTCTCATGAAGATGGGGCAGGACTGTTCTGATAGGCTCCTGAGGTCCTCTCGTGATGATGTCACACACACCTCTGCTGACATAGGCTTAATGGCTAAAACCAGTGGTTTAAGAGAACAAAAATCAAGGGAATATTAGTGGGGGGATAATTCTTAACTGACTTTTGATATTACCTTCTGCCATAGACTGAGTTATTTTCCAAGCATATCCATGTCCCAATTCCCGGAACCTGCGAACAATGACTTTGCAGATGTGATTAAGTTAAGATCCTGACGTGGGGAGGTTATCCTGGATTATCTGGTTGGCCTGATGTGACCACAAGGGTCTTTAAAGGGGGACACAGAAGAGTCAGAGAGGAAGGTGATGTGATGACAAAGCCAGAGATGGGAATGACGAGCTTTGGCGACGGAGGAAGGAGACACAGCCAACAAGTACAGGCAGCCACTAAATGTTGAAAATGACAAAAAAAAAAAAAAGGGGGGGGGGGCGAGTGGGATTCTTCCTCTTCCTCAGAGCCTCCAGAAGGAACCAGCCCTTCCAGCACCTGGACTTTACCTCTGAAAAGTGAAATGGATTTTGGACCTCTGACCTCCAGAACTACTAGAGAATAAAGATGCATTGTTTTAAGTAACAATGTGGTAATCTGTTACAGTCCCAACAGGGAATGAATACAACTTCCATCTGTGAAGGAACCTGACTTAGTAGATCTTGTGTTCTTGGAGAGGGTGATGTAATCTGATTGGTAAATTCCAGAAAAATAAATTGAGCATGAATGGCTTGGTTTCATTCTTCTTCCTCTTTGGGAGCCAGACAGCCCAAGAAAGCACCCACTCGGCTACTTGCAGGGCAGGGCCACCTAGGTGATGGGATCTGCCCCTCTTGGGGCTGCTGGGTTTGGCTGGTTCAGTCAGTATAATACTGGGTGGTTCAGTATTAGTAAGCTCATTTGCCTTCCATGCTAAGCTACATTCTCTAGTGGCTCTCTTTTTAATGTTTATTTATTTTTGAAAGAGAGAGAGAGAGAGAGAGAGAGAGAGCAGGTGAGCAGGGGAGGAGCAGAGGGAGAGGGGGACACAGGATCCAAAGCAGGCTCCAGGCTCTGAGCTGTCAGCACAGAGCCCGATATGGGGCTTGAACTCATGAACCGCGAGATCATGACCTGAGCTGAAGTCAGACACTTAACCAACTCAGCCACCCAGGTGCCCCTTCAGTGACTTTTATCAGAAAAGGTGATATTTTGGTTCCCATGGATCACTTCTTTGTCTTATTTCTCTCTTTATGTATAACTCAAGCATGATAAAAGGGTGAACTTGAAGATAATAGATTGAACAAAAGTGGCACAACCTTTTCTTCCAGCTCCAAATTTCTATAAGGTCTATAAGAAATGGAAAAGGTAGATGAAGAAAATCACAACTGCATGGGGAACAAGAGGGGGAAATTTCCAGGGACCAGAAATTGTGACAAATGCCTGTATGATACAGGCGCAGGTGAAAAAGATCTATGATAGCCAAAACTTGAATATTGTTTTTTTGTTTTTGTTTTTGTTTTGCTGCAAAATATAGGAAGGACACCCTGAATGCTCACTGCCCCAAACTGGTAGATGCTAGCAGCAGGAAAAAGTTCAAAGTTCAAATAAGTTGACTGATTTGGGGACCGCAGCAGGAATGTCTAGATGGTTTGATCCCTCCTTAGCACCACCTTCTCCTACCCCTTCTGCCGGATAATAGTAATGGTCGTGTCTATCTCCAGTGAAGAAAAATGGGGAGGAAGGTGACAGTAAGAAAGATAAGGCAGGGCCCCACCTTCAGTGTCTGGCAACGTCTGGGAAGAATGAGGAGCATCTGCACCAGAACACTAGCCACCGAGGTATAACCTCAGGTTATAGGTAATCCTATCCTATAGGTAATCCTGTAGGTAATCCTATCCTTCCTCAAAACAGGCCAAGAAAAGCAACGCGAGGTAGATCTAACAGATGCCCTCTACAGAGATGAGTGAAAAATCAAGAATGTCCAACTTTGAAGAATGCCACCACGACAGAGAGAGACGGTCAAACTTCCACCTGAGAAAATGGAGTCCGTAGAGCAAGAAGATTAGGGCTTTGCAACAAGTTATGACTTGTGTTCACGTTCTTGTGAACGCTGAATACACATAAGTATGAATAAACCAGAGATTATGGAATCTGATTGTTGAAATAATAAAAGGGCTCCATCAGATTTGCTGGAAAACAAATTAACAAACTGGAAAACAGAGCTAGAAAGTTCTCTACATAATCAAGATACGTGAAAGATCTAGAATTTTCAGTTTTATCTAATCAGAGTTCCAGAGAGAAAGACTATAGAATATGGAAGAGAGGTGGAGCATTTAAATAAGTCATTCAGAGAAGACTTGCTTCCTCAGATTGAAAGGACCTACAAATAGTATGAAATGTATGAATAGAAGAGATAAGGAAAAAAGCCTTAAAATCTTCCAGACAAAATAAACAGAATGCCTACAAAGGAGGGAGGGAGGGAGAATCAAACAGACATCAGATTTCTCATCAAAAACACCGTATTAAAAAATATCGGTGCAATGGTATCTTCATAATTTTAAGAGACGCTGACTTTTTAGAGCATTTTGACCACTTTGAATTGTACACAGTGGCATGCAAGTATATTCACATTGTTGCGTGACCATCCAATCTATCCAGCTCCAGACCTCTTCGTCATCCCCACTGAAACTCGATGCTCAGTAAACACTAATCCCCCATTCCCTTCTCCCCACAGCTCCTGGCAACCACCATTCTTTCAGAAGGGACAATAACTTTTAATTTAGGATTCTCCAAGGCCCAATGAAACAGAAGAGAAGGATGGGGGTCTTTTCCTACCAGACATGCACCGTTAATATAGAGCTATTGTTATTAAAACAGAATGACATTAGTGCATGGATGGACAAGTAGACAACTAGGAACAGAACAGACGCTCAGAACAGACCAAACTATTTATGAAAACGATTTATGCAAAATGGACACTCTGGATCTAATAGGGAAAGGAAAAACTATACTAGTGATGCTTGATAACCCCTTATACATAATTAGATCCCTAGCTCACAGATATACCAAAAATGAATTCTAGATAAGGACTCAAACTGAAAAGTAACTTTTATTTATATATTTTTTAATTTTTTTATTAAAAAAATTTTTTTTAATGGTTATTTATTCTTGAGACAGAGACAGAGCATGAACAGGGGAGGGGCAGAGAGAGAGGGAGACACAATCTGAAACAGGCTCCAGGCTCTGAGCTGTCAGTACAGAGCCCCACACGGGGCTCGAACCCACGAACCGTGAGATCATGACCTGAGCCGAAGTCCGACGCTTAACCGACTAAGCCACCCAGGCACCCCGAAAAGTAACTTTTAGAAGAGAAAACGGGAGAATGTTTTTATGGTCTTGCTCTTTAGGATAAAACGAAGCCGAAAACCCAAGCCATAAAGGAAAAAATTGGTAATTTCAACATTAACATGTAGACAATGTCTGCTTATTAACAGTCATTATAAACATTGAGAAGTTACAGGGGTGCCTGGGTGGCTCAATCGGTTAAGCATCGGACTCTTGATTTCAGCTCAGGTCATGATTTCATGGTTGTGAGATAGAGCCTTGCATCAGGCTCCATGCTGGGTGTGGATCCTGCTTAAGATTCTCTCTCTCCCTCTCCTGCTGCCTTTTCCCTGCTCAGGTGTGCACTCTCTCTCTCAAAAAAAAAAAAAAAAAAAAAAAAAAAAAATCGAGAAGTTACAATCCAAAAGGTGATATTTGTAACAGATATAACCCACAAAGATTGGTGTGCAGATTACATAAAGAACTCCTACAGATCAATAAAATATAAATAACCCATTAGAAAAAGACAAAAATATAAACAAATTCACAGAAAGGTAAAACCAGATGACAAATAGGATGATCAACCTTCCTAAGATTCATAAAAAATGCAAAGAAAAATAATAATGTGATTCATTTTTTTAGCCAGTTTGGCAAAAATGAATATAAATGTGATACCAATTGTTGGTGAGAACGTAGAGCCATAGGACCTCTTCTGCACCATTGGCAGGAAGGTAAACTAGTATGTCCACTTTGGAGAACAATTTGGTAATGTCTAGAAGAATTACAAATGCACATAACCCAAGGCCTAGGATTTCATTCTGAGGATTCATTCTAGGAAGTCAACAAGACTTGCACAAGAATGTTCAGAGCAACACGGTAAAAATAAAAAAATTAGAAATCTGCATTAGAAATATACATCAAGGGCACCTTGGTGGCTCAGTCAGTTAAGCATCTGACTTCAGCTCAGGTCGAGGTCTCATGGTTCATCAGTTCGAGCCCCGCGTCAGGCTCGCTGCTGTCAGCACGGAACCTGCTTCGGATCCTCTTTCCCTCTCTCTTCCTCTCCCCCACTTGTGCGCTCTTTCTCTCTCAAAAATAATAAATAAACATAAAAAAAAAAAAGAAATACACATCAATAGGAAAATGAGTAGTTAACTCGGATTCTATTAATAAAAAGTTGTACTACAAGCAAATCTGAGTAAATTATGATTAAGCTTGAGCTTCACCTTCAGAATAGGGATGTCTTTCACAAATGTAATGTTGAATGAAAAAAGCAAATTGGCAAAAAAATACACCTAGTAAGATATCATTTATAGAAAGTTTAAAACAACCACAAGAATACTATGTATTGATTCCGGATACGTCTGTAGTGGTTAAAACCTAACAAAATGTATGGGATGATAAGCACCAAATGAAGGATAGTGTTTGCCACTAGAAGGAAAGGTGGAGGATGTGATCACTGAGAGAAAAACAGAGCCAAAGAAGTAACTATAGAAGATTTGAATCAGACAATTAAAAGCTTTTTGTTTTTTTAATGTTTATTTTTGAGAGAGAGACAGAGACAGAGACAGAGCACAAGTGGGGAAGGGCAGAGAGAGAGGGAGACACAGAATCTGAAGCAGGCTCCAGGCTCTGAGCTGTCAGCACGAGCCTGATGCTGGGCCCAAACCCATGAACCAGGAGATCATGACCTGAGGCGAAGTCGGACACCTAACTGACTGAGCCACCCAGGCGTCCCCAGACATTAAAATCTTAATCAAACATATGCAAATATATGTATCCCATATGTATTTGAGATATATATATATGTATATATATATATATATATATACATATATATATATATATATATATATACATATATATATATCTCCAACAAGCAGAGAAATAGCATTTTCTTCAAATACACATAAAACATGGACAAAAATTGAGCATGTAGTAGGCTAGTTTCCCAACCTGTATACCATGTGGGACCTGTGTCCCATGGGCCAGAGGTTTGGGGATTATAGCCTGACTCCCACCAGCATCCTAGTCTGGGGCTCCAAATTCCTTTTACCCTAATGAGATGCACAAATATCATTTTTTACATGTACCACAACACCAAAAAAGTTTGGGAAGCAGATACTTGACCATAAAGAAAAGCTTAACAAATTTCAAGTCACATGCAGTGATTACAATGTAATAAAATTAGAAATTGAGGATAAAAAGAACCATTCCCCGACTTCAGCTCAGGTCATGATCTCGCGGTCTGTGAGTTCGAGCCCCGCATCGGGCTCTGTGCTGACAGCTCAGAGCTTGGAGCCTGTTTCAGATTCTGTCTCCCTCTCTCTCTGACCCTCCCCCGTTCATGCTCTGTCTCTCCCTGTCTCAAAAATAAATAAACATTAAAAAGAACCATTCCCAAATCTATACACTTAAAAATTAAGAATAAAAAGAGGCACGTAAATAACTCTTGGATTAAAGAGAAAGTCAAAATAGAAAATACAAATTATTGGGGCACCTGGGTGGCTCAGTCAGTTAGGTGTCCGACTTCGGCTCAGGTCATGATCTTAATGGTTTGTGGGTTCAAGCCCTGCGTCGGGCTCTGTGCTGACAGCTCAGAGCCTGGAGCCTGCTTCAGATTCTGTGTCTTTCTCTCTCTCTGCCCCTACCCTACTTGTGCTCTGAATCTTTCTCTCTCAAAAATAAATAAACATTAAAAAAAAAAGATACAAATTATTTAGAATGGAACAAAAAAGAACATTACATATTAAGATCCACAGAATGGGACCAAACAAGGAAATCCATAGTATGTATGTATGTATGTATTTAAAGTAATCTGTATGCCCAACACAATGTGGGGCTTGAACTCACAAGCCTGAGATCGAGTTGCACACTTTTCCAACTGAGTCAGCCAGGAGCCCCAGAAATCTGTAGTTTTAAATGCACTTTTTTGGAAAACAAGAAAGACAGAAAATAAGTGCCTGAGCTGAAGTCAAGAGTCAGAGGCTTAACTGACTGAGCCACCCAGGTACCCCTAAGATTTTATTTTTAAGTAATTTCTACACCCAGTGTGGGACTCAAACGTACAACCCTGAGATCAAGAGTCTCAAGCTCCATGGACTGAGCAGGCGCCCCAGCTTACATTTTTATTTGATAAATCAGGCAACTCTAAAATTAATGAAAATAGAAAATTTGGGGCACCTGGGTGGCTCAGTCGATTAGGCATCCAACTTCAACTCAGGTCATGATCTTATGGTTAACGGGTTCCAGCCCCGCGTCGGGCTCTGTGCTGACAGCTCAGCCTGGAACCTGCTTCGGATTCTGTGTCTCCCTCTCTCTCTGTTCCGACCCCACTCGCGCTGTGTCTCTCTCTCTCTCTCTCAAAAATAAATAAACATTAAAAAAATAAAAAAATATATAACCGCTTCGGTAATAGCAATTTCCTAAACTAAAAATGAGCAACAATTCACAATTAATTTTGAAACAAGATTTCTTAAAAAAAGGTCTCTAGTTCAGTAGTAGGTTTGACTGAAAGTGGAAGCAACTCTGAAGAGAACTCACCACGTCAGGATAGAGGGATGGCGGACTGAAACGGTAACACGAGAGAACAAAAGGAGGCAAACATTTTGGTGAATAGGTATTTTTCATTGCTTCTGAAGGATGTGGCAGTAGAGAGAAAATCCTCCGGTGGAAAGGATTTTGGGGTGGTCTATACGTGCTTTCTGGAGAAGCAGGAGGAAGCAGTGATGCCTCTGAACACACTGGCAACCCAGGATTGTGAATTAGAAAACGAGGGATGGGATAGTTAAATTTTTTTTTATGTTTATTTGTTTATTTTGAGACAGAGGGTGTGCGAGCAGGGGAGAGGCAAAGAGTGAGAGAGGGAGAGAGAGAATCTTACGTAGGCTCCATGCTGTCAGCACAGAGCCTGCCATGGGGCTTGATCCCGCAACCCAAGAGATCATGACCCGAGCCGAAATCGAGAGTGGGATGCTTAACTGAGCCACCCAGGCGCCCCTGTGGTAATTTTATTGGTCAATTTGGCTAGGCTTTGGTGCCCAGTTGTTTAGTCAAACACCAGTCTAGATACTGCTATGAAGGTCATTTTTAAAGATGTAATTTGCATTTAAATCAATAGACTCTGAGTTAAGCAGATTACTTTCCATAATGTGGGTGAGCCTCGTCCAATCAGTTGAAGGCCTTCAAAGCAAAGACAGGTTTTCCCAAGAGGCAAGTCTGCCTCCAGATTGCACTGTCTACTCCCACTTGACTTTCCAGCCTGCAGATTTCACATTCAAAATTGCAACATCAACTTTCCCCTGAATTTTTAGCCTGCCAGTCTGCTCCACAAAATTCAGGCTTGTCTGCCCCACAATAGTGTGAGCCAATTCTTTAAATAAATCTTTCTCCCTCTGTATATATCCTACTGGCTCTGTTTCTCTGGAGAATCCTACTACAAGGCAGAAGAGCAAAGTCTGAGAGCAAAGGAGAGTCTGAATGGAAAGGCATGAAAAGATCTCTCAGGGGAAGCTGACCCGGTGGCGAAGAAATGTATTGGAGAACATTTAGTGCCAGATGGAAAAGCCTGAGTGAGGGGCGCCTGGGTGGCGCAATCGGTTAAGCGTCCGACTTCAGCCAGGTCACGATCTCTCAGTCCGGGAGTTCGAGCCCCGCGTCAGGCTCTGGGCTGATGGCTCAGAGCCTGGAGCCTGTTTCTGATTCTGTGTCTCCCTCTCTCTCTGCCCCTCCCCCATTCATGCTCTGTCTCTCTCTGTCCCAAAAATAAAATAAAAACAAACAAACAAAAAAAAAGCCTGAGTGATTGCAGGGAGTTTGATTTATGTTCTGGTGTTTTTATCCTCCTTGCAATGCCAGCAATCAGTTTTCCAGATTTCTCTTTTTTGGTTCTTTTTCCATCAAACCTGCTTCACCACCACAGAATGCAGAACTGGACCCGTGTGGCTTTCCATCAGTAGCCTCCAGATTTGCTGCTCCCCATGACTCTTTACAAAGGCTGGCATCTTGTAAGGATAGCTCCGCACTGTCTTAATTTCTTAATATGGCTAATCTCTTCAAGAATTTTACATTTTCCTCCAATTAGTTTGTTAAGTAGTATAGCAAGCTTCCCCTCCTTCCTCTACAGCTGCTTTCTATTCCTTTTTTTTTTTTTTTTTTTTTTGTATTTTTTAAAAATTGTAGGGGCCCCTGGGTGGCTCAGTTGGTTAAGCATCCAACTCTCAGTTTCAGCTCAGGTCCTGATCTCACGGTTTCGTGGGTTTGAGCCCCGTGGCTGTGCTGACAATGCCAAGCCTGCTTGGGATTCTTTTTCTCTTCCTCTCTCTCTGCCCCTCCCCTGCTCATCCTGTCTCTGTGTCTTTCAAAATTAATAAATAAACTAAAAAAAAAAAAAAAGAAGAAGAAGAAGAAGAAGAAACAGAACCTTGTCAGCCACCCCAGAAACTCCTTTATGTGTCCTGTCCCCATCTCAACCTCTTCCCTTGCCCCAAAAGTAACCACTTTTGATTTTTTGAATTACTTTATTGAGATATAATTCACATACCATATAAGTCACCTATTTAAAGGGTATGATTAAATGGTTTTTAGTATATTCACAGAGTCATGCAACCATCTCCTGACTTTTACAGCACTTCCTTATACCTAGTACATATAGGAAAGGCAGGGTAAATGTTCTGTCCCTTAATTTATCAGTTTTCAAGATATTGAATTAATTTTCTTCCATCTTTCAAATACGACCAGTTAGTTGGGGGTTTTTTGTTTTGGGGTTTAAAAAAGTGTTTGTTTATTTATTTATTTATTGAGGGAGAAAGAGAGAAACAGAAAATACACAAGCAGGGGAGGGGCAGAGAGAGAGAGAGAGAAAGGGAGAGAGAGAATCCCAAGCAGGTTCTACATTCTCAGTGCAGAGCGGTTCTCGGGGCTCGATCTCACAAACAGTGAAATCATGACCTGAGCTGAAATCAAGAGTGGGAGGCTTAACCCTGAGCCTCCCAGGCACCCCGTGTTGTTGGGTTTTTTAAGCCATTATATACTCATGGTTTTAAATATATTTGATGAGTTTCAATCCATTGCAAATTATTAGTGAAGCCCAAATTGTCTCATTTTGACCAACATTGCCTCCTAGGTCCCTTTGACATAACTCTAGTTGTGTTTGATAGCTTTCTTGCTATCTGGAATGATCAACTGCTACAAAGCATGTCAGGCTTTGGTAATTTTATTTTTTATTTTTTATTGAGAGAGAGAGAGAGAGAGAGAGGGAGAGAGAGAGGGGGGAGCAAGAGAGCCAGGGAAGGGCAGAGAGAGAGGGAGAGAGAATCCCAAGCAGGCTCTGCACTGTCATCACAGAATCCAATGTGGGGCTTGAACCCATGAACCGTGAGACCATGATCTGAACTGAAATCAAGGGTCTGTCACTCAACTGACTGAGCCACCCAGGCGTCCTAAGACTTTGGTAATTTAAACCATGTGGGAATAAGCAAATGAGTTAATAAAAACATGGAGACTTAGTCATAAGGTTATATAGTGGACATCTTTTTTTCTTTTTTGCTGCCAGCGTTTACTGCATTTTATACTAGTAAAAGTTTCCCAGAGTTTATTTTAGGTATCACTCCTCATTCATTCAGCCTTACTGAAGTGTGTTGAGAGGGATTGACCACATCATGTGGTCCATGACCACATGGACCAGGGTCCATGAAAGACAAGAAGACATTCACGGGTCTTTTGGAGACATGTTGGGATAATTTGCCTTCCTTTTGGAAGGAGATATTAAATTTCTACTTCTTACCATTTATACATATTAACTGAAGTGGTATTAAAAACTCAGAAGAGTCTATTATTAGAAGACACAGAAAGGTAAAAAGTCATATCGATAGATTGATAATTTGGTTACATGATGTTAGGACTACAAACCACCATGAACAGAATTCAAAGACAGGCAACAGAATGAAAGTAAACATTTCCTACATACAAAACAAGAATTAGTACCCAGATCATTGTAAACCTTCTGCATGGGGATTAGAAAAAAGGTAAACCAGTAAAAATATGGTCAAATGATATGAGCATATAATCCACATAGGAGGACACAGAAAGGGGAAAAAAACCCAGATGTGAAAAGTGCACCATTTCACTCATAATCAAGAAGGTATATTTAAAAAATTTTTTTAACGTTTTTATTTATTTTTGAGAGAGAGAGAGAGACAGAGCATGATTCGGGGAGGGTCAGAGAGAGGGAGACACAGAATCCGAAACAGGCACCAGGCTCTGAGCTGTCAGCACAGAGCCCGATGCGGGGCTCGAACTCACATACCGCGAGACCATGACCTGAGCCGAAGTCGGCCGCCCAACAGACTAAGCCACCCAGGCGCCCCAAGAAGGTACATTTTAAAACTGCAGCATAGGGTTCCACAGCATGGATGTACCACAGTGTAATTAACCATTTCCCTACATGGTGGAAATTTAGATTATTTTTAATTTATTACAGTGTTCAATAAACATCTGTCTTGCCTCCTTGAATCTGTTTCTGCTTTTGAGAAATTAAACCCGGTAAACTTAAACTTCAGAACATGATAGCAGACATCTTGGTGTCTGGGCCCCAAACAGAAGTTGCGTATAATGCGAATGTCCTCTGAAACTTACCATCAGAATGTTCTTTGGATTATATTCTTAATCATGTGCTTAATCTAATACACTTAGGGACCACTGGAACTTTTTCTGGTCAGATTAGTTCGAACAGTCAGAAATTGTTCTCTTTCCTTGAAATAAAGCTGATTGAAGGATTACATTGTCTGAATAGCTGCAGGATTCAGAAACTCCTTTATAAAGACTTACTTTCTTTTTAGGTTTAAAAATATCCATGATTTCTTTTGGATGAATGGTCTAAACATGCATGTTTTACCAGGGCCTTACTTTTTTATTTACCATAGCTATAGTTATTTGTTGCTCATTGTATGTAAACATGTTATAGGAGAGAAAATTGTTGACTCTCTGCCCAGGAGGGAGAAAAAATATTTATCAAGTTCAAAATATGTATGCATTTGTTTCAGAATTTCCACTTTTAGGAATCTCTCCTACTGAAATACTCACCAAGAATAGACACGAACATACTCTTGACCACATATAAGAATATTCACTGTACCACTGTTTGTAATAAACAACTCAATTGAAAATATGATAAATGCCCATCAATAAAGGAATGGATAGATAAATCATGGCCTGCCCATAAGCTGAGCGACAGCTACATGTATCAGCTTGGTAAAATATCTGTATACAAGAAGGTCTTGGCAGGAAAAAGAACTCACCCAGATAGTCAAATGAAGGGATTTTAAGGAAGGATTTACTTATGGAGGTTGGGCAGTGTTAGGCCAGCAAAGAAGAGGTGGAGAAATGCCTACAGATTAGCAAGAGTGGGAAGCTGATCCATGGGGTTGAAGGTACAAAGGAGAAGACATAACAGGAACCTGGTGAAATTTGGAACCATAGAGGCAGGGCCACAAGTGGAACTCAGCCAAAGAGGGGATAATCTACTGCAAAAAGACAGAGCTGAAGTGGGTAAATGCAGGGAAGGAACACTGATTTTTTTCTCTTATGCTAGGATATCTTACTGGTGACTCCCATTGGCTGAACCCTAGCAGAAGCATCTGGCCAGGGAGCCTGGTGAAACGATCCACAGGGGTCAGCCGGCTGGGACACAGAGCAGAGCAGACAGAAAGGCCAAAAAATGATCTATGGGGGTAGGGAAATGACTAACACAATGTTTAGGTTATATTTTTTAAGTGGAAAAGAAAAGTTGCATAGCAATATATACAGCAATATGCTATTTTTTGTAAAAGAAAGCCACAATGCATATTTGTATAATCATAAGCATTATGTAAGAATACATAGCAAACTATAAACCTCAGTGTTACTTCTGGAGGGTGAAAGCAAATAAATGGAGAGGGAAACCTTTCTAACTTTCTACATTTTTATATTATATAAACATGTTACAAAAAGTATTTCTTTTGTGTTGAGGGAAATGATGATAAACTATATTCTCCATGAAAAGAAAGCATTGTTATCCCTGAAGTGAAGACAAAGTAGGAGAAACCCCTGCATGATTATTAAATAGTTGATTCACTCATGGGTACTGCAGAGAAACACCTCCCAAAATCCACATTAATTATTTTAATGTGAAATTCAAAGAATAGATCTTGTATGCTTTGGTGTTGGTTAGGGTTCTCTGTTTGCAAAGATGAGAAATCAAATCAAGATCACTCAAGGAATAAAAGGGGAGTTAAAAAAAAAAAAAAAACTAAGGGGGCACCTGGGTGGCTCAGTCAGTTGAGCGTCCAGCTTCGGCTCAGGTCATGATCTCGAGGTCTGTGAGTTCGAGCCCTGCGTCGGGCTCTGTGCTGACAGCTCAGAGCCTGGAGCCTGCTTTGGATTCTGTGTCTCCCTCTCTCTCTGCCTCTCCCTCGCTTGTGCCCTGGCTCTCTCTCTCTGTCAAAAATAAATAAACATAAAAAAAAATTAAAAAAAAAAACTAAGGATATACAGATGGCTCATGGAACATAGGGATGGAGAAAAAGAAAAAGTGATTCTTTCTGTTTACCTCCAGGTCCCTGTCTCTATATTGTTCCCCACAAACACACCTTTTCTGCTCTTTGGTGTACATAATAGGCAAAATGTAGCTGCCTCACAGATCTGGACTTCCATATTTCAGTTGCAGCCACTGAGAGAAGACTAACTCAACTCTCTTTGGGTCCATATTCCAACCTCCCAGGAGAAAGAATCTAATTGGCTAAGTTGGGTTCAGATGGCCACCTCTGGTCCAGTTGGCTATGGTCAGTAGTGCAGGATCATACAATGTAGTGCGAACACAGATCCTGGAATCCTCTGCAAGGAGATAAAGAGATATTGTTAGATCAAGGATAGGGGATATGTTCCTAGGCTACCTACTCCGGTTGCAAATAAGGCAGAGAACATTATAAATTGATGAGTTAAAAATCACTTTTGGATTAGGCCATAGCTGAAAAGTAAAAAAGATATTCTGAGGGAGCCATAGAAAGGCAATGGTAAAACACTGATATAAAATGAAATCAATTGGTAAATCAAATGCTATACTATGAGAATAATAAAGTCTACATTTTTTCAACTATTTATTTAAAAAAATTTTTTTTAACGTTTATTTATTTTTGAGACAGAGAGAGACAGAGCATGAACGGGGGAAGGTCAGAGAGAGGGAGACACAGAATCTGAAACAGGCTCCAGGCTCCAAGCTGTCAGCACAGAGCCCGACGTGGGGCTCGAACTCACTGACCGCGAGATCATGACCTGAGCCGAAGTCGGCCGCTCAACCGACTGAGCCACCCAGGCGCCCCTTAACTATTTAAAAGGTTACAGATAATCAGAAATCACAGTCACTGTTTGAAAATAGGTACTAATAATATATTTATAACACATTTTGTAGGTCTCAAAAGGATTCCACATGTATTTTATAATTCATTTAAGAAAACCCTCTAAAGGCAATCGAGGATCAAAGAGGTTAAGTTATTTGCTCAAAGTCATACGGGAACCAAAGGCTCAGGACTCAAGGCCAGTGTTGTTACTCTACATGCAGGGCCCCACCTTATAGAATCTGCTTTGCCTGTTTTTCAAAGGTAATTTAACCTTTTTTTTTTTTTTTTTTTTTTTTTTTTAGCATAGAAAGTAGCAGCAGAAATAATTTTTAAAGTGCTAAATTTTAGGAAAGGTGGATTAAAAAGTTATTTTCTCACCTAACTCAAAAGCAAATAGAGTTGAAACCCTACCATTGAAGGGTTTATTATTATTATTGTTATTATTAAAGCAAATAACTAGGGGCACCTTGGTGGCTCAGTTCGTTGAGCATCTGACTCTTGATTTCAGCTCACTTCATGATCCCAGTGTCGTGGGATCGAGGCCCCCATTGGTCTCTGCACTGAGCATGGAGCCCGCTTGAAATTCCGTCTTTCTCTCTCTCTCTCTTCCTCTGCCCCTCTCCCCTGCTCACATGCATTCTCTCTCTCTCTCTCTCTCTAAAATAAAATAATAATAAAATAAAATAAAATAACAAAGCAAATGACTAGAACAATAACAACCAACTTCCAGCGTATTGGAAGATACATCCCGCTTCACTATAATGTTTACTGCGAAATGACTAAATTCTTCATTAAAAAACAGGCTTTGAGCAAAGTCAAAACAGAAAACTACTATCCAACATTCTCTTGCCTGTAAGAGACATGCTAAAAATGAAACTATTCAAGGCGTCTAAAAGTTGAGAGAGAGCTTAAGATTTATTGTGCCTCTGTACATACAAAGCCAGCAGGTGCTCTAATCTAGGTTGCAATGATTATTGTCTGTGTCTGAGAACTTGAGAGATAATGACTAAGCTTGGGAAAAAGAGAGACAAAGGTAATAGTTTCCTGGTGTCCTGTCCTGGGAGATAAGAGAATCTTTATGGCTACTGGCAGGGTGTGGACTCAGCTGCAGTCTTCTGGCACCAGAGGAAAAGGCATGTGGTAAAGAAGATATGCTGGAATAGAGCCCATGGGGTAAATGCTGCCATGTTGATGAGGTAATGTATGTTTCACTCACGTGATCCCAGGTGTGTTGTGCACACCTGTGGAGGGGGAAGTGGAACAAAATTAAAGTGTCTTCAATTGATCACCTTGGGGAGATTGGGGCAGTTGAAGAGCTCCCAGTCAGATTTTGCCAGAAAAATAAGTAAGATTATATCTTTTTTTCCAGAAAAAGACAATGATGAGAGATTCTCACTCTAAAAATAAAAATCCTGGGGCACCTGGGTGACTCAGCCAGTTAAGTGTGCGACTCTTGATTTCAGCTCAGGTCATGATCGCGTGGTTTGTGGGATCAAGCCCCGCATTGGGCTCTGTGCTAATGGGTAAGAGCCTACTTGGGATTCTCTCTCTCCTCTCTCAGCCTCTCACTCATGACACATGCACGCTCTCACTCTCAGATAGATAAAGAAATAAACATTAAAAATAAAAAATAAAAATCCTATTATGAAGCAGTGATTTTCAAAATTATATTATATTGAATCAAAAACAGAGAAATTGATCAGTGGAACAGAATAGAGTTTCTAGAAACAGATGCAGACAATAGTAACAAATCAACACAAGACAAATCAGAAATAACACATTTATAGAAAAGCATAAATGCTTTCTCACTTTCTGCTTAGCTTAACTCCCATCATGCACTAAAATGAACTCCAGGTGGGTCAAGATAGATGAAAATGTTTATGGTGGATACTTTCTTTTTCTTTTTTCTTTTTTTCCTTAGGCATCGGTTTCCCTCTCCGCAACACCCCACCATAATTTCCTACTGTGAAATTTCTTCTCCCTGACTAGATGTAGTGTTAGTGGGAGGGTAAAGTTCTGTTACCATGTTGCATTTGGAAGCTGAAATTATTCACTCCCCTTCTCTCTACTCAGTACAGCCAGGGGATGGGCACTTGACCTAAGCTCAGCTACTCCGGGTTGACTCCTAGAATTTTGATATTAAACTGATGCTACTACAAGAAAGAACAGGGGTTGGTCCAGGGCATCCAAATAGCCTATTCCAACTATAAAACAGCTAATATCCTTCCAGCTTTGGTTCGCCAGACCTCCTTGGTTCACTCTCAAGCATATTCCTGCAGGTGCGTACCAATAGTTTGATTATATTAGCCAGAGTGAGATTTTTTTCTATATCCACATAGAGGCTATAATTCCAAAAAAATAACTAAGGAGGAAGAGAATATATGAGACATGAGATGGTTGGTAGTATTGCAGTTCATCCTGGAATACATATCTCCTCCATAAGAAAAGCACTCTGGGAGATGACCTGATGGTTTGCATTTCTTCTTCTTGCCTTCCCCAATGGCAGGAGTATACTTCTCTAGCCCATTGATGTTGGCTTGGCCACCTGACTTGATTGACCAATAGAATGGAAGTGGATATGATGGTCTGAGAGGCTTTAAGTATGACTTGTCAATTTTGTTTCCAAAATATATATTTTCTTTTATCTGCTCCATTCCATTTTACCAACACTGTATACATCCATGATAATCTCATTCATGTATTTAAAAACATTTAAAGTGTTTTTATTTTATTTTTGAGAGACAGAGAGAGGCAGAGCGCAAGTGGGGGAGGGGCAGACAGAGTGGGAGACAGAATCCGAAGCAGGCTCCAGACCCTGAGTTGTCAGCACAGAGCCCCACGTGGTGCTAGACCTGTGAACCATGGGATCGTGACTTGAGCTGAAGTCAGATGATGCTTAACCAACTGAGCCACCCAGGCGCCTCACATTCATTTACTTTAACAGCCTTCTAACTCATCTCTGGCCTTTTAGCTGTGTACCTCTGAAAACCATCCTTCATACAACTGTAAAGCCACAGATTAAAGCCTTCAATGCCTCCCTCTCCCCGACATGGCATTTGAAAGCCATCACGAGGGGTGCCTGGGTGGCTCAGTCGGTTAAGTGTCCGACTTTGGCTCAGGTCATGATCTCATGGTTCGTGGGTTCGAGCCCCGCATCGGGCTCTGTGCTGACAGCTCAGAGCCTGGACCCTGCTACGGATTCTGTCTCTGTCTCTGCCTTTCTCTTACTCATGCTCTCTCTCAAAAATAAATAAATGTAAAAAAAAAAAAAAATTAAAAAAAAAAAAGAAAGCCATCACGGTTTACTCCTATACATCCTCTCAGCCTCATCCCTGGACGTTCCCAGCTTCTCACTTTATGCTTAGCAATATGAAACTGCCTGAAGCATCCCAAATGCTACTCCACGCCTTCGTCCATTCTGTTTCCTTATTCTGTCCTCCTCTTCCTTCTAATCTTATCCATATAATATCTGTTCAACTCTCTAGTTTCTACCAGTGCTTCCAGAAATTCTTCCCTGGTACTTCCTAGACATGCACTTTCCCTGTGCTTCCTTCGTGCACACGCCTTTGGCACTTTCCATGTTGAATTGAAATGATCTGTTCTGATGTTTCTCTCTAATAGATGGCCATTTCCTGGAGGGCAGGAAAGGTATCTTATTTAGCTTTTTATCCTCAAAATCAAGCATGATGTCTGGCACACTGTAGGTATTTAATACATATCCATGGAGCTGAAATAAACCAAGAAAATTAATATAAGAAAGCTAAGTTGTCTTTTTTAAAATGTTTATTTATTTATTTGAGAGAGAGAGAGAGAGAGTGCACACAGAGGAGGGGCAGAGAGAAAGGAAGAGAGAGAATCCCAAACAGGCTCCAGGCTGCCAGCGATCTCATGAACTGGGAGATCATGACGTGAGCCAAAATCAAGAGTCAGAGGCTTAACTGACTGAGCCACCCAGGCGCCCCAGAAAATTAAATTGTCTTAAATCCTGCAGCTGGGATTCCTAAAAGCTAATGGCATTATGAAGTGGTTCTTCTGGAAAGAAGTATAGCAACATGTAACAAAAACTATGAAAATGTTCTTCCTCCTCCACTTGGTATTTTCCCATTTGTGAATAGCCTCAAAGAAATAATCCAAATGGGTGAAATGTACACAGATGTTCCCGGCAACTCTAGTTATAATAGTGAAAAAAAGAAAAAAACCCTGGAAGCCATCCAACTGTCTAATAGGGAAATGACTAAGCAAACAGTGGGATTATTACATAGCTATTAAAAATGACAAGGTGAGGACTATGTCAACACGAAGTGTGTATCTGCAGGAACGTTAAGTGGAAAAAAGAACACAGACAGTGTTTAAACAATAGTGGTTAACGAGGAGTGTGTACATTAACAAAGATCAGAGGCCAGTTTGGAGAAATGAAAATGGCTAGAGTTCACTCGGCCCTTTTTTTCTTGTGCGTTTCCATGAGTTGATGAAATAATATTGAGATATCGTTGCAACATAGATATCCTGAAAGTCCTCTGCAGTGTCAGTACTCTGAGTAACCTACCAGGTTGTATTTTCCAAGAGATAATTTCATGCTAAACTCTCATAAAATCATTATGAAAATAATGATATTTCTTTGAGAGAGCAAAATATTTTTCTTTAGTTTAATTCAACAAGCAATTCTGAGAACTATGTGCTAGAGTGCTTATGTTCTCATGACATTTACAAAACACATGGGCAAAAATGCTCAGATGGATCTGTGTTATTATTTTAACCTACTTTTATTTATTTGAGTGATTGTACATATTAAGACCATTAACACAGGAAAGTTTGAAAGACCTTTGGCCTAAACCTCTCATTCACAAATTGTTTCAATTTTATACTTTTGATGTTGACTCCAAAAGAGGTTCTATGTATAGTCAGTAAGATATTCTGGTAAAGATTAAAAGGAAAAAATTATCATCATACAATTCTAAACTTGTGTTGCTTTACCAGTGTAGTGCACTGTGAATTAATATTTTATAAATCCTGTGATTATCTTGTGAATAGCAAAATATTGACATTGCAATATACATTACATTGCAATGAAAAGAAACCACATTTTTTTTTTATATCTTGTTTGAGAAATTTTTTACCTTTTTAATTCACTGAGATCCTCAAAAACATGGAGGTGGTCCAGGTGTCCCTGGATCTCTGGGAGACCCCTGGTTATAATCATCACTTTACCTTAAAATGTGATAGTTTTAACAAGGGTCCCCAAATTAATGGCTATTAATAACTGTATACACACCTAACTCACAGGGGCACCTGGCTGGCTTAGTTGGTTAAGCATCGGACTCTTGATTTCGGCTCAGATCGTGATCTCCTGGTTTGTGAGATTAAGCCCCGTGTCTGGCTCTGTGCTGACAGCGTGGAGCCAGCTTGGGATTCTCTCTCTCTTACTCTGTCCCTCCCTCACTCATGCGCGCGCGCGCGCGCGCGCGCACACACACACACACACACACACACACACACACACACACTCTCTCTCTCTCAAAATAAATAAATAAGTAAACATTAAAAACAAAAACAAAAAAAATCACCTAACTCACACACTGCTGTCACTTAGCCCTACTGTTTCTGCTGCCATGTAACCAGCAGTCAGAACATTCACAGCTTTTAGAGCAGAGGTTCACAACCTTGGCTACAGATCAGAATCACCTACGTTTTCCCAGACCCCACTCTGGGCCTCTTGATTTAGACTCTTCGGGACTGGAGTCTGGAAATGACTATGCTTAAAAGGCTCTCTTCCTCTCTTCTTTCCTCCCCTGTATTTCCTTATGGTTGCAGAACTTAGAATTCAAGTTAGTACCATTCATAGTATGGTTTATCTGCATCATAGGTTTAACAGATCTGAAGGCTAATCTGAGGGTCAGCCACCATTTTCAATGTAGTCTCTCTGGGACAATGTGTTACAAGTGCCCCAGACATAATTTAGAATAGAAGTTTGAGGATGCAGGCCACAGATTTTTGGGGGAACAACTCACACAAAACTTTTTTTTTTGGCCTTCAGGACCATGTTTATTGTGTCTGAGATGATACATCAGGTGCTCTCTGAGCTACAAAGGGTAAAAGGAAATCCTCTCATTACAAACTGACAAAGGTAAAAGGTAAAACATTTTTCACAGCAGCATGAAGCACATACTCAGAAATAGATCTGGGTTTAATACAAATGACGTCATTCCTAGTCATCTACGGCTACTTTTATAACTGCATACAGATAATGAATTAGGCTAAAATGTACTATAATATTTGGTAGACTTCAGGACCAGTATCCTTAATACATCACAAAATACATTTTGATATCCCAAAGAAGCAAGATTTGCAAGTAGGCATTTTAAACGTAACTAATCTACAGCTACAAAGTTCTACTCTTGACAGCATTTACCTTTTTGGGGTGTCTCCCAGTCTCCAAAGGATAAAAGCAGAGAGTAGAATCAGTATAACATATGGGGCGCCTGGGTGGCTCAGTCGGTTGAGCGTCCGACTTTGGCTCAGGTCACGATCTCGTGGTCCGTGAGTTCGAGCCCCGCGTCGGGCTCTGTGCTGACAGCTCGGAGCCTGGAGCCTGTTTCGGATTCTGTGTCTCCCCCTCTCTCTGACCCTCCCCCGTTCATGCTCTGTCTCTCTCTGTCTCAAAAATAAATAAATATTAAAAAAAAAAGAATCAGTATAACATATACACAGAAGTCCGTATCGTAAAGGCTATAAAGATTTGCAGCACAATGAGAAGAGGACAAAACTTTTGATCAACAGTTTTCAATCATTCCTCAGATTTCTTATTGTGCTTAAATATATGAAAGTAAATGCTGAGATGAAAGTGTTATATTCAAGTGTCCATTCTTATAAGTAATTCAAAGCCTTATGTTGACCCTTCTCCTCTACCTTCTGTTTTCTTCACTATAGGTCTGTACTATGATTACTGATGCTCTGAAGATGACGACCCTCCTGTATCCCAATAAGATTCCTCGCCCAAGAAATACAAGCTTAACTGTGGTCTTCTAAACCCGAGCACCCAAGGAAATATCCAGGGAAGTTGGGAGCTGAAGAACCAGGGTACATTCCCACCTTGCCCCCTGCCCCAGTGCACTCTGGCTCACATTCCGTTTGGAGTGATTATGTCTATGGGGACAGAGGAAGATATGTTCCTACCTTTTACCTGAAAAGCACAGGGAGACACTGAAGGCATCTTGACTAAGTTCATATTTCTCCTTTGAGGAGCTGTAGCCGGAATATTTGGACATGGACCAAATTCTGAAAAATCAAGTTCAAAAGGACTGCGGTTGTGAGTCATAGCAAATGGTGTCGTGTTGATAAATACAAAGCATAGTTATAAAGATGGAGAAATTCATTATGCTCCAGAAAGATATGGCTGTTAAGACTTTCCAGATGAACCAGAGAGTTGAGACCATAATTATTTAAGTGAAAAACCAATTTGGCCTTCCTATTCGAAGGTGGGAATGTTAGAAGGATGATGTATTTGGGGCTTCCAGGCTGAGCTCCAACCACATATCTGAATGCCCCAGAAAGTATCCACAGATGCTGTATGTGTTTTTCCCTTCTGAATTATCCAGATGATTGCCCTTCAGCCCATGCTTCGCTAACCTAGGGATAGGATCCATTCATTTAACTATTGTATGGGCTATAATTGCCACTTCAAATGAAAACCCAGGAAGCCAAATCCAGGCTGTTGAAAGTGTATAATTAGCTCCTTGTACAGCCTGACCCCACTGATTTTTCTGACGCATTTGGCCTGCAGTGTGCCCTTTCTGAGACCTCCAGTATCTTCTCCACAGCTGGAGATGCCCAAAACTGCACGCAGCACTTCCTGTGGGTGTGGTCTTACATTCTTAAGGCTGTGGGCTGAATGAATCGCCTTTCAACCACTCAGAGCCACAGTGACTTTTAAAATACGGGAGTGGATTATGAGTAGCCACCTCAGACATAAGAGGGTTCTCCCTCTTCTTTTTCTTTGTAAAAAATGATTTTGTGGTGGTGCCCTCTCGAGAAACACTATAATTGGTCAGCCTGGGGTACGTTAGTTGTCCTCCCAGATAACGTCATTAGCTATTCTCAGGAGAGGAAAGGCAGGGTATGCCCCTTGGGAGAATGACAACACTTGTTTCAAGTTGGGGAAGAGCCTGTGGTTCTTTTCCTGCGTTTGGGGGAAAGCGAACACACAATGTTCATTTCCTAGATACGGGATGTGCTGTGTGGCTGGCAGGTCATTTTCCACCATGTCACATCCTTCTGGTTGAAGGCAGCAGGGGCCAGGACAGGAAACGGCAAATTCTGAGAATGAGACCAGGCTTTCCCAGAGCAATCATTGGTTCTCTGGAACTATAAAGCATGCTCATCCAGAAACAGCCTCAGATTTTTCTGTCCTGGAGATAGCCAGAAGTGAATGGTAAGTGGGGGAGCCTAGAAGGATTCTGTCTGAAAGATTGCCATTGGGATTGTAATACTGGGGTTATATCCTTGGTCCACTATATATTTTGTGTGACTTTACCTCATTTTGCTAAGAGGTCTCTTTACTTGGAAATTTATCACTGGTGAGTGGAATAATGGGGGCATGTGAATACAATTAAGACCTAGGAGTCAGGAGACCAAGATTCTAGATGGTTCTGTGAAGAATCAGCTGTATCTAGAATGTGTCTGTGTTTCAATTTTCTCATCTTTCAGATGAGAATAATGATTCTATGCTGATATGTCACAGTATTGAAATTCTCTATTGCTATGGCTTATATGCCACTTTTAAGAAGGTCCTAATAATGATGAGTACAGTGGTTATGGAGATGGGGATCTTTGGCAACTAGGAAGGATATACTTTTACCCCAGATGTACAGTTGTCTCTCTTAGTCATCTCCAATTGGCTTCAACTCAACTTGGTACTAGGTAGCCCTCAGTGAGTTGTTAAAAATGTTGGACACTTTATTTCTTTCAGTGGCTACTCATTTTTTAAGGAAGCGTTTGGAATAAAGAAACATAGCAGTATTCATTTACTGGAACTTAGTTTTAATGAAGCACCCATCAAAGAGTGAGACTTAGAAAAGATGGCGCAAATAACATTTTAGGCTTGATTGTAACGTAAGAGCCTGGAAAAACAACAAGCACAAGAGTTGCTTCAGGGAAGCATAGCACGTAGCAAAATTAGTTCCTTACATTTGATGGACAATATGATTTTTGAGTTTTGGGGGGACTTGTCTTTTTCACTCATCCCAGACGCAAAACAATGAATTGCAAAGTGTTGGGATCCGAGTCTTCAGGTAAGGACAGGGCTTTGTGAACTGGTACAACCCACCACCTGTAAAGTGATGTTTTAAACAGAGCAGAGGCCTCAGTATTGCGGCAGAGTAATGCCGGCACCCCCTCCTCACTGAGCTTACCTCTTATTTAACAGTTAATAAAGCCCACCCTTAGCGTTCCCCGGGGGAGAGAAGCGGACGAGGGCATTGCATACGCGTTTTTAAGGTCCCGGGAACTGGGGTGCCTTGTGCCAGAGTACAGAACTGGTCCCTGCGCACCTGACCCACAGGACTCGCTGGAAAATGCCCCGCCCGTTCCCCCTCGCGTGGCAGTCGCTGCGGAGCCTCACTGGGGCGTGGGGGGAGCATCGAGACTCCGCGCTAACCGCGCGTCTGTGTCCCCGCAGGGCATGGAGAGGCCGGCGGCGCGGGAGCTGCAAGGCGCCGACGCGCTGCGCCGCTTCCAGGGGCTGCTGCTGGACCGCCGCGGCCGGCTGCACGGCCAGGTGCTGCGCCTGCGCGAGGTGGCCCGGCGCCTCGAGCGCCTCCGCCGGCGCTCCCTGGCGGCCAACGTGGCGGGCAGCACGCTGAGCGCCGCGGGCGCCGTGGCCGCCATCGTGGGGCTCTCGCTCAGCCCGCTCACCCTGGGGGTCTCGCTGGTGGCGTCGGCCGTGGGGCTGGGGGTGGCCACCGCCGGAGGGGCCGTCACCATCACGTCCGACCTCTCCCTGATCTTCTGCAATTCCCGGGAGTTGCGCCGGGTGCAGGAGATCGCCGCCGCCTGCCAGGACCAGATGCGCGAGATCCTGAGCTGCCTGGAGTTCTTCTGCCGCTGCCAGGGCCGCGGGGACCGCCAGCTGCTGCAGTGCGGGCAGAACGCCTCCATCGCCCTGTACAACTCTGTCTACTTCATCGTCTTCTTCGGCTCACGTGGCTTCCTCATCCCCAGGCGGGCCGAGGGGGCCACCAAGGTTAGCCAGGCCGTGCTGAAGGCCAAGATTCAGAAACTGGCCGAGAGCCTGGAGTCCTGCACCGGGGCCCTGGACGAACTCAGCCAGCAGCTGGAGTCCAGAGTCCAGCTCTGCACGAAGGGCGGCCGTGGCCACGACCTCAAGATCTCTGCGGACCAGCCCGCGGGGCTGTTTTTCTGAGAACATCCTTTCCCCCTTGTGACCGAGGCCAGAAACCATCCCCATGGGATGCTCCAGATTTGTAGCTCCCTCAGGAAAACACCAAGTTGGATTAGGAGCTGAACTGAATGCAAAGGATGAGAAAAACTGTTCTTGAAATTGGGGGAAGGAGGGAGTCACAGACCTTCTTTCCCTAACACTAGGACATCCTGCCTGGGGCTGAATGCTAGGGACTTTTTACTTGCCATATCCTGTGGGACATGTGACTCGAAAATTATTTTTCCTTTATCAAAACGATTCAGTCTCCACAACGGTGGGCGCTACTCTGTTGAAGTTGTTTCAGGGTCCCTGCCACAGCACAGGTGGTTTGAGCAGGTTGGGGAGGGTGCTACGCAGCCACCCTCTGGGTCCTCTCCAAGCCCCAGTAGGCTTTGAGGTCCAAAGAATGCCTGTGAGAGGAGACACTAGCTTTGAAACCTCTCTTTCAGAGTTTCTGAGTGTAAAAGAACTCCAGAATCCAGAGCAAATCAGACCCCCTCTGAACGGGCAGGGCTCATGACCCAAGAGGGTCCTCTCCCACTGATGTGCCCTTCCCTCCCCTCTACTTGTACACGTTCTCAAATCCAGCCTGGGGCAGAGTGCATCTTCCTGGGTGGGGGAGGGAATCATATCCAGACCTCCAGATACCCTGGGAGAAAAACCAACTAAACGGTCCTCTAATTCCTGCCCCCTCGCAACAAGAAGCAGAGGCCAAGGAAGATGAAGTGACTAACAGCTTCATTTACTGACATTCTGGTGTACAGAAGAGAGCAGTGGCTTGGAGTGAGACAGCGCTGCGTTTGTTACTGGCTCTGTTGCTGCTGTGTGACCTTGGCCAGTTCATTTCTCCGAGACTTGGCTTCCTGGTCTGTAGAACAGATGCTAAAACCTCACCCTGTTGCGAGGTATTAAGTGAGATTAAGGTGCCAAGGGCAGTGTCTGGCTCACAAAGTGCGGCCCCTGGACTGGCAACGTTAGAATCACCTGGGAACTTGTTAGAAAGGCAAATTCTTGGACCCAACTGTCAACTTAAGGGATCCGAAACCGGAGGTGGGGCCCATCAACCTGTGTGTAAGCAAGCCCACGACGGGGCGGGGGGTTGGGGGGTGATTCTGATACCTATTAAGGTTTGAAAATCACCGCAGCAGATACTGGTATCCGACCCCCTTGTGGGCATTCATGAAGTTTTATGGCCTCCCTAGGGGCTCCGTGGTCTTCAGAGTCATTCACAGAAGGTCAAGGACAGACAGTGTCCCAAAAGCAAAAGAAAGAATGTGTTTGTGCGTGAGATACGTCAGTGCATCCTGGGGCAATTTCCCACCATGTGAAGTAAGGGATATAACATAATAACCCCTTTAGAGGGCAGTGTTGCCCAATCATTGTAGAAACTGGTACCTGAAGGACTGTGAACTTAATGCAGATTGACCTTTGTTACCTTCTATGAAAACCGCCAGACCATGTATTGTGTTTTTAATTTATTTTAAGTTTGTTATTTAATTACCGTTTATTATTTGCATTTAATTTTATTTAATCACCACACCACATTTAGGAAGTAATAGGAATAGCAGACTTCTGAATGGGAGACTATGGACGCTCTTTTAAGGAGATGAGGTTGAGTTTGCCTTTGTCAGGTGGCTCATGAGCTGGAAAAAGCATCGCTCTCCTTGAATAAGTCTCTCTCCGTCAGAGGGGACTTTCATTCCCCAGCAAAGGCGGGAAGTTCTGAACAGAGAGATGGGGCCGAATTTAAGTTTATCAGTGGAGGTTTGACTTGCGGGCTCTAGAAATGATGCAAGCATATTTATCCTGAAGGCAGTTGGCTAGCAAATAACACTTGATCTGAAAAGTGAACCTGTTTTATTCAGGGGAGAACCCCAATTTAGAGGCACGTGAAGGAAACACTCAGACCATGGGAAGTCTGATGTCCTGTGAAGTTATGTCTTAGGGATGACAGACAAAATAGCTTGTGTCATGGTGGCGATGTGTCATATTTTCACTTTGAGATCTGTAAGGAATCTGTAAGCTGTCTCTAAGAAAATACATATAACTTTTTCAATTTCCATTCCTACAACTGTAATGTTAAAAAATATGTCGAAAAGTCTTTGGGACCACACACGCAATACTTGGCTGTGTTATTTAATTATTTAACATACTTTAAATTTGTCCAGTCTACCCCCATCTTTCCCAAATGATAGCCGAGTGTCTGAGGAACTGTACTTTTCAGTGCTGGGGGAAGGGGTTAGTGGTTGTAAATTTTTATTTTTACCACAAATTGCAATTGCTCTGTATCCTGGTTTCTTTTGAAGTTGGTGCTGGTTTCTTTTTAAACTGGTGTCGTTTCTTAGGCTACCTTGCACAGATAGCTAGCATTGTAGATCACCAGAATGTACTTTGCATTGTCGTTTGTGTTATATCACACAGGTACAACCACTCCCTAACTCCAGCTTTTATTAAAGCTGAAGTTTGAGTTATAGTCTTCCAGTGGGTAGGTTGTTCCTTCCCTAAAAATAAACTGGGCATTTCAGGAAGCAGCAATAGCAAACTTTTCCTATCATTAGGGTACTTCCTATCACTAGGGGATATCAAAGTCATAAACTCCCAGTTATCATTTCAATGGCCCTCTTTACACCTAAGGAAGAGTGTCTACTTTGGAACAACACTCCGCACATAATAGGAGCACAATAAATGCATTTGAATAATTTAATGAACTGTTTAGCTACATTAATAGGAATGTGTCGATAATGAAAGCTTATCCACCCTCTTATGTGTCTGTTATAAAGATTGGAGCCTCTACCAGGATTTAGTCAATTTCAGTTAAATGGATCCTAGAGATAAATTTTTATTTATTTCTTTTGTGGGAATGTGAATAAGGCTTTTCCTTAAGGCCTTCATTCTATAAACAAACAGATTGAAATGGTATGTTGTAAAAGGAAGAAGGGAGAGGAGTATTTGGATTATAAATGTATTTCAGGAAAATGTCCGAGTTTGAAAAATAAAAATTTTGTACTCGGGTCTAAGTGCGATTGTTAGTTTCTTGGGTTTCTAATTGTTTGGATTGTTTTTTTTCCCCCACAAAAAAAGGAGGTTTATTTAGTTCTGCATTTCAAGGATTCAGTAAAACTATGTTTTACTCTCTGAAAAAAATGGTCCTTAGCAAATATTCTGATCTTAATCACTTTGATGCATTTGCCCTCAGTCACCTGTCATTTCCAAGATGGCAAATGTCAAAGTCGAAAGTATTTACTGAGAGAAAAAAGAGAAGAGTGCTGTAGAAGCCACCCTACATCAGATAAGTTAAAGTCAGTCAACTTGATATATTTCTCATTCAATACCTTAGTGCGAAAAGAAAGTAGAGGGAAGTGAGACATTGAGATAAAAACATTGCGCAGAGATAAATGGGGATACAGTTCAATGCAGCGATTTCTGAATTCCACATTTTTTTCCCACTGTAGCAAAATAAGTTCTTTCCTTTCATTGAAATAAATTACCCATTCCTCAGACTTCTTGACCTTTCTGTAACTAATTACCTAATCTCGTGTCTGCCTGTGTATGAATTAATAACTTTGAAAAGGGGCAGACGTGTAATTATTTTCACTTAGAATATTCCATATCAAGCTGTATAATTTTTAAAAAGTAATCAACTCATATTACAGGAATTTTCTTATTATCTAGAAGTCTCAGCAAGTTTCAAAGCCTTTGGACACAATTACAACCTGGGAAGTAATTGAAAAGAGACCTAGAATCAGCCAAATCAGCCTTCACAAAAGCCAAACACTAGAAAAAGGCAGAAAGGAGGGGTGAGGGGCAGGATCTCTATGAGGAAGGCAAAACTGTCCCAGAAATTTCCAGGAGATTTTACCTTGCAAGTAGCTGATCTTGACCATGGGAGGCCTGTTAGGAAATGCAGTAGTTTTAGCTACAAATTTGCTGCTCCAAATATACCTAGGATTCTTTTGTAAAGAAGAAAAGGAGGCTGGACATCGAGTGAGAGGTCCAGCAATCTAAGCAAAGAGTCTGTAATGGTTGCTGCAATCTTTTGAGAACTTCTGTCCTGGAGGTGATCTCTGAGTGCCAGCCTCTGAGTCTCCACCTTGGAAACACCCCTGGGGCCGAATGTTGCATTATTAATGACTGTGCAACCAAAAAAAAAAAAAAAAAAAAAAAAAAAAAAGTCTGTGTTGGCAGGATTGTTTGCAAAGGCCAGCCACAAGCTGGGATCCTATCTTTGCTGAAGCATATGGTGTTCCTGTCGTGACAAGTGTCTTTTTAGTTAATTGCAATAAATCTCTCCTTGTTGAGTTGACAGGAGGTTGGGATGTTGCTTTTGGCTCCTGGCAAGCTCAAATGAGAGAAGGTAAATCCTGCTGTGGTCTGGAATAGGACCAAGAGTGAGCCCTAAGATCTGAATGTTCTTTTAGCAAACAGAGTTTTAAGGAGAGAAGGCAAATCATGCTGATGAAGCAAGACCCCTGTAGGGGCTATGAAGGAACATTAGGGACCCTCAGCACCCCTGATCCTGACTGGCATTAGCATTAGGTTGTGGGGAGAAGGTCTTCCAACGTGCCCCTGCCTGCCCTGGTAAAGCTTGTCTATACGAAGCTACATCTGCAAAGGACGGAGTTTAAGTCCCATTTTGTATTTCCAGCGCAACCCCAGGGCTGGGAGTGCAGGCAGGCCCGTGACCTGATCTGCCCCAGAACCTTAGCAGTGACTCACAGCCGAGGCCTCTGCCTCCCAAGTACACGGGAGCAGTCAGAGTATGGCTCATTCCAGCATTTGTGTGGATACAGTTGCCAAATTTACCAAAATTTTTGTAGATGGAGTCAGGCAAGGGTTGGTGATGTCTCAAATCTTTCTTTTAGGTTCAAATTTCTTTTTCCATGTCTGGTTGGCATGCAGACATTTATTCTGCCCTCACCTTGTTATTAAAACTGCACTCGTAGAGGCGCCTGGGTGGCTCAGTTGGTTGAGTGTCCGACTTC
This sequence comes from Felis catus, assembly GCF_018350175.1. Lineage (NCBI taxonomy): Eukaryota > Metazoa > Chordata > Mammalia > Carnivora > Felidae > Felis > Felis catus. The sequence goes on from NC_058374.1 coordinate 46,853,929, forward strand.
AGCTCAGGTTGACGAGTTCAAGCCCTATGTCGGGCTCTGTGCTGACAGCTCAGAGCCTGGAGCCCGCTTTGGATTCTGCGTCTCCCTTTCTCTCTGCCCCTCCCCTGCTTGCGCTCTGTCCCTCTCTGTCTCAAAAGTAAATAAACATTAAAAAAAAAATTTTTTTTAATGCACTTGTGAAATGTCGTTGAAGAACCATACTTTCCTTAGTGCTGAACAAAATGACATTTAGATGATAAATAAAAGATGTGGATATTTAATGATAACAGTAATAGCTAACATTTCTTGAAAACTTACTTGTTGTGAGTACAATTTGACAGGCATTATCACACTTACCTTACAAAAATTTTACACATGTACACCATGATTACCCCCATATTATTAGATAAAGAAAGTAAGGAAGTGGGAAGTCGTACGGTTAGCAAGAGGTGGTCCAGGCTTTGAACCCTGGCAGCCTGACTACAGAATTAGGCTCGTTAGCACTTCCGGGAGTGACTGTATTCATGATATAAAATGATAGCTCACAATAATGACGACACTATTAACAACAGGGTGACAGATTCATTCATTCATCCAGAAAACACTTACTGAGTACTAACCTACCAACCTCCTGCCTCCTGTCATTTGTCAGCAACGGAGACTGTGTTCTAGAATCTTACAGTGCTAACAATCCAGTAAGCCAGGTAGGGTAATCTTATGCCATTAGGTTGATCAATAAGAAACTAAAATGTAGCTTTGCAAATGGCTAGTATTTGCAAAAAACGAAAACAGAAACAAAAACAAAAACCAATGTGAGTATGATTTGAAAATGAGCAAACTTCAGCTTAGATCATAAAAACTTGTGCACAGATATTTTGTAATGCTGTCCCAGATGTCCCAATCATGGCAAGATACTTGGGAACAAAACATCTAGAACGGAAGGACATGACTAGTAAGAACTTTTTGCTAACTGCTGATGTGCTGGGAAGGCATCTTCAGAGACCACACAGACACGAATGAAGAAATGACTGGTTCAACAGGCTTTTCCAGCTCTTGTAGAAAAAACTCTGCAAATGAAACTTCTGGGGGTCATGTCACTGAAACCACCACAAAACCTGCTTGTTGGTTTTCTTCCCGTTAGGGGTATGTACTCAATTCCACTGCAGTTGTATGGCCTAAAACTACTGGAGGCTTGTGGGTGAGCAGATAGGTGTGAGTATGAATGAGATCTTAGGTATCATGAAATTATCCAAGATGATAATACTTTGTGCATGATTTGTGGTTGTTGTTTTAAGATTAAAAAAATTTTTTTTATCCATTATTATTTTTTAACGTTTATTTAAGCATGACCTGAGCCGAAATCAAGAGTCAGACGTTTAACCTACGGAACCACTGAGGCGCCTCTAAGATTTTATTTTTTTAAGGAACCTCCACATCCAATGTGGGGCTCGAACTCACAGCCCCAAGGGGGTGTGCTCTATTGACTGAGCCAGCCAGACACCCCCAGGATGACTTGTTTTCTAACATTGTTCCCTGAGATTTTGCATAGTAAACACCATTAATTGCTTTTTTAAATGTTTATTTATTCTTGAAAAAGAGAGAGAGAGAGAGAGAGCGAGGGGCAGAGAGAGAGGGAGACAAAGAATCCAAAGCAGGCTCCAGGCTCTGAGCTGTCAGCACAGAGCCTAACATAGGGCCCAAACTCATGGACTTCATCTGAAGTCAGACGTTTAACTGACTTAGCCACCCAGGCTCCCCAACACTATTAATTGTTGGACTTTCATTCTTTCTAACTTCTCTGTAGCATTTGACATTGTTGATTACCTAGTCTTAAAATATCCTTCTCTCTTGAATTCTGTGATGCTGGTCTTTCTTATTTGTCTCTCTGTTTAGCTTCCTTGATAGCTTTCTCCTCCATTCCTGAGATTCGAAGGTTCTCTGAGCCACAGACCTGCCTCTATCATAGAGGCTTTCACTGAGTCCTACATGTCTATTCCTAGCATCTCACAGTCCTGGCGTGGATGTTGGTATGGATGAAACCAGTGACAAAGAATTCTCTTAGGGCAACTGAAATTGGTGTGTATTCCATGAGGTACAAACAAAGGTGGAGGTCGTTGACGGAAGAAAACAGATTACAGGAGCGTGTGCAGAATTGAAATCCCTAGCTGATTCCTCCTCATCACAGTGCTGTACTTTGATGTCAGCCAGACATGGTTTTGCTCTTGACTGAACGTCTAAGAGCAATCTGTTTGTGTCTCTTACACAGACTTATCACACGGTGCCTTTTATTAGAGATATTTGTGCATACCTCAAGGCTCTTGAAGGACAGACACAGTATCTCAGATAAGCTTCCCCACGGCGTCTCTCCAGCTCCTGCTACAGGACACGCTCCATAAGCATTTGTTGAATGAATGAACAAATGAACCAGTGCTCTTTGTCCTCATGGATTGGCTGGCATTGCTTCCCAGCACACCTAACGCTAAACATCTCCTCCCCCTCGGCAAAACTGGTGCAGTTTCACAACGCTTCCACGTCTATCAAAGGTAGCAGTGGAATCCCAGGCGCCTACCTTGAAATCTCACTGTCTTTTTTTTCTTTAAAAATTTTTTTAAATTTATTTTTGAGAGCGAGAGAGACAGAGCACGAGTGGGGGAGGGGCAGAGAGAGAGAGAGAGAGAGGGAGACCCAGAATCTGAAGCAGGCTCCAGACTCTGAGCTGTCAGTATGGAGCCCGATGTGGGGCTCGAAATCGTGAACGAGATCATGACCTGAGCTGAAGTCAGACACTCAACTGACTGAGCCACCCAGGCATCCCTCACTTCACTTCTAAAATTTTTTTTTTCAACGTTTTTATTTATTTATTTATTTTATTTATTTATTTATTATTTAAAAAATTTTTTTTTTCAACGTTTATTTATTTTTGGGACAGAGAGAGACAGAGCATGAACGGGGGAGGGGCAGAGAGAGAGGGAGACACAGAATCAGAAACAGGCTCCAGGCTCCGAGCCATCAGCCCAGAGTCTGATGCGGGGCTCGAACTCACGGACCGCGCGAGATCGTGACCTGGCTGAAGTCCGACGCTTAACTGACTGCGCCACCCAGGCGCCCCTCTCACTTCACTTCTAAATCTTCCCCTTCCTTATTTCTATGATAAGGTTTTGCCAAAGGATTGCTTTCCTATTAAATGTCTCTCAACTCCATTTTGATCAATTCCACTGCTACCACGACTCATCTAGGCTTTTACCCCCAACACCTGCAACCATCTTCTATCTGGTTCTCCTGATTTGAGGTTCTTCCTGCTCAACTTCATGTTATACTCCAATCTTTGATTCATTTACATGAATTACAGATTTTCTCATATTCCAACCCAAGGGAATGTAACTTTAAAACTTGACTCTGAATTTGAGTATACATCCAGAAAGGTTTTGAGTGGCTGTGGTATTTGTTATGTTTTAACAGTATACTACGACTGGTGATGCTGTGAAGGGCTAAGATGAACTTGATTCTGTGGTTTTAATGACAAAACAATGATGTAGTTTGGGGACTTTACGAGAAGAGCTGAATCAGGAAGAAAAGGTCCAAGAAGAGTGGTGGTGGGAGGAAGCCTGTGAGGGGGAGTAAGGAGGAAAGCGGAGAGAGAGGAGCCAGGTTGGGCAGACTCAGGCCAGAACTAGGTGGATAACCTCCATGAAACTGCAGGCTTGGTGGTTTGGGTTTTTTTTTTTTTTTTTTCTTTCAGTTTCATTGAGATATAATTGACAAACAGCCTCATTTAAGTTATATGATGAACTGACTTACACATATTGCAAAATTATTACTATAATGAGTTTAGTTAACCTCCATTATCTCATATAGACGCAAACAAAAAAAACAGAAAATATTTTTCCTTGTGATGAGAACTTTTAGGATCTACTAATCTCTCAGCGACTTTCCAATATACTTTACAGCAATGTTACCTATAGTTGTCATATTGTACATTACATCCCTGTTATTTATCTTATAACCAGAAGTTTGCACCTTTTGATTACTTTAATCCAATCCCCCTTCTCCTGCTCCTGCCTCTCTCGCGTGGTTTTTTAATTCCACATATAAGTGAGATCATACAGTGTTTGTGTTTCTCTGTTTGACTTATTTCGCTTAGCATAATGCCCTCAAGATCCATCCACGTTGTCACAAATTGCAATATTTTTTTCTTTTTTTATGGCTAAATAGAATACTGTTGTGTGTGATATATACATACATATGTATGTATATATCACATACACAAACACCCCAAGCCCAGCCCTAGGTCACCACTGAATCATAAATCCGTGGTGCTGACCTCTGAAAGCTTTCCTCCCTAGAGTGACCTCCTTTAAAAGGGGTGTTTCCTAAAGGGGAGAAGACTTCAGGTAGCACTTCTCACCTCTTTAGTATGACCAGCTCTTTGAGCTTTCTCGTGTAGCTGTTGATCCACATTGACCACCCAGGACAGCCCTGGAGTGTGGGGTCTTTCACACCATTTCCTTTGGTGCGCGGGAGCTAGTAAGAGAGAGAGTTTTCCTCTCTACACCATGGTCAGGTTGGAGCTTGTCCCCACACCGTTGCCTTATAAGTGGAAGGATGTTGGGCTTCTCCTCTCCTCGCCAGGATGACCAATCTGGGCCCAGGGTAATATAGCCTGTTTCCAGAAGCGCAATCTAATTTACTGCTTCTTTTACACACAAGCATATAACCTTTTCACTTGACAACGGCTGTTTTGTCGTTCCTCTTCCTTGTTCCCTCCCAGACACATGACACACCTATAGACAAGTAGATATTCATTCATTCAACAAGGTATTTACGGAGTGCTCACTATATGCTAGGTATTTTTCTAGGCGTGAGCACAGAGATGTGAACAAAATAGCCAAGTATCTCTTCTATCTTGGAATGTGGAACGTGTAGTCTAATGATGATAGGGAATGCAGACATAAGAAAAGAAGTAAATACCTAGTTTGTAAGATAGTGTGTATTTGTTTCCTTTTGGGGCTGTAATGAATTGCTGCGGACTTAGTGGCTTAAAACCACCACACACATTTATTTTCCTATAGTCAGAAGTCTGACACGGCCTCTCTGGGGTAAAATAAAGTAGCTGATGGGGCTAGGATTCTTTCTGGAGGCTCTAAGGGAGAATTGTGGGTTTTTTTTTTTTTTTTTTTTTTTTTTTTGCCTTTTCTGTCTTCTAGAGGCTGCTGCATTCTTAAGCTGGGACCCTCTTCCTTCCTCTTCAAAGCCTGCGATGATGGGTTGAGTCCTTCCATTACATCATTCTGGCTTCCTCTTCTGCCTTTTCTTCCACTTTCCTGGACCCTTGTGATTACACTGGGCCTACCTGGACAGTCTATTATAATCTCCCTATTTTTTAAAAATGTTTATTCATGGGGCGCCTGGGTGGCGCAGTCGGTTAAGCCTCCGACTTCAGCCAGGTCACGATCTCGCGGTCCGGGTCACGATCTTGGGGTCTGTGAGTTCGAGCCCCGCGTCAGGCTCTGGGCTGATGGCTCGGAGCCTGAAGCCTGTTTCTGATTCTGTGTCTCCCTCTCTCTCTGCCCCTCCCCCGTTCATGCTCTGTCTCTCTCTGTCCCAAAAATAAATAAAAACTTTGAAAAAAAATTAAAAAAAATAAATAAAAATGTTTATTCATTTTTGAGAGAGAGAGAGAGAGAGAGCGAGCGTGAGTGGGAGAGGGGCAGAGAGAGAGAGAGTGAGACACAGAATCGCAAGCGGGCTCCAGGCTCTGAGCTGTCAGCACAGAGCCCAACACGGGGCTCGAACTCATAAACTGTGAGATCATGACCTGAGCTGAAGTCTGATGCTTAATGACAGAGCCACCCAGGTGCCCCCTAATCTCCTATCTTAAGGTCAGCTGATTAGCCACCTTAATTCCATCTGCAATGTGATCCCCCCTTGCCAAGTAAGAGAATGTGTTCACAGATTCTGGAGATTAGGATGTGCACATCTTTGGGGGTCATTATTCTGCTTACTCTATGGCGATAAGTGCTATGGAAAAAAGCCAAGCAGGGACAGGGGAGACAGTGCAAGGGCAGGGGAGGTGCTGCAAGGCCTCAACGAGAAAGTCACATCTGAGTGAAGACCTGACGCTGGCGTGTGGGAGAGGGCCATGCGGGCGCCCGAGGAAAGAGCACACCAGGCTGAGGTGACCAGAAAGGACAGAGCTTCTGAGGCAGAAGCATGCTAGATGTGATTTAGGGAGGGAAGAAGATCAGCGTGGCTGCAGTGGGGCAGGGAAGGGGAGCAGGTGGGCGATGCGTTCAGAGCCGAGTGGTAGGGCTCTGTGGACTGCTGGAGGATTGACTTGTACTCTGAGGGAGGTGGAAAGTCATTGGAAGTTTCCGAGCAGGGCAAGGATCTGATCAGACTTATGTTCTAAAAGGATCCCTTTGGTGCTACATTGAGAATTCCCTGCAGAGGGACGAGAGTAGAGGCAAGAAGACCAACTGGGAGGCTATTGCAATATGGCAGGTGGGAGATGTTGGTAGCTGACAGTGGAGAAGAGTAGTAAGATTCTAGGTATATTATTGAGGTAGACCAACAGGATTTGCTGATAGTTTAGATGTGGGAAGTGGGAGACAGTAAGGACTTGGGCCTGAACGGTTGAGATGGGTGACATTGTCATTTCCTCACCTGGGGACAGCTGTGGGTGGGGAGGAGTGGGATCAGGAGTGTTCCATTTTAGAGACGTTAAGTTTGACACACTGGAGACATTCGAGAAGAAAGACAAGTAGACAGTTGAATAAATGAGTCTGGAGCTTTAGGAGGACTTAGACAAGAGTTATGAATGTAAGGATCCTTAGCAAACAGGTGGCAGTTGAGCAATTAGGTTGGATAAGACACTTCAGGAGTGAGTCGACATAGACTATATAGGGAATAGCTCTAAGGACTCAGCTCAGGGCTCGCCAACCTTTAGAATGAGGGGTGCCTGGGTGGCTCAGTTGGTTAGGCATCCGACTCCTGATTTCAGCTCAGATCATGATGTCCTGGTTTGTGAGATCGAGCCCCCCATCACCAGGCTCTGCACTAACAGCACAGAGCCTGCTTGGGATTCTTTCTCTTCTCTCTCTCTGCCTCTGCCTCTCTCTCTCTCTCTCTCTCTCTCTCTCCCTCTCAAGTCACATTAAAAAAAACTATTTAGAGTGAGGAGTTGGTGGGGATGAGGGAGAGCTAGCTAGGAAGATAGAAGGAGTGGTCATCAGGGCTGAAGAAAAACTTTGGAAGCCAAGTGAAAAGGATTTCTCGGGGAGGAGGGAGCCAAAGGTTTCTGGAGAATCAAGTAAAATGAAGAATAAGAATTGGGCATTGGGTTTAGCAGCATGGAGGTCACTCATGACCTTGACATGGGAACTATCTGTGGAAACAATGGGGACAAATCCTTACTGAAGTGGATTTGAGAGACAGGATTGGAAACAGCATGTACAGACAACTCTCTTTTTTAAAAAAAAATTTTTTTTTCAACATTTATTTATTTTTGGGACAGAGAGAGACAGAGCATGAACGGGGGAGGGGCAGAGAGAGAGGGAGACACAGAATCGGAAACAGGCTCCAGGCTCTGAGCCCTCAGCCCAGAGCCTGACGCGGGGCTCGAACTCACGGACCGCGAGATCGTGACCTGGCTGAAGTCGGACGCTTAACCGACTGCGCCACCCAGGCGCCCCTACAGACAACTCTCTTGAAGGCTGTTGCTGTTGAGGGGAACAGAGAAGTGGGCAGTAGCTGGAGGGGGGTATGGGGTGATGAGAAATATTTTGTAAGACGAAGAGAAATCATAGTACATGTGGTATGTTCTGTGGGAATGATCCAGGGGAGAGGGAAAAAGTGATGGTGCGGGAGAGAAAATGGAGACTTTAGAGGAGTGTTCTTGAGAAAGTAAGAGGACAGGGTTTGGCCCAAGTGCACAGTAGGGTTTGGCCTTCACTCGTAGGGGCACTGAGCGCACCTCCTTCCAAACAAGAGGGAAGGCCGTGGGGCAGGCAGGTGATAAGGTTGGCGTGGGAACTTGTGGAAGGTCTCTTCATTTTTCCCCGAATAGGAAGCAAGGTCATCGGTTGAGACTAACAATGGGAGAGGGTGTATTGAATGGTTGGGAGGATGTCTAGGACAGCGGGACAGACAGTAGACAGACACAGGAAACGTGCTAGGCTCACCAGGCCGCGTGCGGCGCCACTTACAGAGGGCAGCTGAGGAGCGTGTTTTAATTGTGTAGAATCGGGGAAGCGTGGTTTCTTCTCAGCAGTCCTGCCACTTAGGTTCTAAGGTGCAAACAATAGAGGCTCTTCCAGCCAATTTAGCAGAAAAGAAACTTATTAAACATATTAGGAAGCTCACAGAATCTCCAAAGGGGTGCAAGCGAGGCTTGGGGGTAATGCTGCCGGGAACAATACTCAAACCTTGTGACGTCACCACACCAGCGGAAACTCCTCCGCAGCTGTCGCTAAGCTATGACACCTCAGACTGCATCTACGTGACCTGCACAGGCTGTTGACCCCAGGACCTCTGCCCCCCCCCCCTTCCCCCCGCTGCCCCCTTAGCTGCCAATGCCAGGGACCACTTCCTTGCATTGCTCTGTTCTAAACTAAGCCCTGGCAGGGGTATTCCTGTTTGCAGAGACTGTGCCCTAGCAGTGAGGGAGGGTGGGCGAGTGAGTGTTTGGTTTCTACTTAAGGAGACGAATTGTACCTGGGTGGCTCAGTGGGTTAAGCTTCTGACTTTGGCTCAGGTCATGGTCTCACCGTTCATGATTTCGAGCCCCACATCCCGCTCTGTGCTGACAGCTCAGAGCCTGGAGCCTGCTTCGAATTCTGTGTCTCCGGCTCTCTCTGCCCCTCCCCTACTCGCATTCTGTCTCTCTCAAAAGTAAATAAACATTAAAAAAAAAAAAAAAGATGTTGGACTATCACTGGGATGAGAAATGTCCAGGATAGCACTTAATGTTTTATTTTATGTTTGTTTCAAACATTTAGACATCAAACTCATTGTACTTAAATTCACATGCTTCTATTTAAAAGTGCGGCTGGAGGGGTGCCTGGGTTGCTCAGTCGGTTAAGCGTCTGACTTCGGCTCAAGTCATGATCTCGTGGTTCGTGAGTTTGAGCCCCGCTTTGGGCTCTGTGCTGACAGCTCGGAGCCTGGAGCCCACTTCGGATTCTGTGTCTCCCTCTCTCTCTGCCCCTCTGCCACTCGTTCTCTCTCTCTCTCTCTCTCTCTCTCTCTCTCAAAAATAAATAAAAACAGGGGCGCCTGGGTGGCGCAGTCGGTTAAGCATCCGACTTCAGCCAGGTCACGATCTCGCGGTCCGTGAGTTCGAGCCCCACGTCAGGCTCTGGGCTGATGGCTCAGAGCCTGGAGCCTGTTTCCGATTCTGTGTCTCCCTCTCTCTCTGCCCCTCCCCCGTTCGTGCTCTGTCTCTCTCTGTCCCAAAAATAAATAAACGTGGAAAAAAAAATTAAAAAAAAAAATAAAAACATTAAAAATAAGTTTTTTATGTTTAAACTTTTTTTAAAAAGTTTTTTATGTTTTAACTTATGTTAAAAATAAGTTTAAAAGTGCAGCTGGAAGCTGCTGTGTATTATTATTTCACTGTGGCAATGGTACCTGCATTGCCAAGGAATTACAAAAACACCTCTATTTCTAGCAATTTGTTAAATTGTGCATGCATTAACAATAAAACACTTATGTAAGAGGCTTGTGAAACAACCAGGAAACCAGGAAATGAGACAAAGCTGCCTTTCCTTTGTCAGCCACCCCACAGTATGAACTGACCTTGAAGCTTTAGCCTTTGTGGTTTTCTACGTAAGGATTATAACATACCATTTGAATTTCCTGCTTGTTGTCGACTTCAGGTTAATTCCATTCTTTCTATGTTTTGTTTACGTCTTAGAATATCGTCCTTTGCACTTTAATTCTTAAGTCTGAAACACCAGACTATTTTCGGGTCCCGGACATAAAAAAAAATCTCTTATCTGAAAGGCCTAAGGATGGTGGTAGACCAAGGGGTTCTGGCTAATGTTCAAGGGACCAAATGGCAGGGTGGCTTTACTGCCACACTGAGCTAGCTGCTCTTAGCCACCGCTTACGGGGTGGTGCCCATCACGGGAGCGGCTGTATGTGGCCTTGTCAGATTGGATTCAGAAACTCCCGTGATCCATATAATTAGGAAATAAGTAGGCTCTGGGGATTTGCTCATGATAAGCTCACTCACAGGAGACTAATCTACAAACCAGTCTCATTCATTCACTGGGCAACTATTTGCTGAATGCTTATTCTCTGCTAGGCGCTGGGCATTGCAAGGGAATAGCACAGTTGGGGTCGCCGCTCTTATAGAGCATGCAGTCTGCTGGGACAGCAGACAAGGAGAAAGTCCATTTTGGGCCACGGTGGTAGTGATGGGAAGGGAAAAGTAGAGGGACTCAAGGAGTCTGTAGGACTTGCTGATGCGGAGGCTGGAGGGAAAGAAGAGGTGCGAGGGGGAGGATGGAGAGAGAAGCTGGTGTGGGGGAGAAATCCAGATGCCAACGTTGTAATGTTCATTGGGAGATAAGGTCTAGTTGAGATTCAAAACTAATTATCCACAGAAGAGATGCCTTTTGGGGTATGTGCACTACACAGGAGACAGAATAATTTGCTTCAGCTAATTGAAAAATTTAAGGACATGTTACTTATATTTCTACCTCCCTTAGCCATACTAGGGATAACCTAGTGGCAATACAGTGTGGTGGTAAGATTGGGAGCTCTGGAGCCTGTCTGCTTGGGTTTGAGTCTTAGTTCCTCCAATAACCATTCCCTTCTGAACATGACCTCACTCCCTTTATCTGCCCACGTATTTGCCCCTCTTCCAGTGCTTCCTAGCTATGTAAAGGTTCCAGCCCATTTCTCCTCGCTTAAGCCAGACACTGGGGACCATCGACGCATCCCCGGCCTTCATCTTCTGAGTTAAATCAATCATGAGGATTTATCTAACCTCTCCACACCCTTTGAGTTTGTCCGTTTCTCTCCAACCCATTTCTCTCTTGCCCCTTCCTGGTCCCAAATACCATCATCTTTGGCTTGATAACTGGTAAGTGATATTTCTGCATCCATCTCCCCTGACCTAATCTTTTCTGCACTGCAGCCGCCTGTCTGAGTGATCTTTTCAAATGCGTCTCTGCCCAAATCTCTTCAAAGGCTTCCTTCCCATTGCCCTTAGCATAAAGCCCCAGATCCCCAGATCCTTTACATGGCCCATATGGTCCTAGACATTCAGTTCCCTACCTAGACTGCCAGCTTCCCCCTAAATCGTCATTTTATCATCTCTGTAAGCTTCATCTGATCTTTTATTTTTTCCTACCACAGAGCCAAACCTAGAAGAAGCCTAACCACCCCCTATTCCCACACAGCTGGTCAATTTCAGGTCTCAGTTTAAAAGCCACTTCCATAGGGAAAATGGCCATGATTCACAGATAAAGATTAGGTCATCCCCTTGCTTTTTTCCTTGGTATCTTTCATCCCACTTGTGATTACTTTTCTGTGTAATCTTCTTCCTTCCTTCCTTCCTTCCTTCCTTCCTTCCTTCCTTCCTTCCTCTTTCTTTCTTTCTTTCTTTCTTTTCTTTCTTTTCTTTCTTTCTTTCTTTCTTTCTTTCTTTCTTTCTTTCTTTCTCTTTCTTTCTTTCTTTCTTTCTTTCTCTTTCTTTCTTTCTTTCTTTCTTTCTTTCTTTCTTTCTTTCTTTCTTTTTTCTCTCTTTCTTTCTTTCTTTCTTTCTTTCTTTCTTTCTTTCTTTCTTCTTAAGTTTATTTATTTATTTTGAGAGAGAGAGAGAGAAAGAGGGAGTGTGAGCAGGGGGAGAGGCAGAGACAGAAGGAAAGAAAGAGAATCCCAAGCAGGCTGTGTCTCGTCAGCATGTAGTCTGATAAGGGGCTCAAACTCATGGATCGAGAGATGGTGACTTGAGCCGAAATCAAGAGTTGGACACTTAACTGACTGAACCACCCAGGCGCCCCAACTTCCTTCTTATTTTTTAAACAGGCGTCTGCCCAACTGGAGCATAGGTTTCATGCTTCCTTCTGGATCCTGATGTCTGGCCCAAGGTCTGACACAATGTTTGAGAATTTTTGTTGAACAACGAAAAAAGAAACAAACACCGATTCCTCCGCATTTTAAGAAGCATTTAAGAATTTCAACCTAGAATCCAAAAGAAAAAGAAAGCAACAAACAACTGGGACTAGTTACCTTTTTTCCTCTAGACACAGATTGGTTATGTCACTAAGTAACTTGTACGTCAGCTCTCTTTCTTCTGAATTCCACGTAGACTGTCCTCTTGTTTTTACCCTCGTTATAACATTAGAAGACTCAGAACAGATTTTTAATTCGTCAGTTAAACATAATTTTCTGACTGATTAAGTTTGGCACTGGATCCTTCTTGACGAATACAGAACACTTCCAGAACTGAATGGGAGCCGTCTGTCTCCACAACAGACTACGGGGCATGCAGCTGCCGCAGGGGGGAGGGCGGATTTTGAGCAGAAACTGATGAGCAACGGATTCTTGTCTGCGTCTTCCCCGAAGCCTTGTCTCTAAGTTTGGGAGCTCACTTCGCGTTTGGTCCAGGAGCCCCTGCTGTCCTTCTGCCCCACAGCGGCCCAGTGTCCCTGTCCTGCTGGAGGCTGTGCCATGGTCCTCCCCTTATCTGCCAGGTACAGTGGCCACAGTGTCTGGAGGCCAACATACTTTTAGAGGCCCACAAAAAAGGTTTTTATCTTTTTTATTTTTTTTTAACGTTTTATTTCTTTTTGAGACAGAGAGAGACAGAGCATGAACGGGGAAGGGGCAGACACAGAATCGGAAACAGGCTCCAGGCTCCGAGCCATCAGCCCAGAGCCCGACGCAGGGCTCGAACTCACGGACCGCGAGATCGTGACCTGAGCCAAAGTCGGACGCTTAACCGACTGAGCCACCCAGGCGCCCCCAAAAAGGTTTTAATTTCTTTTAACATCAAGGGGGGGGGAAGGACTTTTACATCAGAGAAACTATTTTAATACGGAATATTTATGTATTTATCCTTATTCTCATGCAGCCTTAAAATATACTTGTTAGTGATTTTTTTTTTTTTTTTTTTTTTTTTTTTTTTTTTGTGGAGAAAGGGGCATATGAAAGCAGAAGTGTGTGGGAGCCTGCGAAAGGCTTTCAGAGTGGGGGTTGGGGGCAGTCACTTTGCCCTGTCCTTCTGGAGCCAGTATATTGTTTCAGGCTTGCTTTTCCCCGTCACCATTTTGAGTGTTTATTTGGATTTCCTCTTCAATCTTCCTCATTGTTCTAAAGTACAGGATGTGACACCGCTCCGTTACTAGAACGACCTCTATTATATCCCTGCCCAGAGTATAAATATCCCAGCTACTCCAAGCCTGGTAGGAATAGGCAGAAGCAGACAGTCCCCTCAGTTGAAGCAGGTTCTTCTCTGTGGAAGCTTCTGTGGTCACCCTGCTGGTCTGACATGAATCGTGTCACCCAGGTGGGTGCTGGTTGAGGCCCAAACCTTGCCGGCACACCCCGGGACCAAGGAATGGTGCAAGCAGGCCATGTTGTCTTGACATCCCTCTGCACCTCGGGGACGCCGGCACGAGAGGAAGTTTTAACAATAGCTGATGCTTGAATTATCTGAGAACAAACAAAAAATTTTTGCTTGGCTGAAAAGGACAGGTTTTTTGTTTTTTTTTAAAAATATGTTTTAGGGGCGCCTGGGTGGCTTGGTTGGTTAAGCATCCGACTTCGGCTCAGGTCATGATCTCACAGTCTGTGAGTTTGAGCCCTGCATGAGGCTCTGTGCTGACAGCTCAGAGCCTGGAGCCTGTTTCAGATTCTGTGTCTCCCTCTCTCTCTGCCCCTCCCTGCTCATGCTCTGTCTCTCTCTGTCTCAAAAATAAATAAACGTTAAAAAAATTTTTTTTAAATATGTTTTAAAAATTTATTTATTTTGAGAGAGGGAGAGAGTGCATGAATCGGGGAGGGGCAGAGAGCGAGGGAGAGAGAGAATCCCAAGCAGGCTCTGCGCTGCAGAGCCCAATGCGGGGCTTGAACTCACAACCATAAGCTCATGACCAATATTGAGAATCCGACACTTAACAGATTGAGCCACCCAGGCGCCTCTTTTTAAACATATTTTTTTAAGAGGATAGTTTTATATTATAATAGCAGCTGAGTAGTTTAAACAGATTTCCCATTACAAATCTTCTGTGTGAGGTTTTTTTTCTTTCCTGTAACACATTTTAACAAAACTTGGGTAACTTTAGACCCTATATGATACGCAATTTTTTAGTCCTTACAATTGCTTCCATCTGCGGCCCCTTTCCGGGCTTCCAGCTTCCCTCAACACTTCATTCCCCATTCCCCTCTTAAATGAAATCAGAAAACAAATGTCAGGGAAGCTGAATAAATACTTTAGCGGCTCTGTCGTTCTTACAGAAAACTCTGTGGGGCCGAGGAATCTGAGTGTGACTGCAGGACAGAGCTGCTCGTGGTCTTGGGAGATGATGTTCTCTGCGGTGAAAGCACTGTCTGGGCCTCCAGAGGCCTGGGTTCTCCTCTTGTTTCTTGCTACCTTGCGTTGTCACATGTCGCTTGACATGACTCGAGTTTCTCACTTGTCAAACAAGTAACACAACATTTCCAGCAGGTCTGATGAAGTTTTGGGGGTGCTGGGGGTTCGTGGGGGCCAGAGCCGACGACCAAGAAAGAATTCTTGAAGACACCTTTGGTGTAAAAAGGTGATTTTATTAAAGCACGGGGACAGGACCAACGGCAGGAAGAGCTGCACTGGGGGCCTGATGGGTAACTCCTTATATACCCTCAGCTTGGGAGGGGATCAGGGATAGAGTATGTCTCTAAGGAATTTTGGAAGCAAGGTTTCCAGGATCTTGAGGGGCTAGCTGTTGCTAGGGAAACACTATTTGTTACCTTTAATAAAACCTCAGTCATGAGACCCTTCAGATATATATGGGGGGGGGGGCATAAGCTTGGAGTATGATTGCCAGCATATATCTTGGGGCAGTTGAGATAAAGGAAGTAGACTTACAGGATCCTCCAGGTTGGGATAATGTTAAGCTAAGGTTCTCTTTTGCCCCAGCAAAGTGTCATCATGGAGGCAGCTGAGCTCTTAGAGGGAGGTCACTCTTCTATCTCAAGGACTTGTCAATGGGCTATAGGCAGAAGGGAATTTAATTTTTCATTTGCCTTTGTTTCCTATATTACCATGGCAAGCACTTAGACCCCTGTGCTTTGTTCTTGGGTAGCCAGGAGTGTCTGAGGAATATCACATATTCCACCTGGGGGAAGAGCGGTGGGGGTGGGTGCTCACTTGTGCTTTGTCCCTCAGCCTGCCTCATGCTGACCCTCATCAGGTCTACAAAAGGAGACAGCGCTAGTTTGGGAGAACTTCTTTGGGATAAGTCAACTTCCCCTTATCCCGCATCGAATTACCTGCTTTGGAGATCACCTAAGGTGGCCTCATTGCCTGTCCTGGAAAGATAGAGAGGATGGTGGGGGAGGGGGGGGGGGAAGGGAGCTGAACAGACAGCTGAAAGGCCTCAGACTGTGTTGGCCCAAGCGGGTGATGATAGAACCAGTTTCAGGGTGACCCGAAACTGGTCACCCTGTTTTATGTGGTGTGGGTCTTCTCTCCTTCCCTTTAAGGTGGAGACACGGATATGAAAAGAGCAAAGACCCTAGTGTATTCTGCAGGAGGTAATCTCAAAGCTGGAAGCAGTTTCACTCCCGAAAGAAACACCAGTGCAGTTCTCTCCGATTTGCCATCATACTTGACCCCGGCGCTTTGCCGAGTTGTAATTCACCCACCGAGCAGTTACGGGGCATCCATTTTGCATCAGGCAGCGTGCTTAGAGCTTGGGGTATGAAGATCATCTCTTGCTTCTTAGGGAGTTTCTCTTCCCACCCTTTCCTCTCTACTATCTATCTTCATAAAGAGTTAGAGTGATACCTTAGCTTATGTAGGTCACATGCCTCCCTGCTCAGTCCGCTCCAGAAGCTTCCTTTTGTATTCAGGATAACGTCCAACCCCAAACTCTTTTACTAACAGCGTCCTGCAGGGTCTGACCTGGGCCTGCTTCTCTGACTTCACCCTACCTGTTTTTGTTTTTGCAGACACCAATGTGATTCCTAAGTCAGGACCTTTTTTCACTTGGTGGTGGGGAGGACCTCAGGCACACTGAGCTGAGTTGACAATTCTCAGGTCAAGGCACATTGTCACAAGTCCCTTCTCCTGCTTTGTGTATGTATTCTTTTATTTCCAGTTCCCTCATTCCCAGTTTTTTTTTTTTTTTAATTTTTTTTTTCAACGTTTATTTATTTTTGGGACAGAGAGAGACAGAGCATGAACGGGGGAGGGGCAGAGAGAGAGGGAGACACAGAATTGGAAACAGGCTCCAGGCTCTGAGCCATCGGCCCAGAGCCTGACGCGGGGCTCGAACTCACGGACCGCGAGATCGTGACCTGGCTGAAGTCGCACGCTTAACTGACTGCGACACCCAGGCACCCCCCTCATTCCCAGTTTTATTGCAGTTCCTCTCTCTCCATGGTAACCGTTCTCAAATGTCTGAAGTGTATCCTTCTATTTGTATGTGCTCTAGCAGAAAGTGATATTTTTGTGGGCAAAATTTTTACCTGATTTTATTTTTAATGGAGTACATCTTTAGAAATTATTTTTTAAATAAAAAATATTTAAAAAAATTTTATTACTATTAATTTTTTTTACATTTATTTTTGAGAGAGAGAGAGAGAGAGAGAGAGGAGAGAGAGTGTGTGGGGTAGAGGCAGAGAGAGAGGGAGACACAGAATTCAAAGCAGGTATCAGGCTCTGAGCTGTCAGCACAGAGCCTGACCTGGGTTTTGAACCGATGAACCACGAGATCATGACCTGAGCTGAAGTTGAATGGTTAACCTACTGAGCCACCCAGGTGCCCCTAATTTTTTTTTTTTTTATTTGAGAGAGAGAGAGAGAGAAAGAGCGCGAGCAGGTGAGAGGGGCACAGAGAGAAAGAGAGAGGAAGAGAGAATCTTCAGCAGGCTCCATGCTTAGCGTGGACCCAGGGCTCGAGCCCACGACACTGAGATCCTGACCTGAGCCCAAATCCAGAGTCGGATGCTGACCCGAGACACCCAGGCACCCTCTGGGTATATATTTTAAATGCACATGACATATTTTATACTTTTCCCACTCAGCACTAGGTTTTTGAGATCTGGCTGTATTGTTATAGGCCCATTTGCTCACACCATGGACACGTTTTAATTATCCACTCTCCCAAGGATGCATCCCAGCTGCCTCCAATAATATGAGCACTGTGGCACCGTGTGAGAACCTGCATGCTGGAGGATTGTGCTTGCTGGGCACAGGCACCTGCAACATAAAATAACTTTTAATTTGCCTCAGTAGTGGCAGACTGTTTCCCAGGACAGCCTCATTGGCTATGCTTCCTCTGGACCTTTGCGTTTGCTGTTCCTTTAGTCTGAAATAATTGTCCCCTGGACTCTTCAAGGGACTGTCTTCTCACCAGTGAGATCTCAGCTCAATTATCCCTGCTTCCCAGAGGCCTTGCCCAAGCTCACAGTTGTCCCCACAACCTGTCCTCCCCAGGTTACTCTCCATCATTTTTATTTGTTTGTTACATCATAGCATTTTTCACAGTTTGAAATTATCTGTGATCATTTATTCATTATCTGTCTTCTCCACAGCAACGGATGGTGTCCTGGCCACTAGGCATGTAGTATAGCCCTAGCATATGGTGGGCTCAACTGAGTAAATGAATGAAACAATTATAATAAATAAATAGTATTGCAGTATCACCCTGTTCAATGCTGTATGATTGGAGAAGCAAGGAACATAACAGGTGTGAGAGGTGGGAATAACTTCTTATAAGGATCCTAAAGGACAGACAGGAGGCCCAGGTCATCAGTGCCTTCTGCACTCCTCTCAGTTCCACAAGCCTACACGTTAATATCCACCCCCCACGCCCTTTTTAAAACTAAGTTCCACAAGGCCTCAGCCCTCCAGCCGGCAAATCCCAACCAGTCCGCAGGGGGGCGCCCAGAACACGCTGGCCGGGGAGAACTAAAACTACATTTCCCGGCACGCCGCGCGCCGGCGACCCGCTTCCGGAGTGCGCGGAAGACATGGCGGCGCCCGACGAGCACGATTCTCCGACCGAAGCGCCTCAGCCGGCGGTGCAAGAGGAGGAAACTAAAACTTTTAAAGATCTGGTGAGCGTGGATGACTCAGGCTTTTCTTTGTACTGCTGACACTGGGCGCAGGCAGAGTCCATTTGCCTTAGGTTCCGACTAATAGTGTATAGACGCACCTGGGGCCTAGCTTGGGTTTCCTTCAGAATTTCCGAAACTTGGGTTCCAGACGCTCTCCCTAAGCCTCTGGGTTTGGATGGTGGGAGGGATGCCCGTCCCTGAGAGTCCCCATTTGCGCTTTTCTCCCTTTTGGTGTGGCGACGTTTGTATTTGTAAGTTTCCTCCCCCCACCCCCCCACCCCTCGGAGTAAGATGCAACGGGTTTGGATTCTGACCCAGTCACTTACTAGGGGCACGTTGTTACCTCGCGGTGCCTCACTTTCCACATCTGTAAATTGGGGGTAATAATACGTACTTCAGCGAATTGTGAGGCTTGAATGAAATAGTGCACGTGAAGAGCTTGGGTTTGTCTCTTTGAGTAGAAAGTGTTAAGTCTTGAAGTGCTACTATCTCCTAGTGCTCATAAAGAGCGGACCGAGTAGGCTCGCAATACTTCTTGAATCCAAGCGTAAGGGATGCACATGTCACCAGCAGGGTGGGTCCGACAGTCATTTCATTAGGATGGAGGCAGGGGCGCCTGGGTGGCCCAGTGGGTTAAGCAACCGACTGTGGCTTGGGTCACGATCTTGTGGTTCCTGGGTTCCAGCCTGGCTGCGGCTCTGTGCTGACAGCTCAGAGCTTGGAGCCTGCTTCGGATTTTGTGTTAACCTCCTCTCTGCCCCTCCCCTGCTCATGCTCTCTCTTTCTCTCAAAAATAAAATAAACATTAAAAAAAAAAAATTAGCTGGGAGGCAGGTGTGTGGGTTCCTCTTTGCTAAAGTGTATTTTTCTGAATTCTAAGGGTGTGACAGATGTGTTGTGTGAAGCTTGTGACCAGTTGGGATGGACAAAGCCCACAAAGATCCAGATTGAAGCTATTCCTTTGGCCTTACAAGGTAGGTTGAAATTAAACATGTGGCTTAATACAGGTTCAGTTTGAAGTTATACTCAATCAACTACTTACCACTTTTGAGAGCTGTTGTTGTATACTTCAAGTAATATAAAAATATGGTCACTAAAGATACAAAATTTGTGGCATATTGGCTTTTGAAAAAGTAATTCTGTTCTACTGAGCTTACTTTCTATAAGGAGATTTGTTGTTTGCAACAGGTGCTAACTTTAAGGACACACTGGATTAAAGTGTATGAACAAGAAACTTGTTAGGAATTATGAATCAATAAGTGCAGATTTACATAAGGGTGCCTGGAACACACATCAGTATCTAGAGGAGTTGAGAGCTCTCGCTTTGTGAGACGTGTTTATCAGATTTTCAGAAGAATGGCTAACATGTCTGATGACTAGTGGGACTGAAACTAACAGGGTGAACTTTCATGGGAGTAGAGGTAAAGTCCTGCTCTTAGATTCCCAAAGCCCAGCTTCACAGTGTTAGGGTTGGTGGTAAAAGAGACCTAGCAATGTTCACTGAAATTCATTAAGTTCCATAGAGAAAATGAATGGAATCTCAGCTACATTAGTATAAGAGATTTTCCAGGCAAGCAAAAAAAAAAAAAAAAAAAAAAGTGTATGAACATATCTGTATGTAGAATTTACCCCTCACTCTGAATTCCTCTCCCATATGTCCCAGGTTAAGAACCCTTGAACTAGCTCTAGTGAGAGAAATGCCTTTGCTGGTTAGAACACATCTAGAATATTATGCTTAGTTCTGGGGCCCAGTTTTGAGGGACCAAGAGTGGCAGTGAGTGTGGTATAGTAACAAGAATAGTCCTAAATAGTTAAAGGAGCTTGAGTGCATTCAGTCTGCAGAAGAGTAGATCTGGATGGGATATGGTAATTGGCTTCAGTGATTTGGAGAGCTGTCACGTGGAAAAGTAATTAGACTTGCTCTATGAAATTCCATTTGCTCCTTCTATAAATAGTAAGTATCTGATACAAGTGTAAGCCACCAGAAGTTAAGATTCTGCCCACTCTAAGAACTTAGATTCTAGTAAGGAGATAATTATAAATCTATTACAAAGTGAACTGGGACATAAGAAAGTTACATTCCAAGTGCACTGAGGGAGGAGAAGAGATTACTACTCATTGGAATGGACTAAAGTAAACTTTAGTTTTTGGCTGGAAAGGTTGGAAAGACATTCAAGCGGAACCTTGAAGACTGAATAAGATTTAGACATTCGTGCATGATGGGAGGGGAGGACCTTCTAGGCATAGGGAGCAATATGAAAAAAAAGCTAAGGAGGCTGGAACACATGGGCATGTGTGGAGGCTTGCAACTACTTAATAGAGAATAGGGAAAGGATTAGTAAAGTCTTTGGGGCCAGATTATGCAGGACTTAAATGTGGGTAAAGGAATTTGGTCTTTGTTCCATGGGCAGTGGAGTGCCTTTGGGGATTATTTTTTTTAGCAGGAGAATGAAATGCTTAGAGTTGTTTTCTTGGACTATTAATCTCATAGCTTTATAAGGAAATTTAGAGATGAGAGACAAGAGGCTGGGAGACCAATTAGGAGGGCATTGCGGTAATTTTGGCAATAAATAAAGGGTAGGGTAGAGGTAGTGAGAAAGAAAGAAAAATGATAGAAAAGGAGTCATCATGATTTTATAACTAGTTAGTTAATGGAAGGCAAGGGGTAGGGAAATCTGGGATCGTTGCCTGTGTGTTTAGGACATATTACTGGTGTAAAAAGGGAACATAGGAGGAAAAATAATTTCAGGAAAGAGGAGTTCAGTTGGAAATAATTGATTTCGGGCATCAAAGAAATAGACTTGACTGACGCACAGGTGGAATCTGGGAATTAGAGCTTGATTAAGAGTCCAGAACTGGATGCAGATACCACATCTAAAGAGAAGTTGTAGCTGAAACTATGGAAATGGCTGAGGTTGCCACATAGGGTCAAGAGATGACAAGGGGAGAAATGGAGACTCAGTAACAGGTTGAAAATCATGAGAGGACAGTTTCATACAAATTAGGTAAGGGAGAGTGTTTTAGGGAGGGGGATGTAAACACTTTCAAGTTGTCTAGAGACGCTAAGAGGATAAGGATTGTGTAAAGGCCATTAGTGGGGAAGAAGTTTCGGCAGTCAGGAGTACTGGAATTGCTTTAAAAAGCAAAAAGAAGGGTTGGTGCTTTCTGGCATTTTCCTGCCTGCCCTACAGCATGTGTTGGAAGAATGAACCCAAATTAGGTGGTGGTAATAATCCTTAAATTATTTATAATGTTTTCAGTAAAAAGTTTGTATTTAATGCAGAGAAAGTAGGAGTCCATGAAAGATTACTAGGAACTGAGTAATGTGACTGATACAATCATCATGGAAAGTATTCTTATTCTTGAGGTCATTTCATTCTAAGGAGCAGTTTACAAATGCTTCATTTAAAAAACCTATAGACGCTGGCTCTAAGCAAGAGATTTAAATAATCTAACAGAGTTTTTCTTTTGTCTTCTCTTAAATTAACTTTAAAATTTAGTTTGAGTACTAATGATGGTGTCAGTTTCTACAAAATTATGGCATCCTGGGTCCATCCATTGTTCTTAAACTTATAACAATTCTGAAAGGCAGGAATAATTATTTTATTGGTGATGGCCAGTGGATTAAGTACCTTGGGTGGGTGCACATAACTTGTTATCAGTAGAGCTAGAATTTGAATAATAGGATGTTCTAGTGAAAAGCCTGTGTTCTTGGCCCTATATTATAGTGTTACAGTGGGGAGAGCAAAATCTTTTGATGATTTTTGAGGATGCTTTTCTTCCCATCTGTTTCATGTATTAAGTTTATTTTTCAAAAAAATTTTTTAACATTTTAATCTATTTTTGAGAGACAGAGCACGAACGGGGGAGGGACAGAGAGAGAGGGAGACACAGAATCCGAAGCAGGCTCCAGGCACCAATCTGTCAGCACAGAGCCCGATGGGGGCTCGAACCCACCATCCGTGAGATCATGACCTGAGCTGAAGTCGGACGCTTAACCGACTGAGCCACCCAGGCACTCCATATTAAGTTTATTTTTAATTCAGAGATCACTCAAAGTCCTCTACGAATTTCAGACAGTTTTTTGAATGGCTGCCATATACCAAGTAGTTGTGTTAGGTGCTAGCAGTGTGGCAGGTGAATGAATTTATTCCTGCTCCTCTTACTGGGTGTTCATTCTACACAGATACTACCACTGGAAAGGCTTACAGGTTGTGAGAAGAAGAAAGGAGATAATAGAGAAAAATAATTTCACAAAGTGAATATTGCTTTGTGGGCGGTGGGCGTTACAGCCACATGAATTGAGAGACTTAAGCTCCTTTATTTCCCTAAATCTTTCTTGTATACCCCTTTCTTCTGAAATTTTAAGACTTCCCTTGAAAGAAAAGGGGAACAGATCCCAGTGGGTGTGTTTTTGTTTTTGTTCTTGTTCTTGTTTTCCTGTTCTAGAAGGTATGTTGTACCCAGGCAGGGAGGGCAGAATCCCCCCAAAGTTGGGGAATAAAAGGCTTTGGAAGCCCTTAGCTCACAAATAGTTAGAGGCTGTTGCAATGCATTATCACTTACCCTACAACCAAGAGGAACATTAAAGTTAGTAAATGAGGGAGAAATTTTATCCGTATATTGTCATTTGTTGCTCTGACCTTTACAAAATTAGTGCATTGTCTGGTCTGACTTATAATTCACATCTACACCTGTACTTTTATAGGTAACATCGATGTTACTGTTTAGAAGGGTAAATGGTAGAATTCACTAGACTATGGAGTTGCTTGCTCTGGCTTGGCAGGATCCTAGTTTAAGTGATCAGTGTCTAAAAGACGGATGTTGAGAAGTCTGCTCTACTTGATATCAATCACTCTCCTTTCTTGAGCTCTCTTCCTCCTCAATTTCAAGTCAGTATTATCTTCTGTCTTTCCAGCTATTCTTTATGAGATTCTTCTGGTTCCTTTCCTTTTTCCTTGTAAGGTTAATTCTATCTTTTTCCTTTTTTTTTTCCTCACTCTGAAAACACTACTAAGATTTCTCATCCAGTCCTGAAGCTTTAACACTATCTGCATCAGTGAGTCTCAGCCAGTGCTCATCAGAATTACCTGTCTTACTTGTAAAACAGTAGAGATTTCTAGAGTCACCGAATCAGAATTTCCACATGTGTGACCTGGGCATGTATAGGTATAAGAATCCCATAGGTTATTCTGATGTGTCTGCCCTTGGGGGAGCAAAACTGTTAGGATGCTCCCACTTCTGTGTTTCTAGCCTGTACTTCTCTGCTGAGCTCCAGACAAGTGCGTCCAACTGGTTTTTAGATATTTCTCTCTGAGCCTGTTGCAGAAACCTCAAGTTCCTATGTTCAAACCAGAGTCATTGTTTTCCTCACCAGAGCTAATTTTTTATATGCCCTTAGAAACCCATGTGTCAACCACATTTTCTTTCATTACTTTGTACATCTCACTTGTTTTTATCCTCACTGTCTTGCCTCAGTTCAGACCACCATACTAACTCCCCTGGTATCCTAACTGAGCTCTTACTTTTCTTTGTGTTCCCCATTCTGTTAAGGTCATCTTAGGTCATAAGGAAGAGAGTCACTCAGGTAACCTCGGAGAAAAGGGGTTTATTGTAGGGTTAATCTCTAGGTAAGGAAATCTCAGCAGTTATATACAGTCAGGGAACAATGTGAGCATCAACCGTGGAGGTCATTATCACTAGGAAGCAATCTCAGCAGGCGCTGTTGGAGTGCACAGCTACCTTGTGAGCTGCGGCCAGCCAGCCTAGAGATGGTGGCCTTGGTTTGGGAGTTAATTTCCAAATCTTATTTATAGTTACAGCTTGATTGGTGATAACAGACCATGGGGACCTCTTCTTAAGGGATTACTTACGGCATTCTTCCCTCAGAAGAAGCAGTGTAAATGCATGTACTGTTGAGCTCCTTGGCTCATTATGCCATCAGGCATAGGGATTATCTTCCTAAGGAGTAACATTGATTGTCATGTTCCCTGCTTAAAATCCTTTAATTCTCTCTCTTACAGGAAGACATCAAAACACCCTATCATGGCTTATGAGTTTCCTTTCTAGCCTCATTCTTCTCCCTCTCCCTCCTTAACATTTCTGTGTTCCTGCCGCATTGTACTTCTCACTCTCCCTGCACGTGGCTGTGTTCTTTACAGCCTCCGTCCTCTGTTCTCTTATAGGAATGTGCTTCCTTTCTTTCTTTGCTTAATTCCAGATTTAATTTACTCATCAGGTCTGTTAGCCTTTCCTGACTCCCCTGGGCAGTGAGTTACTCCTTCCTTTGTGTTCTCACTGTATGTTGTAGGGGCCTGTTGTAAAGCCCTTATCACATTATATCATATTTGTGTATGTCACCCCTGGGTTAAGCTTACCTCGGACAGAGACTATGTCTTCTGTCTGTTCAACCTTCCTCTCCCTCCAGTTCATCAAATATTTATTCACTGTCTACTTTGTGCCCACGTTGTGTCATTGTAGAAAAAGGGAAATAATGCAGAGAGCGTTTCTTTGCGGTTAGAGGTTTTCTTTTTCTTCCTAGGTCGTGATATCATCGGGCTGGCAGAAACTGGCTCTGGAAAAACGGGTGCCTTCGCTTTGCCCATTCTGAATGCACTGTTGGAGACGCCCCAGCGATTGTTTGCCTTAGTTCTCACGCCCACTCGGGAGTTGGCCTTTCAGATCTCAGAGCAGTTTGAAGCCCTGGGGTCTTCCATTGGTGTGCAAAGCGGTAAGTGTCTGACAGGAAAGGAACTGTAGAGTTTCTTCACAAGTTGAGAATGAATGGAAAAGGAGAATAGAAGCAAATATTATTAACATGACTTTATTGACCTTAAGAGCGAATTTGGTATTTTAGCTTTAGGGAAAGTTATACGGGAAGAAAAATTTAAGTAGAAATCTAGCACTGGCTTAAAACGTATTCAGTGAACTATGGAAAAAATTGAGGGTCTCTCTTCTGTATTCTTTTTGTTTCTGTAGCTGTGATTGTAGGTGGAATCGATTCAATGTCCCAGTCTCTGGCCCTGGCGAAAAAACCACATGTAATAATAGGTGAGTAATTGACAACGGTAAAAGGCACTGACAACGATGAATTGGAGAAGATCTGTCCATGTTGCATAAAACTTATTTGTGTAGAAAGATTTTGAAGAAAGGATTTTTGTGGTCTTGTTTTATTTTTTAATTTCCGAAATTTTGGGGGGCTTGGTGGGTGGGGTGGTTGGTAACTTTTCTTTTTGTCCTAGTTCTTAAACATTGCCCTTTCTCTTCAACCTTTCTTGATAGCGACTCCTGGTCGACTGATAGACCACTTGGAAAATACAAAAGGTTTCAACTTAAGAGCCCTCAAATACTTGGTTATGGATGAGGCAGACCGAATATTGAATATGGATTTTGAGACAGAGGTGAGCACCCAGTTTCTTTCCTCATTGTAGGACATCTCAAGTGCTCTCTTTCAAACTTCGGTTCATTGCACAACTGCTTTGTGGAATACTATATATCATTATCAGTTAATTTAAACATTTCTGCTGCCTTTTTTTCATTCTTGGTGTTCCTCACGTTGTCAGTGCCTCAGTATCCTCTAGAGAATATACTCTGACTGTAGTTTTAGAGATGAGAAATTTCTACCAGATTTCGTTTCTATTTTATTTGATATATACCTCTTTCGTATACCTTGAAATATTTTTATTTTCTGTCATCATAGCTGACCCACTCATAACTTAGTTGATGAACACTTTTGACTTTTCTCTTAGATTAGCTCTACTGTAATTTAAACTGTTCTTTTCTCTGAGTGGCATTTTTTTAAAACAGCATAGAGTATGGTACAAATAATAAATATTCAATAAATTTTAGCTGAATTGAATGGAATTTTTGAGTTCCCAAATTCCCACAGTGATATAGTTTTTCATTCTCTGCTTCACAAAGAGCATTTGTAAATATCCACTCTAAATGTTACATTGGTATCCTTTCTTTGTGCCTTAGGTTGACAAGATCCTCAAAGTGATTCCCCGAGATCGGAAAACGTTTCTCTTCTCGGCCACCATGACCAAGAAGGTGAAGTTTTCTAGGACTTCTGATTTCTTCTTTATTAAGTGATAAGTAAAAACAGAATTTAGGAATCAGTGTACTATTCCAGGTTTTTTTCTGCAGGTGCAAAAACTTCAGCGAGCAGCACTGAAGAATCCTGTGAAATGTGCTGTTTCCTCCAAATACCAGACAGTTGAGAAATTACAGCAATATTACGTTTTTATTCCTTCTAAATTCAAGGTAAAGTGTTTACTTTGATCGTTCCTGCCTCTCCCTCTCCTTCCTCACTAAAGCATCTGAAAGTGTGTCCACTTTTGATTAGCTAAGAGTTGTTCTACTGTTTGTTTTAGAACACATACTGTGCTTATATTTATCACTGATAAAGTCAAACATTCCGGGAATTCACAGCATGCTAAACCACAATAATGAAGTCATGATGTAATTCCTTTCCAGCTCCATTCTTGAAGTAGTTTTTCTTTTGTCTCCTGATTATGTGACTTTTTTATAGGTAAGGGACCCTCGTTTTATGCTTTGATGTAGGGACTTTTCCTGGTTGCCAAGTATAGATTTCCTTGTGCTTGGCTTCAGGCATGTGAAATTCATGGTTCACAGAGATGATAATGCTGCTTCAGGAGTGCAAACTGGTAGCTGGGGTCTGGGTATTTGAGAGTCAACTATAGGCTTAGCTTTTCAACGTTTATTTATTTTTGGGACAGAGAGAGACAGAGCATGAACGGGTGAGGGGCAGAGAGAGAGGGAGACACAGAATCGGAAACAGGCTCCAGGCTCTGAGCCATCAGCCCAGAGCCTGACGCGGGGCTGGAACTCACGGACCGCGAGATCGTGACCTGGCTGAAGTCGGATGCTTAACCGACTGCGCCACCCAGGCGCCCCTAGGCTTAGTTTTTTAGATAATTTATATTCCCGGGACTCCAGTCTTTTCTTCCAGATCAGTTACTTACATTGATTGTTTTGGGTTTGTAACTTAGGATACCTACCTGGTTTACATTCTAAATGAACTGGCTGGAAACTCCTTTATGATATTCTGCAGCACCTGTAACAATACTCAGAGAACAGCTTTGCTGCTTCGAAATCTTGGATTCACTGCTATCCCCCTCCATGGACAGATGAGTCAGGTAAAGATTCTTCGGCATCATTAGTGGTGAAACGGTGGTGTGAAAAGGGTAAAGCTTATAGCAGTAGTTCTGTACAATAACAACATGAGGTGTTCATGCATCTTTTCAGAATTGTTTTGATTTTATGGGCTTTAAAGTGTTGCTCTAGTTGCTTACTTCCTCCTTTTAGGATAGTAAGAGGCTCAAATTAGAAGATTTCATAGTTATTTGTCTGGTATGGAAGCTTTTCAGTTGATTTATTCAGCCCTAGTGCTAACGTTGATTCTTTGGTCTCTAAAGATGTTTAATAAATTATTTTTCAACTATCTGTCATGTTAAACGATCCCTGTTTCCTGTTAGTATTTTCTAGCCTCGTCTTAAATATTTTTTTGTTGCTTCCATGTTTCCTTCTGATCTCTGGAGCCTAGTTTGGACTTAGGGGAAACATCCTTTTAAAAATTTCTGTCTTGGTTCTTATATTTAGTGTTTCTAGTTTGTGTGTCTTAGATTCTGAGATTCCTTAGTTTATCAAGATTAACATTCTTTTCATTTCTTTTCATCATGTCAGAGCAAACGCTTAGGATCTCTTAATAAGTTTAAGGCAAAGGCTCGTTCTATTCTTCTAGCAACTGATGTTGCAAGCCGAGGTTTGGACATACCTCATGTGGATGTAGTTGTTAACTTTGACATTCCTACCCATTCCAAGGTGAGTCCCATTGCTGACCTGACTTTCTTTAAAAAAAATTTTTTTTTAATGTTGATTTGATGTGTAATGTTTTTTTTGAGAGAGAGACAGAATGTGAATGGGGGAGGAGGAGAGAGAGGGAGACACAGAATCTGAGGAAGGCTCCAGACTCTTGAGCTGTCAGCACAGAGCCCCATGTGGGGCTTGAACCCACAAACTATGAGATCATGACCTGAGCCGAAGTCAGACACTCAACTGACTCAGCCACCCAGGTGTCCCTGCTGACTTGACTTTCTAGTTTTGAACTGTATTTCTTTCTTTCTTTTTTTTTTTTTTTTAAATTGAGGTATAATTGACATAAAACATTAGTTTTAGTTGTATAACATAATGGTATGATGTTTGTATATATCACAAAATGATTGCCACAAGTCTAGTTACCATACGTTGTTATGAGTTTTTTTTCTTGCACTGAGAACTTTTAAGGTCTACTCTCTTAGCAGCTTTCAAATATGTAATATAGTATTATTAACTATTTTTGCTATGCTGTACATTTCACTCCCATGGCTTACTTGTATTATAACTTGAGGTTTGTACTTTCTGACTCCCTTCACCCAGTTGATTCCCTACTCCACCTTTGGAGGGAATTATTTCCACCTTTGGAAACCACCAAATATGTTGTCTATGTTATGAGCTCAGTTTGTTTTTTTTTAGATTCCACATATAAGTTAGATCATACAGCATTTATTTTTCTCAGACTTATTTCACTTAGCATAATGTCTTTAACGTCCATCTCTATTATTGCAGATGGTAAGATTCAACTCTTTTTTATGGCTGAATAATATTCCAATGCGTCCAAAGTGTATTTTTTAAAAATATTCTTTTTTTTTTTTAAATGTTTACTTATTTATTTTGAGAGGCAAGGAGAGAATCCCAAGCAGGCTCTGTTGCTGTCAGAGCAGAGCCCTACATGGGACTTGATCCCATGACTGCAAGATCATGACCTGAGCTGAAATCAAGAGTCAGATGCTTAACTGATTGGGCCACCCAGACGCCCCTCCAAAGTGTGTTTCTTAATGGAATGTTTTCTGTCTCCTTTTTTTTTCTTCTTAATCCTTTATTGGTTAAGTATCAAAAACTGGGAAAGCTCTTGATTTATTTATTCTCGTTATCTTGCATGTGCCTGAGGATGTGATATTAATAAATGTGAATGAAGGTAGCTAAAGAGAGGTGTGAGATCACAGGAGTAGATGCAGCACGTGCTGATCTTTGTCAGTCTTACTTCTTCAGAGTCGTCAGCTTGTGGTTCTCAGTGTATCTCAGGGTTTCTCAGCCTTGGCACTATTAATGTTTTGGGCCAGCAGATTCTTTGCTGTGGGGCTGTCCTTCGCATTGTAGGATGCTTAGCAGCATTCCTGGCCTCTATCCATAGGTGACATTATGACAACCGCATATGTGTTCTGACATTTCCAAATATCCCTGGGGAGGACAGAATTGCCCCCAGAACAACTAGTATCTCTTGGCTTTGTATTTAACTGCTGTAGACAAGGTGCTGTCTCATTTGATTTTCCCAATAACTCTGAGTGTGGGCATGTGTTTCTATCCCTGTTTTATAGATAGAAACCAAGATTCGAAGAGGCTATGTGACTTGTAGATAGTTGTGTAGCTGGTAGGTGGTAAGACCAGAGCCATGATGCAGGTCTGCCTCTAGATCCAGTGCTGTTTTTCTCTAGACCATGTTGTCTGCAGCCGTGTAGATACGCTTTAGATTTGTCTTCCTGTAAAGAAAAGAGAGTCAGTTTTGTGCTGCAAGGAAAATAAAAAAGATGAAGTAGATTTATCTGAACAAATTGCCCAGTCCATTTTTCCATGTTGCAACATGAGTTTATTTCCTTTCAGAAGTTTGCAGTAAGACTTTGTGTTCATAGTTTTTTATTTAAATTTTATGTAACTCAGATTTATTTATGCTTTTTTTCTCAGGATTATATCCATCGAGTAGGTCGAACCGCTCGAGCTGGGCGTTCTGGAAAGGCTATCACCTTTGTCACACAGTAAGTAAATTGACTTCAGGGGCAGAACAATGCAGAGAAAAGAGCAGAGCTTTGGTGCAGACTGATTTGGTGGCCTGACTTTGCCACTTACTGTAATAGTCATTTAACCTCCTTCATGTTGTTTTCAGCATTTGTAAAATGGAAATAATGGTATCTACTTAACAGAGCATTAATGAAGATTATATACATATGTATATATATACATGTATCCTATATATATACGTATGATCTAGTGTAGCATTTGGCATATAGAAACACACAAACCCCTGCTCCTTCTTTCAACTGCTGAAGCTGGAGAGTAGTGACTTTTCCCTCAACTCAGAGTATTAGAATAATTATTTTGATTTTGTTTAAAAAACTTCAGGGGCGCCTGGGTGGCTCAGTCGGTTAAGCGGCCGACTTCGGCTCAGGTCACGATCTCACTGTCTGTGAGTTCGAGCCCCGTGTCGGGCTCTGTGCTGACTGCTCAGAGCCTGGAGCCTGTTTCAGATTCTGTGTCTCCCTCTCTCTCTGACCCTCCCCCGTTCATGCTCTGTCTCTCTCTGTCTCAAAAATAAATAAACGTTAAAAAAATAAAAAAAATAAAAATAAAAAACTTTAATGTTTATTTTTGACAGACAGAGCATTAGCCGGGGAGGAGCAGAGAGAGAGGGAGACACAGAATCCGAAGCAGGCTCCAGGCTCCGAGCTGTCAGCACAGAGCCCGACATGGGGCTCCAGCACAAACCACGAGATCATGACTGGAGCCGAAGTCAAACACTTAACCGACTGAGCCACCCAGGCGCCCCGATTTTGTTTTTAGAGAGACAAATTTTGGCTTTTCTGGGAGTAAAAATATGTTGGGTGATCTTCTAGTGGGCTGTGTACCGAAGATTGCTCTAATCAGTATTCTGGATTCAGTATTGTTTAAAACTTGCGTCAGTTGCCTCATACCGCATAATGTGTAGTTTGGGAATGGACAGACATCTGCGTTGTCAGCCAGCCAAAACCACACCAATTTTCCTTCCTCAGGTATGATGTAGAACTCTTCCAGCGCATAGAACACTTAATTGGGAAGAAACTGCCTGTCTTTCCAACACAGGATGATGAGGTTATGATGCTGACAGAGCGTGTCACTGAAGCCCAAAGATTTGCCCGAATGGTATGCAACTTACTTTTTCACCAACTTTTATGCAAATAATGGCAACTACGTGCTAGATGCTGTTGGATTAATCCTCATAACTAACTTCAGGAAGTATTATTTTATTCTAAATTTAAGATGAGCATACTAACGTGTAGAGATGGTAGGTAATTTGAATCGAGGTCTGGACTCAGTCTGACCACAGTGACCACATGCTCAGCCACTGTTCATGTTTCACATGTGGCAAGAAAACCTCTGGACTCGAGATCAGAAGACCCAGCTGTGAATTGGACATTGTGGTTTGAACAATGCGTCTGACCTCTCGGAATCAGTTCCTTGCCTGTAAATTGGAAATAACAGTTACCTTGATCCTTATAGGGGTTTTTTGGGCATCAGATAAGCTAATGTGAACTGCATAGTAACTAACAGTAAGTAGCAGTAATAATAATGGTGAGGATGGGAAGATTGTAAAAGAGAATCCTAGCAAGTGCTATCTGCTCCCTAGAGTTCTAGTCTGAGGGATGAAGAGACTTTGCCCCTGGGCTGCTTTCTGAGTAGCTGAGGCGTGGACTTGTGTTTTTCTGCTCACATAGAACTCTCATTTGGTATTCTGGTTTATAAAAGTATTAGATATACATTGGAAAGAATTTCAGAAAATATGGAAAAGATTAAAATAGTAAATGAGACATATGAGTTATCCCCCACGGCGAGCATTTGGCTCTTGATAACATTTGGCTATTTTTCTTTTTTTAGCCATAATTAGATGTTATCTAATTGTATATGATTAACATTTTTTCTATTTTAACAACTATAGAGCAATGTGATCACTTCTCAGTGGCTACAAAAAATTCCATTATAAATATATAACATGACTTACATGGGTGTATATTTATGTTTTTTCACATGTTTTGTGTTTTAACTAGTACCATGTTGGACATCCTAGTATGTACAGCTTTGTGTACTCGTTTCCTTAGAATAAATTCCTAAAAGTAGAATTAGTTGTTGGGCCGAGGAGTAAATGGAGTTAAAATTTGAATTCATACAGAATACCAGATTCCTCCCTCTCCCACCCAGAAGAGCTGTCGGCGACAGTTTATGTGGGTGTCCCCACACCTTGACAAATACTAGGTATTACCATTCTCTTAAATCTTTGCTGGCCTGCCATGTGTAAATAATAGCTTATTGTTTTAATTTTCATGTAAACATTTTTGTGTATCGGGGTTTTGGTCTTCTCCCTTTGTTAGTGTGAGGTATTAGGGAGTTATGTAGTGGTTTTTTTTTTTTTTATGTTTGTTTATTTTTGAGAGAGAAAGAGAGAGTGAGTGGGGGAGGGGCAGAGAGTAGGAGACACAGAAATCGAAGCAGGCTCCAGGAGTTGCCAGCACAGAGCCCAACATGGGGCTTGAACTCAAGAACTGCAAGATCATGACCTGAGCTGAAGTCAGCTGCTTAACCGACTGAGCCACCCAGGTGCCCCGGTGTTGCATTTTAAGGAGAGGAGAGCAGGATGTGTTACCCTCAGTGCCAGTAATTCATTTTCAATCCCATCCTTTCTCTTTTCTTGCAGGAGTTAAGGGAGCATGGAGAAAAGAAGAAACGCGTGCGGGAGGACACTGGGGACAATGACGACACGGAGGGTGCTATGGGTGTCAGGAACAAGGTCGCTGGAGGAAAAATGAAGAAACGGAAAGGCCGTTAATTTCTTTTATAAAGACTTGATTTCAGCCTTTTGTTTCGTATAAGGGGATTGTAGAAGAGGATGAAGCCCCCTCCAGCACAGTTCCTCAGACCGAAATCTGTCACAGTGATGTCGAGAACCTGCTCATCTACTTGAGCACTCGCTTTCCTTCCATAGGGTGCCATTACCGCACACCGGTTTTTACAGTGCTCGTGTCAGCTTTGGTTTCTTGGTCACGAGATGAGTAGGATGTGTTCTTTTATCACTTCACACAGACCTTTTGCTTTTTCAGCTGCAAGTCAAGGACTAGGTTGATGGAGCCCTGGACCTGTATTTGTAAAGGGAAGAAGCTTGTATTTGTAAAACTGGTGATACTTAAGCAGTCTTAGCTTGTGCTTCATTAGACCAAATGTGGACTAATAAATTTACCTACTTTAAAAGATTCAAACTCCTTGAAAACCTTTACGGGTTGAGGGACTTTACAGATTTAAGTAAGATCTTGCTAATAGGTAAGAAATTGACAGTGGCAGTTATGTGGCGAAATCATTGCTTGTTCTTAATTAAGGTAAACATTATTTATGATTTTTAAAGATCTGCAAAGGAACGAGGTGATGGATGGCTTTGAATGGGAAGTCCTGCTTAAAAGGTGGTTGTGTTTTTCTTGGGGATGGATCAAAGGCCTTAAGTAAGACTGCAGAGTCTCTTAGATCCCTCGGTACATTCACTTCCCTGACTGCTCGGTTTAAGAAGACTGCTTTCGGGTTAGGAAGAAGACTGCTCGGGTTAGGAAGACTGGTTTCTTTTCTTTTGTCTCCATCTATATGGCTACATAACTCAGAATATGTAAAGCTGGATCATCAGCTCCTGGAGAGAAAATAGACCGTGGCTCTGTAGAGACTGGGTCAGATAGGGGAAAGTTGATGGAAATCAGAAACAGCTGTGAGCTTCACGGTCATGAACAGTCTTGTGCCCTGAAGACTTTCAACTCATAGAAGATGCCTAATCATTTTTGTCAAATGTAACAATTTTATTAGAAGAGAAAGGGTCTGAATTGGCAGAACCAGGGTGAAGAGATTCCAGTGGTTTAAGATTGAGTTTTGAAGAGAAACTTTCTATGTATATCTTAATGGAAAGTGCGTCTTAGAGTCAAAGTATCTGGCAAGAAGTGAAAAATAGATGTCAGTAAAATTCTCTGTGGTAGTCAGGTGTGGATGGTTACTTGCAGGAAGATCTTTATAAATACAGGGTACATTCTGCCAGAAACGTATCCTAAGAGGAATGCCTGTGGATAAGGCATTTATAATTAATTGAAATCTAAACACATGGATTATTTTGTTTAGGTTGCTCCAAATTTCATTGCTCCTCGTTGTGGTGCATTTGAGTGAAGGTTAAATTAGAAAAATTAGGAGTCAGTAAGAAAGAAGGAAAGGAGAAAAAGGGTGGAACAAAAGCAGGAGTCAAGTAGTCGAGTGGGGGCCATAACTGTGACTTTGTTTTGAATTGTGGGTATGATTGGAGGTTAATTCTCCCTGAATGTTGTATTTTCCAGATGGAACTTTCTGCAGTGGCTTGGATAATAGCAACACTTTCTCTCTGAGCCTTTGGGTAAAAGTGAATGGAGGGTTGCTGTTGTCATTCATTGGAGGACTTCAGAAGCACGCTGACATTGAATTGGGGTGTGGGTGGTGGGTAAGGAGAAGAGATTGGAATTATCCTGAAGGTGTCTGAACTTTCTAAAAAAGTGGTCTCTCACATGGGGTCCGTAGACCCCTGAAGTATGTGCCTATTTCTGGGGAGACTGAAAGGGTTAAAAACTGCTCTAAAGCTTAGCTATTGTCTCTAAAGTGTACATGTAATTATGCTTTGCTAGGATGGGACGATAGGATACTAAGCAAAGAAATGTGGATGATGCGTCTTCAGGCATATTAGTAGGTCCAGACTGTAAGCTAGAGTCCTACACAGAACAAATAAAGATATTACTGTGGAGGACAGGAGGCACAGAAATAAATGAATGTGATCTGTTAGTAAATGAGGACAGAGCTGTGAGTTTGTACTATTATTTAGATCTGTTCTTCATGTTCCCTTATCCTCTAAGGTAACGTTGCGAAGTCTTGCTGCTGAAACCCTCATCAAGATGTGTGTTAGTTTCCTAGGGCTGCCATAACAAAGTCCTACAAACTGGGTGGCTTAAAACAACAGAAATTGATTGGCTCACGGTTCTGGCAACTGGAAGTCTGAGATGGTGTTAGCAGGACCATGCATCATCTGAAACCTCTAGAGAAGACTCCTTGCCTCTTCCTAGCTTCTGGTGGTTGCTGGCAGTCCTTGGTGTCGCTTGGCCTGTGGCAACGTAACTCTAATCTCTGCCTCCCTCTCGATGTAACCATCTTCCTCATGTGTCTGTGTCTTCACATGGCCTTCCTCTAAGGATACCAGTCATTGGATTTAGGGTGTACCCTAATCCAGTGTGACCTCATCATAACCAATTATATCTGCAAAGACCCTATTTCCAAATAAGGTCACACTCTGGAGTTCTAGGTAGACACAAATTTTAGGGGGAGATTATTAATCCAGTACAGACCATCTTTCTGTACTGCTATATTCTTTGGGGTTTAAGACTGCATTGTGGAATAGAAATGGCAGATAGAGTTGATTACAAAGAAAGTGGAGAGAGGACTGAAGGTAGGTCTTCAGAAATAGTAAGATGGGTAGACGTATAGAAGTTTAAAATGACATTCTTTTAAATGAAATGTAAATTATTTTTGCAGTCAGCGTACCAGAGGCTCTAGTTTCAGGAGTAGGAAGGGTGTTTCTGGCCTTTCTCCTGTTTCCTTCTTGATATAATCCCTTAGTTCTGCTTTCCTGATTTAAGAAACAGCTTCAAAATAACCCACCAACCTCTCTCCCTCCCCTAATTGCAAACAATTCCCACGCCTAATTTTTATGCCTTAAAAAAAAAATATATATATATATATATATATATTTTTCAATATATGAAGTTTATTGTCAAATTGGTTTCCATACGACACCTAGTGCTCATCCCAAAAGGTGCCCTCCTCAATACCCATCACCCACCCTCTCCTCCCTCCCACCCCCCATCAACCCTCAGTTTGTTCTCAGTTTTTAAGAGTCTCTTCTGCTTTGGCTCTCTCCCACTCTAACCTCCTTTTTTTTTTTTTTTTTTTTCCTTTTTCCTTTCCCTCCCCTATGGGTTTCTGTTAAGTTTCTCAGGATCCACATAAGAGTGAAACCATATGGTATCTGTCTTTCTCTGTATGGCTCATTTCACTTAGCATAATACTCTCCAGTTCCATCCACGTTGCTACAAAGGGCCATATTTCATTCTTTCTCATTGCCACGTAGTACTCCATTGTGTATATAAACCACAATTTCTTTATCCATTCATCAGTTGATGGACATTTAGGCTCTTTCCATAATTTGGCTATTGTTGAGAGTGCTGCTATAAACATTGGGGTACAAGTGCCCCTATGCATCAGTACTCCTGTATCCCTTGGGTAAATTCCTAGCAGTGCTATTGCTGGGTCATAGGGTAGGTCTATTTTTAATTTTCTGAGGAACCTCCACACTGTTTTCCAGAGCGGCTGCACCAGTTTGCATTCCCACCAACAGTGCAAGAGGGTTCCCATTTCTCCACATCCTCTCCAGCATCTATAGTCTCCTGATTTGTTCATTTTGGCCACTCTGACTGGCGTGAGGTGATACCTGAGTGTGGTTTTGATTTGTATTTCCCTGATAAGGAGCGACGCTGAACATCTTTTCATGTGCCTGTTGGCCATCCGGATGTCTTCTTTAGGAAAGTGTCTATTCATGTTTTCTGCCCATTTCTTCACTGGGTTATTCGTTTTTCGGGTGTGGAGTTTGGTGAGCTCTTTATAGATTTTGGATACTAGCCCTTTGTCCGATATGTCATTTGCAAATATCTTTTCCCTTTGCGTTGGTTGCCTTTTAGTTTTGTTGTTTGTTTCCTTTGCTGTGCAGAAGCTTTTTATCTTCATAAGGTCCCAGTAGTTCATTTTTGCTTTTAATTTCCTTGCCTAAAAATATTTTTGAGAGGGGGTGCCTGCGTGGCTCAGTCGGTTAAGTCTGACTTCAGCTCAGGTCATGATCTCACGGTTTGTGAGTTCAAGCCCCGCGTTGGGCTCTGTGCTGACAGCTTGGAGCCTGGAGCCTGCTTGGGATTCTGTCTCACTTTCTCTCTGCCCCTCACCCATGCGTGCTCTGTCTCTTTGTCTCTCTCTCTCAAAAATACACTTAAAAAAAATTAAAAATGTTTTTTTAATGTTTATTTACTTAGCACATGTGGGTGCATGTGTGGGGAAGGGGCAGAGAGAGGGAGAGAGAGAGAATCCCAAGCAGGCTCCGAGCTGTCAGCACGGAGCCCAATTTGGGACTCCAACTCATGAACCATGAGATTATGACCTGAGCCGAGATCAAGAGTTGGAGGCTTAACCGACTGAGCCACCCAGGTCTGCCTAATTTGTAGGCCTTAATAAAGGAAATAGCTTGTGATAGTCATGTGATGCTGGCCCAGAGAAAATTTCCCCCTTATTTCTCACCTGAATCATGAAGCCACTTTACATTCGTTGTATCATGGCTTCATGATAACTAGCTAACTTGGTTTTACTTCCTCTGTCCAGAACTACAGTGAGAGGAGGAAAATATCTCTGCCTTAGGAAGGGGTGCAAGGGTCCCAGTGATAGGGTTTTAGTTGGGTAGGCTATTCCAGGCTTAAAGCAGGTCCAGAATTCGAGGCACTCTGGAACTTAAGGGTGCTCTGAAGGGATTCCAGTGGTTGCCAAAAGGGGTCTAGACTCAACTAGGTTATGATTATTGTTTCTTAGTCCCTGAAAGATGTGATAAATATCCTAAAACTTGTCTGACTTCTATAAAGATATCTGGCTTACAACCAGATGTTTTCCAGGTAGCTTTCTATCTGTAGATAATATCCAAAAGTCTAAATCAGAGACTGTCTACCCCAGCTCCCTCGAAGCCCTGGGAAAGGAGATCAGAAAGAACCACAGCCTGTGGCATTAGTTACGAAAAGTGAAGGCATCCGTGTTATCAAAAGCAGGTAACAAAATAACATCAAGAAAGTATGTTCTGGGGCACCTGGGTGGCTCAGTTAAGCGTCCGATTCTCGCAGCTTGGAATTCTCTCTTTCTCTCTGCCCCTCCTCCGCTTGTGTGCATGCACACACATGCTCTCTGCCCCTGTCTCTAAATAACCATCAAAAAAAAAAAAAAAAAAAAAAAAAGTTCCAAGATCTTGAAATTAGAGAATATACAAGAAGTTTTAATCCACACACTTCTTAAGGTGAAATCAAGCCTCAGGGCAGATAATAAGTCAGGGTGTGAGTCATCTCTTTAGTTGGAATGACAAGAGACCCAGACCTTGGCACTAGAGATTCAAGGGTTACCCACACCCACATTCCTTTTCATGCCTCACCTGTCCCAGGAATGCACTAAAACTCCAGCTAAAAATAACTACAGAAACTCGAACTCTGGGAAGTAGCACTGAACAGCCTACTCTAGAGTGAAGAGCTGGTTTATGCCAAATGGAAGACAGACAGGAAGAAAATGGGCTCATGTGGGACCATGTAATCTCTAGGATGGGGGCCCTGATGTCTGCTCATACTCTTGGAAGTTTTTGCTTACAAGCCATCCCTCCACCTGATATTTTCATTAACCTATGGGTGCCATGTTGGTGCTGGAAGAAGCCAGAAGGATGGGGGAATGCAACAGAGTATATAGGCAAAATGTTAGTCAAAAGACCTATTGACTGTTACTATGTGACCTCATGGGAGTTACTGAACCTCAGTTTCTCTTTGCT
Source organism: Felis catus (assembly GCF_018350175.1). Classification (NCBI taxonomy): domain Eukaryota; kingdom Metazoa; phylum Chordata; class Mammalia; order Carnivora; family Felidae; genus Felis; species Felis catus. Next base: position 46,892,702 of record NC_058374.1, read on the forward strand.
AACATGGAAATAAGATCATCCGTCCTATCTGCCTCACAGAGTCTTGAACCTAGTTTTTGTGTTTTGTGTTTTTAAATTCTGTTGTCTCCCTCCCTTCCGGTGTCTGCTGTATCCCAGCTACAGTGCCGGGTACCAGGAAGACAACACTGAAGAAGAAAGTCAGATGCTGTTTTTGCTGAACTCAGCCTTAGGTAAATTCAGGATTTGTTTTAGCATTGTGTTGTGATTATGCTTGTCTAGAGGGGAGGGACCATGGCTTATTTGTGGATGTAATTTTAACATCTCATAGGTCCTAGCACACAGCATTTGTTCAATATCTGTCATTTTCTGGAACATACTCTGTTGGCAATTTTACATGTGTTGTCTCTAGTTCCTTGAATAATCCTGAAAGGTAGATATTATTGTTCCCATTATAAGCTGTAAGGGCAGACTGTCAAATCTGCTCCTTAAGAGTTTTGGGACTGTGGGCAAGTTTTTCAGCCTTTTTGTGTTTCAGTCTTACCTGAAGAAATGCAGATAGCGATATACCTTCCTCATGGGGTTGTGAGGTTTAAGTGAGGTAGACTGTGGCTTATCATATGATTAATACGTGTTATCCATTATGATTATCATTATTGTTACTGTGATTACAGATGGAGAGTAGCTAAGTAGCTTGCCCAGTGTCACATAGCACATAAGGGGCCAAGCAAAATTTGGTTTCAGGACTCTGCTCTTGATACTATATGCACTGTGTGTGTGTGTGTGTGTGTGTGTGTGTGTGTGTGTCTATAATTTCATATTATTCATTCAGGAAGTGCTTACTGAATGAATGATTGAACCATAATATATATTTTTTCTTTTGGAAAAATCTCTTCTACCAGCAAATAAGTATTACCTAAATGAGCTTTCAGACTTAACCTATTGGGAAGTCTGGGGGGAGAAGATGAAATTTTCATTTCCACCAGTAGATGGCAGAAGGAAGAAAAGATACCTCTGAATGGGCAGGAGTTCTCATCCTGAGCAGAAGGATAAATACTGAGCAGGGACTGAGACGTGGTGGCTGATCACAAGGGCTCTTGATGTCATGTGTGGCCCACAGTGATGAAAGGGGGCCAGAGTGCATATGAGAACTCCCCACAGGTATGTAAAAGGCTCAGCCTTCAAGATCTAGGTTGACCCACAAGACAGGCCTTGGGAGACTGAAGTAAGCTGAAGTTCAGATGTAGTAAGAACACAAAGTTGCCTTCTGCGATTCTGTCTTCACAGTTTCAGTCTACATTCCCTTTTCATGTTACAGGCAGCTCTGTTCTCTTCAGAAGTGTGCCCTTCCCTCCTGGGATTTTGATGAAGTCGCTTGCCCTCTGTTTATGTCCTCCCTCAACCCACACCCCAGCCTGTAACCTATGGGTGCTGTTATTCACCCCCTTCCTACCCCAGTACATGTGCTTTGTGTTTATGAATGTAAATTCTCTGAGCCATTAATCCCCTTCTGTTGTATCCCTCTATCTTACTGCATATCCATCTAATAAGCTTTATCTATTGCCCTCCCTCCTCTGTCGCATCAGCTTGGTGCTGGTTAGCTGGTGAGCCACTCATTTGTCCATTCTGTCCTAAAGAAGTCTTTCGGCTCCAAGTGATGGGGAAATGTCCCTCTGGTTCCATAAGAAGGCATGGTGGTCAGAAATACTGGGCTACCTCCGCTCTCTCTCATTTCTGTGCTGGCTCTTCTCCAAGCATTCCTTTGCTGGAGGAGGCTGCGGGTGACTCCTGCTCAATACCTGCCTTCTTAGAAACTCTAACCCAACCTATTTAATGCAGTGCCAACTTCAAGCCAACATCCTTGTTGTGTTTTCTGGGTGGGTCAAGAGAGTGGGGACCGCCAGAAGATTTCTTATTTGACGTACTCTGTTTGTACATACGTAATGGTCTGTTTGTGATTCTTTACCATAAGGCGGTGGAGAGCCCGCTGTGTGCTAGGCATTTGCTAGGGGCTTGGCGTATATTACTGCATTTACTGGAGGTAATGACTCATCTCGTGAGGAAACATGGACAAGCTTGTTTACGATATGTTAAAACCACAACCTTGTCATTTCTTATTCTGCATCTTCCACGATTTCATGCATGCATCGAAGGGTGTTCAAGCACTTTTGCACGGTGGGCTTAGGCTAATAAAATGAAGTAGAGATTCGGTTACATCATAGTTAATCTGTGGCTTCTGATTCCATTTCATCGATTTGTGGTGGAATTCAAAGGGCTGGGGGTGAGGGGGAAGTGAGAAAGATGCCTCTCGGCACTGTAGTTTTATATTTTCACCACATTCCTACAAAATGAATAAATTTGACATTTGGACTCTGCCATTCTATTCACGTGCAAAACCTCACACAAAATCAGAATTTTAGGGTTGAGAGGATCTTGGCGATGAACCAGATTAGATTGTTCATTTTTCCTTAAGAGTAAAGGAAAGTATGTGCGTGTTTATAAATTTGAGTATTTCTTTCAGATTATTTATTTTGAAAGCGGGGAGGGGCAGAGAGAGAGGGAGAGAATCCTAAGCAGGCTCCAAGCTGTCAGTGCGGAGCTGGATGCGGGGGCTTGATCTCCCGAATTATGAGATCATGACCTGAGTGGAAATCAAGAGTCGGATGCTTAACTGACTGAGCCACCCAGGCACCCCTGTAAGTTTGGATAGGTTTTGTATTGTGCTTATGAGGTTATAGCTCTTTAAAGAGAGACACTAAAATAGACTCCTGTTCTTCAAAAGAGTTCTAGTGGAATTTTGTTCATAATCCCTGCCTAAGGAAGAAAATACTTGCTTTTCAGGACTAATGTCTTAAGAGTAGAGTCTCTTTTTGGAAAGAGTAGTGGAAGATGTTGGGGGACAGAAATGTGTTTTAGAAAACCCTGATTGGCCTAATCTATTTTCCTCATAAATGCCAGTATTGTCCCAAACCAGGCTGTAGGTGCTATGTTGGGAGGAGTGTGGGTAAGTCGTATTCATACCTCACCTCTTCAGCATCTTTGTCCAGGTGAACTCCAATCGTGTGTGATCACCAAGGGCAGCCTAGAAGGAGGCAAAAGTTCCTACGAGGACAAGGGACAGACTGAAGTTTCTGTGGGAATGGAGAAGAGCGACTCACCTCTATGTTGATCACCTGGGTAGGATGCAGGGACAGAGAGGAAAGGAGGGGGAGAAGCGTGTCCTGTAGGAGTTATAGCCTGTACATAAACTGCAGAGTTTTAAGGTACTCGGCAGCAGTACAGTCATTTCCTGCCCCTTCTCCTCCATTCTCCGCGCTTCCTGGGTTTCCCACTGGCCAGTGGCCTGTGGCCACGGCTCATTCCTCTCTCCCCTATGGCCTAGAAGGGTGGTTTCCATGGTGGGGCACATGCATCTAGGGGAGTGTATGACAGTTTGTTGGGGGTGTGGAAAGAAAATACTAGAATTTTTTTATACCTTATTTTAAACTCATCCTCTAATTTCTATTTTTGTGTTTTATAAAGTACATAAAGTATGGGAATACCAATTTATAATGAATATGTACAAGTATGGAAGTTTGTTAAAGTGACGTTAAATAGAGGTATACTATCAGGAAGGTTTAAGACTAAAGCTCTAGGGAATTTTATTTTATTTTATTTTTTAACTTTATTTTGAGAGAGAGCGAGAGCGAGAGCGAGAGCGAGAGAGAGAGAGAGAATCCCAAGCAGGCTTTGTGCTGTCAGTACAGAGCCTGACGAGGGGCTTGATTTTATGAACTGTGAGATCGTGATCTGAGTCGAGATCAAGAGTCAAATGCTTAGCCACCCAGGCACCCCTCTAGGGAATTATTCTGACAACACTCCTTTAAAAGAATTATTTCATGTTTCATTCTGAAATGAATTAAAAAAAAATTTTTTTTAATATGTATTTATTTTTGAGACAGAGAGAGACAGAGCATGAACAGGGGAGGGTCAGAGAGAGAGGGAGACACAGAATCTGAAACAGGCTCCAGGCTCTGAGCTGTCAGCACAGAGCTTGACTCGGGGCTCAAACTCACGGACTGTGAGATCATGACCTGAGCCGAAGTCAGACGCTTAACCGACTGAGCCAACCGGGCGCCACACCTGAAATGAATTTTTAAATAAAACTTTGATAAATCCTTACATCTATATATAACTTTTTTTATTTCCAAAAAATTTTTAAATGTTTTATTTATTTTTGAGGAGAGAGAGAGAGACAGAGTGTGAGCAGGGGAAGGGCAGAAAGAGAGAGGCACAGAATCTGAAGCTGTCAGCTCAGAGCCTGATGCAGGGCTTGAACCCATGAACCGTGAGATATGACCTGAGCTGAAGTCAGACGCTTAGCCAACTGAGCCACCCAGGTGCCCTTTTTTGACTTGTTTTAATTTAATTTAATTTAATTTAATTTAATTTAATTTAATTTAATTTAATTTAATTTTTTTTTTAAGAGCAGTTTTAGGTTCACAGCAAAATTGAGAGGAAGGTGCAGAGATTTCCCATGTATCTCCTTTCACACACGCGTCCCCCATTATCAACATCCCCCACCAGAGAGGTACCTTTGTTACCATCCGTGAACCTACACTGACGCATCATAATCACCCAAAGTCCGTAGATCACCTCAGGGTTCATGCTTGGGCTTGTGCATTCTGTGGCTTTGGACAAATGTATCTACCACTATAATATACAGAAAATTTTTACTGCTCTGTGAATCCTCTGTGCTTGTACCCCAAACCCTGGCAACCACTGATATTTTTTACTGGTTCCATCATTTTGTCTTTTCCAGTATGTCATATAGTTGGAATCATGCAGTATTTAGCCTTTTGAGACCGGGTTCGCTTAATAATATGTATTTAAGTTTCCTCTATGTCTTCTCACAGCTTGAGAGCTCTTTTCTTTTTAGTATTGAATAGTATTTCATTGTTTGGATGCATCATAGTTTATCCATTTGCCTACTGAAGGACATCTTGGTTGCTTCCACATTTTGGCAATTATGAATAAAGCTGCTGTAAACATCCCTGTGCAGGTTTTTTCCCCCACTTCTTTTTTAATGTGATAAAATACTCAAAATTTACCATCTTAACCATTTTAAAGTTAAGAGTTATGTGGTATTAAATACACTCATATTATTGTGCAAACACCACCACCATCTCCATCCCCCTAACTCTTTTCATCTTGTAAATCTAAAAGTCTCTATCCATTAAACAATAAATCTCCATTTTCCCCAACTCTCAGTCCCTGGCAACCACCATTGTACTTTCTGTCTTTATGGTTTTGACTACTCTTACTACTTAACGTAAGTGGAATAATACAGTATTGGTCTATTTGTGACTGGTTTATTACACTTGGTTCAATGTCCTCAAGTTTCATACATATTATGGAATATTAAAGAATTTCCTTCCTTTTTAAAGGCAGGATAATATTCCATTGTATGTATAGACCGCATTTTGCTTCTCCATTTGCCCATTTTTGAATTGGGGTTTGGTTTTTTGGGTTTTTTTTGCTTTTGTTTTTGTTTTATTTGAGGTTGAGTTTTAGGAGTTTTCTGTATATTCTGGATACTAATTCCTTATCATATATATGATTTGCAAATACTTTCCCCCATTCTGTGGGTTGCCTTTTTACTCTGCTGATAGTGTCTTTTGATGCACAAATTTTTAAATTTTTCATGAAGTCCAATTTGTCTACTTTTTCTTCTTTTACCTGGGCTTTTGGTGTCACACCTAAGAAATCATTACCAAATCCAATGTCATGAAGCCTTTGTCCTATGTTTTCTTCTAAGAGTCTTATTGTTTTAGGTCTTATTTACATTTAGGTCCTTGATTCATTTTCAGTTAACTTTTGTATATGGTGTTAGGTAAGGGTCAACTTCATTCTTTTGCATGTGGATAACTAGTTTTCCCAGCAACATTTGTTGAAAAGACTATCCTTTCCCCATTGAAAGGTTTGGCATCCTGTCAAAGACCATTTGACCATAGATGTGAGGATTTATTTCTGGGCTCTTTATTCTATTCCGTTGGTCTATAAGTATGTCTTTATGCCAATACCAAACTGTATTGATTACTGTAGCTTGTGCTAAGATTTGAAATCAGGAAATGTGAATCTTCCAGTTTTGTTCTTCTTTTTCAAGATTGTTTTCCTTTTGGGATGAGCACTGCGGTGTTGTATGGAAACCAATTTGACAATAAACTTCATATATTGAAAAAATAAAGATTGTTTTTGCTATTTAGGGTCCCTTGAGATTCCATATGAATTTTAGGATGGGTTTTCCATTCCTGCAAAAAAAAATATTGGGATTTTGATAAGGGATTGCATTGAATCTATAGATGACTTTGGAAAATATTGACCTTTTTTTATTAAAATTTTTTTTAATGTTTATTTATTTTTGAGAGAGAGAGAGACAGAGATAGAGCGTGAGTGGGGGAGGGGCAGAGAGCAAGGGACACACAGAATCTGAAGTAGGCTCTAGGCTCTGAGCTATCAGGACAGAGCCTGATGTGGCGCTCAAACTCACAGACTGTGAGATCAAAACCTGATCCAAAGTCAGACGCTTAACTGACTGAGCCACCCAGGCACCCCAAGGAAGTACTGACATTTTAACAATTTTAAGTGTTCTAATCCATGAACATGGGATGTGTTAACATTTATATATGTGTTCTTTAATTTCTTTTAGAATTAGTATATAGTTTTCTTGTATGAGACTTTTACTTTCTTGGTGATGTTGATTCCTAGGAATTTTATTTTACTTTTATTTTATTTTATTTTATTTTATTTCATTTTATTTTTTTAGAATTTTATTCTTTTTGATGCTATTATAACTGGAACTGTTTTTGTAATTTCCTTTTCAGATTATTCATTAATAGTGTACAGAAAATACAACTGATTTTTGTGTGTTGGACTTTGTATCCTGCTAATTTGCTGAACTCACTTACTCTAGTAGTTTTTCTAGGATTATCTTTAGGGTATTTTTATGTAGAAGATCATATCACCTCCAGAGATAATTTTCCTTTTTTCCAATTTGGATGCCTTTTCTTTCTTTCTTTTTTTTTAAATGTTTATTTATTTTTGAGAGAGAGAGCACAGTCGCATGCATTCACAAGAAAGGACGGGGCAGAGAGAGGGCGAGAGCGAGAGCAAGAGAGAGAATCCCAACCAGGGTCCACACTGTCAGCACAGAGCCTGACATGGGACTCAATCCCATGAACATGAGATCATGACCTGAGCCTAAATCAAGAGTCCGATGCTTACCTAATTGAGCCACCCAGGCACTCCAAGAATGCCTTTTATTTCTTTCTCTTGTTTAATTGTTCTGGCTAGAGCTTCCAGTACTATGATGAATAGGCGTGGTGAAAATGGGCATGTTTGTCTTGTTGCTGATCTTAGAGGGAAGGCTTTCAGTCTTTCAGTCTTTCATCATTGCGTATGAGGTTTGCTCTGGGTTTTTCATATATGGCTTTTGGTACGTTGAGATAATTTCCTTTTGTTCCTAGTTTGTTTAATGTTTTTTTTACCATGAAAGGGTGTCCAATTTTGTGAAATTCTTTTTCTGCATTAATTGACATCATTGTGTTTTTATCCATTCTGCCAATCTGTCTTTTGACTGGAGGGTTTAATCCATTTACATGTAAAATAATTACTGATAAGAAGGGACCTACTTCTGTCATTGTGCTATTTTCTGTATGCCTTATGGCTTTTTAAGTTTATTACAAAAAAGTTTTTTTTAAATGTTTATTTATTTTTGAGAGAGAGAGAGAGAGAGAGAGAGAGAGAGAGAGAGAGAGACAGAGAATGAGTGGGGGAGGGGTAGAGAGAGACACAGAATCTGAAACAGGCTCCAGGCTCCGAGATGTCAGTACAGAGTCTGATGCGGGGCTCAAACTCATGAACTGGGAGATCATGACCTGAGCCAAAGTTGGATGCCTAACCAACTGAGCCACCCAGGCACCCCCTTTTCAAATTTCTCATTTCTGTTATTATATGGTCTTTTCTGTTCAGCTGATTTTTTTTTTTTTTTTTGTAGTGAAATGTTTACATTCCTTTCATGTATATTCTGTAGCTCTTTTCTTTGTGGTTACCATGGGGATTACATTTAACATTTTACAGTTATAATAGTCTAACTTGAAATCATTCCAGCTTAACTTCAATAACAAACAAAAACTATGCTCCTTTATAGCTCTGTCCCCACCCCTTTTGGTTGTTGTCACAAAATTAGATCTTTATACATTTTGTACGCAAAACATAAACTAATAATTCTTTTAAATACATTGGACTCTTAAATTATATAAAAAGCAAAATTTGGAGTTACAAACCAAAGTTACAGTAATTTTAGCTTTTACACTAACACAATTATGCCTTTATAATTGCCCATATATTTACCTATATATATATTTTTTTCTTAACTTATCTATATTAAGATCTTTATTTCTCTATATGGTTTTAAGCTACTGTGTAGTGTCCTTTTATTTTACCTTGTAGGAATCTCAAGCATTTCTTGCAGGACAGGTCTAGTGGTCCCTTAGCTTTTGTTTGTCTGGAAATGTCTTAATTTCTCCTTCACTTTTGAAGAACAGTTTGCCACACACAGGATTTATGGTTGACAGGTTTTTTTTCTCCTCCCCTCCCTCCCCCTCCCCTCCCCTCCCCTGTCATCTTGTCTGTCTTTTGTATTTTTGTCAACATACTGTATTCTGGCTCCAAAGTTTTTGATGAGAAACATCCTGGATTTATTGAAGATCACTTGTATGTGATAATTTGCTTCTCTCTTGCTGATTTCAAGATTCTGTGTTTGCTTTTGTTTTTGTTTGTTTTTTTGTGTGTGTGTTTGCTTTTGAAAGTTTGATTATAGTCTTGGTGTGGATCTCTTTGAGTTCATCTTATTTGGAGTTCTTTGAGTTTTTTGTGTGTTTATACTTAAGTATTTCATCAAATTTGGGAAGTTTTCAGCCATTATTTCTTCAAATATTCTGCCTCTTTTTCTCTCTCTTCTCCTTTTGGGATTCCTCCCTTCCATGTGAATGTTGGTTGTCTAGGTTGTGTTTCACAGGTCCCTTAGGTTTTGTTCACTCTTCAATCTTTTTTCTTTCTGTTCCTCAGACCCGATAATTTCTATTTCCTCTCTTCAAGTTTGCTGATTCTTTCTTCTGCCTTCTCAAATCTGCCTTTGAATCCCTCAAATGAATTTTTACTTTCAGTTCTTGTACTTTTTAAGCTCTCAATTTTCTTTTTGGTTTCTTTTTAGGTTGTCTCTATTTTTATTGATCTTTCCATTCTGTTCACACATCATCTTCTTGACTTTCTCTGTATTTTCCCTTAGTTCTTTGCAGTTATTTTAAAGTCTTTGTCTCATAGATCTGTTGTCTTTTTCAGAGACAATTTTTGTTGATTTTCTTCTCCTTTGAATGGACCATGCTTTTTTATTTGTATGGCTTGTGATTTGTTGTTGTTGAACACTGTTGGATTTAATAATGTAGTAACTGTGGGGACTTTTGCTGGGATTGGATTGGGATTGGATGGAATCTATAGATCAAATTGGGAAGAGCTGATATCTTGAAGGTATTGAGTCTCTTATCCATGAACATGGAATATCACTTCATTTATTTAGTTCTTTGATTTTGTTCATCAGAGTTTGTAGTTTTCTTCACATGGAGCTTGTATATGTTTCATTAGATTTATATCTAAGCTTTTCATTTTTTTCTGAGTACTCATATAAATGTGTTTTTAATGTCAAATTCCACTTGTCCATTGCTGATATTTAGGAAATCAGTTGACTTAAAAAATTTTTTTTAATATTTTATTTTGGGGGGGAGAAAGCGAGAGAGAGGGAGAGCGAGCACAAGCGGGGGAGGGGCAGAGAGAGGGGGAGACACAGAATCTGAAATAGGATCTAGGCTCTGAGCTGTCAGCACAGAGCCTGACATGGGGCTTGAACTCATGAACTGCAAGATCATGACCTGAGCTGAAGTTGGATGCTTAACTGACTGAGCCACCCAGGTGCCCTTCAATTGACTTTTTTATATGAACTTTGGTTTGTTAATATTTTGTTGAGAATTTTTGCTCTGTGTTCATGGGAGATATTTATAGTTTTTTTGTAATGTCTGTGTCTGGTTTTGGTAATGGGGTAAGGCTGGTCTTAGAATGAATTAGGAAGTATTACCTCTTCCATCCTCTGAAAGAGATTTTAGAGGATTGGTATAATTTTTTTCCTTAAATGTTTGATAGACTTCACCAGAGAAGTCTGGGTCTGTTTTGGAAGGTTTTAACTATTGATTAAATGTCTTTAATAGATATCGGTCTGTTCACATAGTCGGTATTTTTTCAGTCCTTGGACATTCTCTTCTTTTGTTTTCAGTTTGTGTTCTCTTTGCTTTTCAGGTTTGGAAGTTTGTACTAAGATTTCCTCAAGCTCAGATATTCTTTACTCAGCTATGTCTAGTGTATAAACCCATCAAAGGCATTCTTCTTTTCTGTTACAGTGTTTTTCATATCTAGCATTTCATTTATGTTCTTTCTTAGGATTTATATCTCTCTGAATACGTTGCCCATCTATTTTTGCATGCTGTCTATTTTATCCATTAGAGTCTTGAGCATATTAATCATAATTGTTTGAATTCCCTTTCCGATAATTTCAACTTCTTGCCATGTTTGGTTTTGATGCTTATCTGTGTCTTCAAGTTCTGTTTTCTTTTTTCCTTTTGGTATGCCTTGTAGTTTTTTCTTGATAGCTGGATAGGATGTGCTGAATAAAAGCCCTTTAGTGAGTTTATGTCTCTGCACTGTGCACTTCAAGGTTCTTCTACATAGAAGGCTGGAGAAGCTCAGCTCCAGCCTACACTAGCTTTCTATGTAGAAGGGGAATACCCAACTCCAGCCCACCCTAGCCATCCTGTCTCATCTAAAGGGGGAGGAAAAAAACTGAGACACACCTTGAAGTTCACAGTCCAGAGACATAGGCTCACTAAAGGACTGAAACCTAATCATAGGACTATAGAACACTTCTCTTTTCCCTATACCGTACCATATTACTGAAGGTCTGATAACGTCCTAGTCTGTTTGACTAGTTTCTCTTGAAGATAGCCCTTATTAAGAAGAACAGCATACTCTGATGTGTTTCAAATCGTTCTTCTTCCCTTCCCCCTGCTGGAAGCACAGGAGGATTTTTCTCTTATATTCATTGTGAGAACCTGGTTGAACTCCTGGAGGTAGATCTCACAAATGTGGGGCTCCCCTGTGACTGGGCCCGCCTGGAGTTTTTTGTTTTTTTTTTTTTAATGTTTGTTTATTTTTGAGAGCGCGAGAGAGAGAGAGAGAGAGAGAGAGAGAGCAAGAGAGAGATAGCATGAGCATGGGAGGGGCAAAGAGAGGGAGACATAGAATCTGAAGCAGGCTCCAGGCTTTAAGCTGTCAGCACAGAGCCCGACATGGGCCTTGAACTCATGAACTGCAAGATCATGACCTGAGCTGAAGTTGGAGGCTCAACCAACTGAGCCACCCAGGCGCCCCCTGGAGTTTTTTTTTTAACTTAAAAAAAATTTGTTTTTAATGTTTTATTTATTTTTGAGAGAGAGAGACAGAGTGTGAGCGGGGGAAGGGCAGAGAGAGAGGGAGACATAGAATCTGAAGCAGGCTCCAGGCTCCCAGCTGACAGCATAGAGCCCGACACAGGGCTCGAACTCACAAACCATGAGATCATGACCTGAGCTGAAGTCGACACTTAACCGACTGAGCCACCCAGGCACCTCTTTTTTTCAAACTTAAAAAAAAATAATTTATTTATTTTGAGAGACAGAGAGACAGGGAGTGAACAGGGGAGGGGCAGATAGAGAGGAAGAGAGAATTCCAAGCATGCCCTGCGCTGTTAGTGCAAAGCCCAATGCAGGGCTTGAACTCATGAACCGTGAGATCACGACCTGAGCCAAAATCAAGAGTTGGATGCTCAGATGACTAAGCCACCAGGTGCCCCGCCCCAACCACCTGGAGTTTTAACTCTCTGAGTTGTCCGCACTCTCAGTTACAGTTCAGGTTTTCCTACCCTGGCAGTGGTTCCCACCATGGTTTCTGTTTTGAGTCTCTCCTCCAGGAAGCCATGACTTCCTGTATTCACTCATCTCTCTCCAATCTTGGGGGCAGCAGTTTGACATTATCCTCACCTCTCTTATAGACCCTAAAAGAATTGTTGATTTATCAGTGTGTTTAGCTTTAACTTATTAGGGTGCCACTTCCAAGCTCCTTACATGGTTGAAGTAGAAATGGGAAAACATAAGTCCACTCTTACGTTTTTAGATACATAGGTTGTTAGAATTTAGTGCAGCTTCCAAATTCTAGTTTCAAACCACAGATTTTTCCTCAGTTCCCTAAGAGTTCACGGAAGTTGTGTGAGTTATTTTCACTGTTTCTAGAGCCTAAGAGAAGTCTTATATTTATCTGAAATAAGACTGCATGGGCCAACTTAAAGGTCAAGGGCTTTGTGTTGGTTAGAAATAACTAAGTAGTTGGAGTGGTCCTCTCATGCTGATAAGGAAATGTAGCTAGTTATGGGCATGGAGTTGACATTTGCTGCTTTGTTGACTGCCCAGCATGCCAACTCCCCTTCTTTCTTGAGGGAGTTCCTCAGAAGGATAAAGTGGGGGGCACCAATCCCACATCATGATTCCTGGACAGCCCAGGAGTTTAAAACTGAACAAGCGAGGCCCTCCTCCATGCAGGCCCTCCTCCTGCTTCTCAGGACTCCCCACACTTTGGAGTGTGTTTCTTAAAATTTTCTAGGTCTCCCCTTCCTCTTTGTGTCTTTATATTTATAGTGTGTTTCTTTCAAATAGCAGATACCTGGGTGTTTTCTCCCCAGTGTGAAAATTTCTGTTTTCTTATTGGAGGCCAGCTCATTTATATTTAATGTAACTATTGATATGTTTAGGTTTAATTCTAAACAGTTTGGTTAGGTGATATTTTGTTCCTGTTTGTCCTTACTATTTGTTTCTCTGTTCGTCTTTTCCTGCCCTCTTTTGGACAAATTGAATGTCTTTAAATATACCATTGACTTTTTAGCTAGACATCACCTGTTACTTTGGTGGTTTTTCTAGAGATTACAAATATCTCTAGTTTTTCCCAGTCTACCTTTAAATAACATCATCCTAGTTCTTAAACAATGTATACATGACTCTTGTGGCACTATAATTTCATTTACTAAACTCCCATTCTTTGAGCCCTGATTGTCATATATTTTACTTCCATATGCTATATATTGTACAAATATGTCATTGTCGTATTGCTTAAACAGCCAGTCTTTAAACAGTCTTAAAAAACATATAGATGTCTTTTATATTTAGCTTTATATTTATAGTCTCTGGGGCTCTTATTCCTTCCTGCAGATCTACACTTCAATCTATATCCTTTCCTTTCTTGTAAAGCAGGTTTTATGAACATAAATTCCCCCAGCTTTGCCTGAAAACGTCTTTAGTTTACCTTCATGTTTGAAATAGACATAGATTTCTAGGTTGATGAGTTTCTTTTTTTGTTTAGTTCTTTAAGAGAACTTTTCTATTGTCCTTTGACCTCCACTGTTTCTGATAAGAAGTCAGCCATCATTCATGATTGTTCTTTTTTTTCCTTTGGATGCTTTTAAGATTTTATTTCTATCTTTGTTTTTCAGTACATTAACTATGATAGGTTCACTGAGATACTGTGGTCTGTGGATTGATTTCTGTAATCAATTTTGAAAAATTTGTGTCTATTATCTCTTCAAATATTGTCTCATTCTTTCTCTCTTTTCTTTCTGGGACTTCAAATACAAATACGTTAGTCCATTTAATATCATCCCAGCATCTTAGATGCTCTGTTTTATTCCACCCCCACCCTTTTCTATTTCTGTTTTAGTTTGGATAATTTCTATTGATATGTCTTTAGGTTTACTGATTCTTTCCTCTGCTGTGCCCATAATTAAGACCATCAAATGACTTCTTCCTTTCTAATATCATATTTTTTATTTTTAGCAATTCCTTCCTTCCTTCCTTTCTTAAAAGTTTATTTATTTTGAGAGAGAGAGAGAGAGAGAGAGAGAGAGAGAGAGAGAGAGAGAGAGAGATGATGATGAAGAACAGGGGAGGGGCAAAGAGAGAGAGGGAGAGAGAGAAAGAATCCCAAGCAGAGCTCTGTACTGTCAGTGCAGAGCCTGATGCAGGGCTTGAACTTGTGAACTGTGAGATCATGACCTGAGCTAAAACCAAGAGTTGGGATGCTTAAACGACTGAGCTACCCAGACACCCCATCCCTCCTTTTCTTTTTCCTTCCTTCCTCCTCCCTTCCTCTCTCTTTTCCTTCCTCCCTCCCCTTTTCTTTCTTTCTTTCTTTCTTTCTTTCTTTCTTTCTTTCTTTCTTTCTTTCTTTCTTTCTTTCTTTCTTTCTTTCTTTCTCTCTTTCTTCTCTTTCTTCTCTTTCTTCTCTTTCTCTCTCTCCCTCCTACCATCCCTCTCTCTCTCTCTTATCTTTTTGATAAAATTTCTCATTTGTTTATGCATGGTGTCTATTTTTTCCAAAAAACTTTTTTTTTTTTTAGTGTTTATTTTTGAGAGAGAGAGAGAGCACAGGGGAGGGGCAGAGAGAGAGGGAGACACAGAATCTGAAGCAGGCTCCAGGCTCTGAGCTGTCAGCAGAGAGCCTGATGTGAGGCTCAAACTCATGAGCCAAGCCGTGAGATCATGACCTGAGCCAAAGTCAGAGGTTTAACCAACTGAGCCACCCAGGTGCCCCTATTCCTTTATCATATTTATCAAAGATATTTTAAAGTCCCTGTCTGATAATTACAAAATTTAGGCCTGCTCTATGCCTGCTATTATTGGCTGTTTCCTCTCTTGATAATGGATAATATTTTCTTCCCTCTTTATGTGCCTTATAATTTTAGATTGTATGCTGGACATTATATGTATGACAGAAAATAAAAATTGAAGTAATGTTTATTCTCAACAAAGGACACACCCAATAGGAGGCTGGAATTTTAAATGGGTCTGGGCGTTTTGCTATTTTAGTTTCATTTAGATCACCATTGGCCTCAAATGTTTTGAGGGCAGGATCAGGACTTTCCCTTTAGCAGAGCTTGAGATCTGACACTAGTAAGACCATAGAGATCTCTTTTTGCTTTATATCTAGCTACCAGCTTCACAAACCATGGAAAGCTCTGTTTCTAGCCCAGCTGCTAAGTATATGTTTCTGGGAAGTTCTCTTTGCTTTCCAGTCATGTTACTGGCTTTACGCACCTTAGAAAACTTCTCTCTGCCTTGCTGCTCTGTCCTCAGTCTTTGGAGGGCCACAGCAGTGCTCTCCCTGAAGGCCAAGAGCACTCAGAGGTATTCCTCTCAGCTTTCTTCTTATGCAGTTGTGCACTTGGGAAGATCTGCATACCCGAGGAGACCTCTCTCAGCTCTGCTGTTCTGTCCCCAGAATTTGAGTTATTACCTCTGAGCATTTGGTGAAGGCCATGGGAAAACATGGGTGGGTAGGTGCAGATTTGCTCTGTAGCTTGCCACCCACAGCCATTAAAAGTCCATTGAGGGGCGCCTGGGTGGCGCAGTCGGTTAAGCGTCCGACTTCAGCCAGGTCACGATCTCGCGGTCCGGGAGTTCGAGCCCCGCGTCAGGCTCTGGGCTGATGGCTCAGAGCCTGGAGCCTGTTTCCGATTCTGTGTCTCCCTCTCTCTCTGCCCCTCCCCCGTTCATGCTCTGTCTCTCTCTGTCCCAAAAAAAATAAACGTTGAAAAAAAAAATTTAAAAAAAAAAATAAATAAATAAAAGTCCATTGAAAGTTCAGCTGCTCTTCCTGTTCCTATCTCTTATAGATTTTTTATCCTTCACTACTCTGTTAGAGATGAAAGCTTCTATGGTTCTCTTATTTCCTAGGAAGAAGCCCTTATAACACTGAAATTTAGTTTATTTAGGTTTCTTTGTGTCCTCATATTTCTGATGGATTTAAAACCAAAACAAAACTGTGATCTTGTAGATTAGCCCCCTTATTCTCATCTTTAGGGTGTGAGTGGGTCTCTTGTGACTCTCCACAACCCCATTCATGTTTTAAAAATAATTATAATTTTGAAACAATTTCAAGTTGATAGAACTGTGGCAAGTATAGCAAGGAACATCTTCCCCCTAAACCACTTGAGAGAAAGTTGTCGACATGATGCTTCATCATCCCTGGGGTACTTTTGTTTTTATTTCCTAGAAACAAGTATATTCTCTTACATAACCTAAATGCGACCATCAAAATCGGGAAGTTAACACTGACACATTATTACAACCCAATCCTCAGACTCCATTCAAAACTGCAGGCCAGTGATTCTGCAGAGTATTTCTCAGTTTAGAATTGAATGTTTTTCCTTTGCTTAGATTTGGGTTATGCACTTTTGACTGAGTATGTGAGAATCGATGCTGTGTTTTTCTCATGGCAGCCTGTGAGGTGGCTCCTGATTGTGATTTTCTCATTACTGTTGTGTTCACTTTGATCCTTTGATTATGGTGGTCTCTGTGAGGCTTCTTCACCAAACAGTTACTTTCTTCCCCTTGTAATTAGTAGCTTTTATGGAGACGTGGTTTGTAAGCTTATAAATACCCCCACTTCATGAAGCTTTCAAGTTATTTCTTTACAGCAGTACGGATTTATGGCTTCCTGTTTTGTTTATTATTTATGTTGAAGCTCAAACTATCCCAGACTTGGCCAGAGGGGAGCCCTACTTTCATCTGGCTTCTGTGTCCTTTTAATATATCCCCAAGATTCTTTGAGCACTTTTTTTTTTTATCTCTGGCACCACAAGGCATTCCAGGCAGATTTTATACTTTCCAGGAAGAGTCATTTCTTCAAGGGGCCTTTGGTACATAATGGCATTTAGAAACCAACATCTGGGCTCTATGTGTGGTCATTGCTATTGTGGTGTCACCGTTCCTAGACCCTCTCAGTGGACAGAGTTAGAGAATATATGTTTGTGTACGTACAAATATATTACATACATATATTAGACACACCTTCACATTTACCTCTATTTCTGCATCTATCTTTCTATATTGGAAAACATGAGTTCATGCCAATATTTCCAATTCCAATCTAACAGCACAGGGTTTATTCTAGTTTTCTTCCTTTCTATTTGTGTAACTTCCTTCTCCAACAGTGATGGCTCTTACTAGCCTTCATATTAGTCCATTTTCTGATCAATCCCTCTGTATGGAACCAATATTCCATAACTGCTACTAACCCCACTAAGTAGATGACTTCATCACTCCATTTGGGCACTCACATACCATGCCAGGTTACCCCCCTGCTTGGACATCTTAATCTCCCTACTTGGTCTTGGACTTCTCACCTCTAGGCTGCCTTCAGGTGTGGATGCCTTCCTTACCTTGTCTGGGTTCCAATACCCTACTCCAGGCTACCTCTGTGGGGACATCACCCAGCTTAGACTCTGGTATCTTGTGCCAGCCTATCTCATAGCATAGACATACGCATCTGCTTGGCCCCAACATCCCATGGTAGTATCCCTTCACACATATGCCCTCCTCACCCTGCTCTGGCTCAGACACCTCACACTGTGACATCCTTCTGTGGGGATACACCATTCATCTCCTTGGGCTCCATTTCTTCACGATGGACCATCTTTCCCTTCGCCCTCCCTGGCCCCCTAAGGATGTTTTCCTCACCTTTTAGTTCCCAACTTGCTATTCTGGGCAGCTATGATGCAGGAACATTCTTCTAATCCTGCTTGGGCTTTAAGACCCAATATCAGGGCTCAGTGATACCCCTGTCACCCAACATGGGCTTTAAAACCAATCCCATGCCAGGCCACTCATTTTATATATATATATATATATATATATATATATATATATATATATATAAATGATCATTTATATATATAAATGATATTATAAATTTATATATATATAAATGATATATATAAATTTATATATATATAAATGATATTAGATACCAATTAGATATGATATTAGATATTATTTAATTAGAGCTAATTGCAAGGCTGGTTTAGCCTAGTCCAAAACTATACCTCCTCTAGCCATAGTACCAAGATTTAAGAGAAATCACGTAGTTCCATATTTCTGGTAAGACTATCACCCCTGGTCGTTAAGACATAATTCTGCCTGCCTCACTATCTTGAACCTCCCCAGGGACCTATCCTGGCAAGGAGACTAAATTAGAACCGATCAGCCATTTCTCCTCAGAGAGTATAGTATTCATCTCATCATTTCTTATAATCTTGTTTACCTTAGTCATTGCCTAAAGTCCAAGCAAGGTATAGTACAGAGTGTATAATATACTATCACTGTTTTAATGTATAAAAAATATATATTTACCTTCACCTTCTTTATATATATATAATATATAATATAATAAATATCCCTCAAAGAATATACAAGAAATAGGTAACAGGTAACATTGGTACCTCCAGGGAGGGAAACCAGGTATTTTGGGGGGTGCTGAGGAAGGGAAAGTCTTCAAACACCCCCCCCAACACACACACATGCGCACACATACTCTTATGTAACATTTGAGTTTTGAATACTATGAATTTACCTATTAAAAAAAAATAAATAACATGTAACTATAACCCATTGAATGACTATCCTCAGCTCACTAGGCACTGTGGAGGATACAAAATCAGTGTCTACTCTTAAGGGGATTACAACCTAGTTGGAGTGAAAAGTATGCAGATTACTATGATGTAATTGATGCAATGGTAATTGCATATCAAAGAGAGATGAGAATCTGTAGAAGCCAATGTCTCACAAATGATTTATTATTTAGTTATTTGACCTATTTCCTAATGATTTGGGACATTTAATTTTTGTTGATTAGAAGATTCAGGATGCTAGGCTGACTTTGGCCCTGTTCCAGACACCCCTCCCATCCCACTCTCCACCTCCCATTCTATCTCACCTTTACTCTTTCTGGTCTGGGAATCATTCAGAATTAAAAAAAAAATTTTTTTTTTAATATGTTTATTTATTTTTGAGAGAGAGACAGAGTGCAAGCAGGGGAGGGGCAGAGAGAGAGGGAGACACAGAATCTGAAGCAGGCTCCAGGCTCTGAGCTGTCAGCACAGAGCCCGACGCGGGGCTCAAACTCACAAACTGCAAGATCATGACCTGAGCTGAAGTCGGATGCTTAACTGACTGAGCCACCCAGGCACCCCCAGAATTTTTTTAATTAAAAAATGTTTAGAGCGGCAAGATGGCGGCTTAGGAGGACGCTGGGCTCACCGCACGTCCTGCTGATCACTTAGATTCCACCTACACCTGCCTAAATAACCCAGAAAACCGCCAGAGGTTTAGCAGAACGGAGTCGCCGGAGCCAAACACAGACGAGAGGCCCACGGAAGAGGGTAGGAAGGGCGGCGAGGCGGTGCGTGCTCCACGGACTGGCGGGAGGGAGCCGGGGCGGAGGGGCGGCTCGCTGGCCAAGCAGAGCCCCCGAGTCTGGCTGGCAAAAGCGGAGGGGCCTGACAGACTGTGTTCCCACAACAAGCGCGACTTAGCGTCTGGGAGGTCATAAGTTTACAGCTCTGCTCGGAAAGCGGGAAGGCTGGAGGACAAAGGGAGGGAGAGCTGCTGAGCCCCCTGACGACAGAGCTCAGTTTGGTGGGGAACAAAGGCGCTCGCCAGCGCCATCTCCCCCGCCCATCCCCCAGCCAAAATCCCAAAGAGAACCAGTTCCTGCCAGGGAACTTGCTCGCTCTGCGCAAACACCCAACTCTGTGCTTTGGTGGAGCCAAACCTCTGGCAGCGGATCTGACTCCCTCCCGCTGCCACAGGGCCCCTCCTGAAGTGGATCGCCTAAGGAGAAGCGATCTAAGCCTGCCCCTCCTGCCCCCGTGCACCTTGCCTACCCACCCCAGCTAATACGCCAGATCCCCAGCATCACAAGCCTGGCAGTGTGCAAGTAGCCCAGTCGGGCCACACCACCCCACAGTGAATCCCGCCCCTAGGAGAGGGGAAGAGAAGGCACACACCAGTCTGACTGTGGCCCCAGCGGTGGGCTGGGGGCAGACATCAGGTCTGACTGCGGCCCCGCCCACCAACTCCAGTTATACACCACAGCACAGGGGAAGTGCCCTGCAGGTCCTCACCACGCCAGGGACTATCCAAAATGACCAAGCGGAAGAATTCCCCTCAGAAGAATCTCCAGGAAATAACAACAGCTAATGAGCTGATCAAAAAGGATTTAAATAATATAACAGAAAGTGAATTTAGAATAATAGTCATAAAATTAATCGCTGGGCTTGAAAACAGTATACAGGACAGCAGAGAATCTCTTGCTACAGAGATCAAGGGACTAAGGAACAGTCACGAGGAGCTGAAAAACGCTTTAAACGAAATGCATAACAAAATGGAAACCACCACAGCTCGGCTTGAAGAGGCAGAGGAGAGAATAGGTGAACTAGAAGATAAAGTTATGGAAAAAGAGGAAGGTGAGAAAAAGAGAGATAAAAAAATCCAGGAGTATGAGGGGAAAATTAGAGAACTAAGTGATACACTAAAAAGAAATAATATACGCATAATTGGTATCCCAGAGGAGGAAGAGAGAGGGAAAGGTGCTGAAGGGGTACTTGAAGAAATCATAGCTGAGAACTTCCCTGAACTGGGGAAGGAAAAAGGCATTGAAATCCAAGAGGCACAGAGAACTCCCTTCAGACGTAACTTGAATCGATCTTCTGCACGACATATCATAGTGAAACTGGCAAAATACAAGGATAAAGAGAAAATTCTGAAAGCAGCAAGGGGTAAACGTGCCCTCACATATAAAGGGAGACCTATAAGACTCGTGACTGATCTCTCTTTTGAAACTTGGCAGGCCAGAAAGAATTGGCACGAGATTTTCAGGGTGCTAGACAGAAAAAATATGCAGCCAAGAATCCTTTATCCAGCAAGTCTGTCATTTAGAATAGAAGGAGAGATAAAGGTCTTCCCAAACAAACAAAAACTGAAGGAATTTGTCACCACTGAACCAGCCCTACAAGAGATCCTAAGGGGGACCCTGTGAGACAAAGTCCCAGAGACATCACTACAAGCATAAAATATACAGACATCACAATGACTCTAAACCCGTATCTTTCTATAATAACACTGAATGTAAATGGATTAAATGCGCCAACCAAAAGACATAGGGTATCAGAATGGATAAAAAAACAAGACCCATCTGTTTGCTGTCTACAAGAGACTCATTTTAGACCTGAGGACACCTTTAGATTGAGAGTGAGGGGATGGAGAACTATTTATCATGCGACTGGAAGCCAAAAGAAAGCTGGAGTAGCCATACTTATATCAGACAAACTAGACTTTAAATTAAAGGCTGTAACAAGAGATGAAGAAGGACATTATATAATAGTTACAGGGTCTATCCATCAGGAAGAGCTAACAATTATAAATGTCTATGCGCCAAATACCGGAGCCCCCAAATATATAAAACAATTACTCATAAACATAAGCAACCTTATCGATAAGAATGTGGTAATTGCAGGGGACTTTAACACCCCACTTACAGAAATGGATAGATCATCTAGACACACGGTCAATAAAGAAACAAGGGCCCTGAATGAGACATTGGATCAGATGGACTTGACAGATATATTTAGAACTCTACATCCCAAAGCAACAGAATATACTTTCTTCTCGAGTGCACATGGAACATTCTCCAAGATAGATCATATACTGGGTCACAAAACAGCCCTTCATAAGTTTACAAGAATTGAAATTATACCATGCATACTTTCAGACCACAATGCTATGAAGCTTGAAATCAACCACAGAAAAAAGTCTGGAAAACCTCCAAAAGCATGGAGGTTAAAGAACACCCTACTAATGAATGAGTGGGTCAACCAGGCAATTAGAGAAGAAATTAAAAAATATATGGAAACAAACGAAAATGAAAATACAACAATCCAAACGCTTTGGGACGCAGCAAAGGCAGTCCTGAGAGGAAAATACATTGCAATCCAGGCCTATCTCAAGAAACAAGAAAAATCCCAAATACAAAATCTAACAGCACACCTAAAGGAACTAGAAGCAGAACAGCAAAGGCAGCCTAAACCCAGCAGAAGAAGAGAAATAATAAAGAGCAGAGCAGAAATAAACAATATAGAATCTAAAAAAACTGTAGAGCAGATCAACGAAACCAAGAGTTGGTTTTTTGAAAAAATAAACAAAATTGACAAACCTCTAGCCAGGCTTCTCAAAAAGAAAAGGGAGATGACCCAAATAGATAAAATCATGAATGAAAATGGAATGATTACAACCAATCCCTCAGAGATACAAACAATTATCAGGGAATACTATGAAAAATTATATGCCAACAAATTGGACAACCTGGAAGAAATGGACAAATTCCTGAACACCCACACTCTTCCAAAACTCAATCAGGAGGAAATAGAAAGCTTGAACAGACCCATAACCAGCGAAGAAATTGAATCGGTTATCAAAAATCTCCCAGCAAATAAGAGTCCAGGACCAGATGGCTTCCCAGGGGAGTTCTACCAGACGTTTAAAGCAGAGATAATACCTATCCTTCTCAAGCTATTCCAAGAAATAGAAAGGGAAGGAAAACTTCCAGACTCATTCTATGAAGCCAGTATTACTTTGATTCCTAAACCAGACAGAGACCCAGTAAAAAAAGAGAACTACAGGCCAATATCCCTGATGAATACGGATGCAAAAATTCTCAATAAGATACTAGCAAATCGAATTCAATGGCATATAGAAAGAATTATTCACCATGATCAAGTGGGATTCATTCCTGGGATGCAGGGCTGGTTCAACATTCGCAAATCAATCAACGTGATACATCACATTAACAAAAAAAAAGAGAAGAACCATATGATCCTGTCAATCGATGCAGAAAAGGCCTTTGACAAAATCCAGCACCCTTTCTTAATAAAAACCCTTGAGAAAGTCGGGATAGAAAGAACATACTTAAAGATCATAAAAGCCATTTATGAAAAGCCCACAGCTAACATCATCCTCAATGGGGAAAAACTGAGAGCTTTTTCCCTGAGATCAGGAACACGACAAGGATGCCCACTCTCACTGCTGCTGTTTAACATAGTACTGGAAGTTCTAGCATCAGCAATCAGACAACAAAAGGAAATCAAAGGCATCAAAATTGGCAAAGATGAAGTCAAGCTTTCGCTTTTTGCAGATGACATGATATTATACATGGAAAATCCGATAGACTCCACCAAAAGTCTGCTAGAACTGATACAGGAATTCAGCAAAGTTGCAGGATACAAAATCAATGCACAGAAATCAGTTGCATTCTTATACACTAACAATGAAGCAACAGAAAGACAAATAAAGAAACTGATCCCATTCACAATTGCACCAAGAAGCATAAAATACCTAGGAATAAATCTAACCAAAGATGTAAAGGATCTGTATGCTGAAAACTATAGAAAGCTTATGAAGGAAATTGAAGAAGATTTAAAGAAATGGAAAGACATTCCCTGCTCATGGATTGGAAGAATAAATATTGTCAAAATGTCAATACTACCCAAAGCTATCTACACATTCAATGCAATCCCAATCAAAATTGCACCAGCATTCTTCTCGAAACTAGAACAAGCAATCCTAAAATTCATATGGAACCACAAAAGGCCCCGAATAGCCAAAGGAATTTTGAAGAAGAAGACCAAAGCAGGAGGCATCACAATCCCAGACTTTAGCCTCTACTACAAAGCTGTCATCATCAAGACAGCATGGTATTGGCACAAAAACAGACACATAGACCAATGGAATAGAATAGAAACCCCAGAACTAGACCCACAAACGTATGGCCAACTCATCTTTGACAAAGCAGGAAAGAACCTCCAATGGAAAAAAGACAGTCTCTTTAACAAATGGTGCTGGGAGAATTGGACAGCAACATGCAGAAGGTTGAAACTAGACCACTTTCTCACACCATTCACAAAAATAAACTCAAAATGGATAAAGGACTTAAATGTGAGACAGGAAACCATCAAAACCTTAGAAGAGAAAGCAGGAAAAGACCTCTTTGACCTCAGCCGTAGCAATCTCTTACTCGACACATCCCCAAAGGCAAGGGAATTAAAAGCAAAAGTGAATTCCTGGGACCTTATGAAGATAAAAAGCTTCTGCACAGCAAAGGAAACAACCAACAAAACTAAAAGGCAACCAACGGAATGGGAAAAGATATTCGCAAATGACATATCGGACAAAGGGCTAGTATCCAAAATCTATAAAGAGCTCACCAAACTCCACACCCGAAAAACAAATAACCCAGTGAAGAGATGGGCAGAAAACATGAATAGACACTTTTCTAAAGAAGACATCCGGATGGCCAACAGGCACATGAAAAGATGTTCAGCGTCGCTCCTTATCAGGGAAATACAAATCAAAACCACACTCAGGTATCACCTCACGCCAGTCAGAGTGGCCAAAATGAACAAATCAGGAGACTAGAGATGCTGGAGAGGATGTGGAGAAAGGGAACCCTCTTGCACTGTTGGTGGGAATGCAAATTGGTGCAGCCGCTCTGGAAAGCAGTGTGGAGGTTCCTCAGAAAATTAAAAATAGACCTACCCTATGACCCAGCAATAGCACTGCTAGGAATTTATCCAAGGGATACAGGAGTACTGATGCATAGGGCCACTTGTACCCCAATGTTCATAGCAGCACTCTCAACAATAGCTAAATTATGGAAAGAGCCTAAATGTCCATCAACTGATGAATGGATAAAGAAATTGTGGTTTATATACACAATGGAATACTACGTGGCAATGGGAAAAAATGAAATATGGCCTTTTGTAGCAACGTGGATGGAACTGGAGAGTGTGATGCTAAGTGAAATAAGCCATACAGAGAAAGACAGATACCATATGGTTTCACTCTTATGTGGATCCTGAGAAACTTAACAGGAACCCATGGGGGAGGGGAAGGAAAAAAAAAAAAAAGAGGTTAGAGTGGGAGAGAGCCAAAGCATAAGAGACTGTTAAAAACTGAGAACAAACTGAGGGTTGATGGGGGGTGGGAGGGAGGAGAGGGTGGGTGATGGGTATTGAGGAGGGCACCTTTTGGGATGAGCACTGGGTGTTGTATGGAAACCAATTTGTCAATAAATTTCATATATAAAAATAAATAAATAAATAAAAATAAAAAATGTTTAATGTTTTATTGCAGTATCATTTATGTAGTAAAAAAAATCACCCATTTTTATTGCACAGTTTGATGAGTTTTAACAAATTTATGTAGTCATCACTGTAATCCAGTTTTAGAACACTTCCATCACCCCCCAATAGTTTCCTCATGCCCAGTTGTTTTCTGTCCCTATTGTTTTGCCCTTTCTTCTTCTTTTAAAGACGAAAAAATTAACTCATACCGTTATTTTCAATTCAGTTTGTCCTGTAGGCAGTATTTTTTTTTTCCTTCTTTTTTTGCCACACCTAGTAAATCTGAGACAGGTTTGGTTGGTGTTGAACCTGAACCTGGGAGTACCACCACGTTAAATGGTACGTGACCATCCCACTTTCCTTTAGAAGAGTTCCCTAAGTAGTCAGTGCTAACAATACTCATTTACGTCCTCCTCCAGCTCTCTGTCTGTTTACCTTAGAGTGGCTTGGCTCGTTTTCCTTTTCATCCCCGATTTTAGAAAAATAGTAAGGCCTAAAATGAGGATCTCTTCTGCAAGTTAGAAGCCAAAATAAATGCAGTGATGCCACATTAAGGTTTTCTAATTTAACTTTTATCAGATGCCAAAATGTGCACAGTACTATACAAAGCACAGCATTAAATCAAGTCACTAGCTACCAGAGGTGTAGTGGGAATATGGAGGCCAGGAAAACCCAGCAAATGTACGGCACAGAAGCTTGTTTGACCTCACCCCAACGGTTGAGAGGAGGTTAATATGGAGAGCAGCTACAGCCTGCTTCTACACCATGAGAGTAAATTTCCGAGGAAAGTCCCCTCTTCATCCCCCTCCCCGCCGTGTGTCAGATGGGGAAAGAGGAAACAGAGGATTCAGGTGATTTGCCTTAAGCCACTAGCCAGGTGGGGCAGAACACAGCTTTGCCTGACCTGGGGGGCACGCTGCTGTCTGCGGTGCAGGCCCAGTGCAGGGGAGACTGCAGAAGAACAGGGAGGCTAGGGGGTATCCTGGGGCAGAGACCGCAAGTCCTCTGTCTTGACTTCAATGACATGCTTTTGCTATGCATGTGAGGGCTGTGGCACACTGGGTGCTTATCTGCACAGGGCTCTCGGCACTGTTTTACTTTCTCTTACTGTGAAATGGGGGGTCATAGTAATAACACCACCCTCAGAGTTGTTGGGAGGATTAAGAGCGAATTCAGTACTGATCGTGGAGATTCAGTAAATGTCAACTCTGATGACTTCTGTCTCTGGGTCCTGAGGCGTTTCTAAGCGCACCTTGGCATCTGCTCTTTGGACCACCCGACCCTAGAGATGAACGTCCATGATTAGAACCACACTTCCTTCTACCTCTTCCACCGGCCCACATCATTCTTCCACCTTCCTATGCTGCCTCTGTGATTCAAAACAAATGGGAGTAGAAGCAGAGCAAACTCTGAAGATCTAACGAATGAACACGTATTTAGATCAGCAGCATAGTAGATGATGAGAGAGCTACCCGTTTTTGCCTTTAAGGGGCTTTCAGTCTTAATGGGAAGGGTAAGATTCAGAAGGGCACAATTAAAGGATGATTGAAGAAAATTAAAATGGAGTGCTGATTATATGGCATAAGTAATTAAAGAATAAATCAATAGATAATGCTTAAGATGTAATGATAAAATAACAACAGCTAATATTTCTGAGCCCGTGCTATGTATCAGATGTTTTTCTAAGTGCTTTATGTGCATTATTGAATTTAATTTAAGAAGCTCAGAAGTTCTTTAAGGTAGCTATTATCAATATCTTCCTTTTCAGAAGAGGAAGCTAAAGCTCAAACAAGTATAGCTTGCTTAAGGTTGCACAGTTGGTAAACCAAGTAAGGGGGATACAAATAATACAAAATAAATGAGTTTAGAGGAGGCAGATCATGTCAGCCCAAATAGATGTTTGTCACTAATTCCGGTCTTTTCCCAGTGTTCCCATCTAGGTGAAGCAACCCTTGTTAACTGTCAGAAAGACAAACCAACAACTAACTCACCTAACCTTCAGTGTCTTTCGGTTGCTCTTTGGAGAAAGAATAAAGACAAAGCCACTTAGCAAGGCTCTGCATGGCTCCACTGACTTCTCCAGCAACTCTTTTACTTGTCCTCTCTCCCCCGTGGCCTTTTTTGTTTCTAAGCTCTTGCCTGCCACAGGACCCTTGCACATGCCATTTTCTCTACCTGCTCTCCTCTTCTACCCTCTTCACCTATGCAGCTTCCACCCATCCTTCAGATCTCAGCTCAAGCATTCCCTTCTTCAGGGAAGCCTTGCATAATATCACTGACCAGATCAAGTCCTCTTATTGGAGACTGTGATTTCATGCTGCTGCATCGCTATAACACTTGTCACTGTATTATATTTGGTTATTTGATTGATATCTATTTCTCTCACTTGATTATTAGCACAATGAGAAGTGGGACTGAATGCATTTTTACTCATCGTAAAACACCAAGCAATGTGCCTAGCACATAATAGGCACTCGCTGAATATGTGTAGAATGAATTGAAGACTAAATTCAGGAAGATTCCACAGAGGATGGAGGACATGGAGGGTCCTAAAATAGACAAGAGCTGGGGAAGTGAGAGGAAGCATTTAAGGTAGAGGAACTAGTGAGACACCTAGTAAGTGACCTTGCAACATAAATGAGCTGAAAACAAATAAACAAAATCTGAAAATGGCAATCCATAGACCCATAAAAATGGTGTCAGTGCTTATTGTGTTGGTTAGTCTCTCCCGTACTTTTGGAGTTAACATTTACTGCTAAACGTATATCCACATATAAAAAACTATTCACTAAGTTATGTCTTTGCTCAAGATTGCACACATTTTTCTCTCCCTGCCACTTCTGCAATGTATGGACCTCAACCAAATACGGAGGTTGGTTTTAGAACCCAGGATATTCTAGTTCTTCATTTTTCCCACTTCTCAGCCAGTCCTGGTAATTTCTGGATTCATGGTAGAGTAGTTTCTGCATTTGTCATATTTATGTATAGAGGAAACAGAAGGATAAGCAGTGCTGTCTACTGGGTAGAATCGTGTCTCCCCCCAAAATGTGTTTAGATTCTAATCCCTGGTACGTGTGAATGTGATCTTATTTGAAAATAGGGTCATTGTAGCTGTAATCAAGTTGATGAGATCATACTTGATAAGGATGGGCCTTAATCCAATGACTGGTGTCTCTATAAGAAGAGAGGAGTTTTGGCACAGAGACAGAAGACACACAAGAGAAAGGCCACATGATGATGGAGGCAGAGATTGGAGTATGCAAGTAGGAGAACATGAACAGCAGGGATTGCTGGCAACCTCCAGAAGGTAACAAGAGGCAGGAAGAAACATCTCTTAGGGCCTTCAGAGAGAGCACAGCCCTGATGGCAGCTTGATTTAGAACTTCTAGCCTCCAAAACTGTGAAAGAATAGATTTCTGTTGTTTTGAGCCATCCACGTTTGTGGTGCTTTGTTATGGCAGTCCTAGGAAACTAAGCCAATCCTCTCTGGACACAAAGCAGTCCTCAAAGCTCAGAAAAACAATTAGGATACAAATAAAAAAGCTCTGACTCTACCACATTTCAGTAGACCAGAGTGATCAGAAGTTTAGTGCAGTTGCAAAGTAGAACTCTAGAAATGGCAGATAATCTTGACATTGGAGTCTACATTTGTTGTCGGGAGCATCACTATATATAGACATCCATACATTTCGATTACATAAGAAACATTCAAGGAGATAGGAGGCAGGGCAGTTTAGGCTGAAATTATATCTAGCTTGATAAAGCATGTAGGTAGAACAGTGATGACAAAGCCATATGAAATCACTGAGGAGAATGAGAACATTCTGGGATCTGTCTTCAAATTCTAAGGTTGCACTTTCTTACACCACACACAAAAATAAATTCAAAATGGATGCAAGACCTAAATGTAAGACAGGAAGCCATAAAAATACTATAGGACAAAACAGTCAGCAACCTCTTTGATCTTGGCCACAGCAACTTCTTACTTGACATGACTCTGGAGGCAAGGGAAATAAAAGCCAAAGTGAACTGCTGGGACCTCATCAAGATAAAAAGCTTCTGCATAGCAAAGGAAACAGTCAACAGAACTAAAAGGCAACCAACAGAATGGGAGAAGATATTTGCAAATGACATATCTGATTAAAGGGTTAGCATCCCAAATCTCTAAAGAACTTATCAAACTCAATACCCAAAAAACAAATAATCCAGTGAAGAAATGGGCAAAAGATATGAATAGGCACTTTTCCAAAGAAGACATCCCGATGGCAGACACATGAAAAGATGCTCAACATCGCTCATCATCAGGGAAATGCAAATCAAAACCACAATGAAATACCACCTCATACCTGTCAGAATGGCTAAGATTAACAACTCAGGAACAACAGATGTTGGCAATGACGTGGCGAAAGGGGACTCCTATTGTACTGCTGGTGGGAATGCAAACTGGTGCAACCACTCTGGAGAACAGTATGGAAGTTCCTCAAAAAATTAAAAATAAAACTACCCTATGATCCAGCAATTGTACTAGTAGGAATTTATCCAAAGTATACAAAAATGCTGATTTGAAGGGGCACATGCACCTCAATGCTTATAGCAGCACTATCAACAATAGCCAAATTATGGAAAGAGCCCAAATGTCCATCAACTGATGAATAGGTAAAGAAGATGTGGTATGTATACACACACACACGCACACACACACACACACACACACAATGGAATTCTACTTGGCAATGAAAAAGAATGAAATCTTTGACATATGCAACAGTGTGGATGGAACTGGAGGGTATTATGCTAAGTGAAATAAATCAGAGAAAGACAGATGTCATATGATTTCACTCATATGTAGAATTTGAGAAATTCAACAGATGAACATAGGGGAAAGGGAAGGAAAAATAAGATAAAAACAGAGAGGGAGGCAAACCATAAGAGACTCTTAAATACAGAAAATAAACTGAGGGTTGCCGGAAGGAAGGAAAGTGGGTGAGTTAAATGGGTGACGGGCATTAAGGAGGGCACTTTTCAGGATGGGCACTGGGTGTCATGTGTAAGACATGAATCACTGGGTTCCACTCCTGAAGCCAAGACTCCACTTTATGTTAACTAACTTGAAAATAAATGTAAAAACAAAACAAAACAGAACTCTAACATTGCTGTCAGGCAGGGTAAACTTGGGCACCTAAATTCATGCCCACTTTTGTGTACTACTGTCAGAGAGCCCTGGAACAGCGGTCTTACTAAGAATATGCCTCATTGTGTTTTTGTAATAGGATGGAAAGAGCACCTGCTTATTCTCTTTTCCATGTGAAATATTAATTTGCTTTCCTTTCCTACATAGGTACTATGTCAGTCATCACTTTACGGCCTCTTAGCTCTGAATGCACATCCTTCAGTACCTGCTCTGTGATGATGGACTAGACTGTAAGTATTTCTTGTACATGCTGAGAATGTTGTTAAATTGTCTCAGTAGAGGGAAAGGGAGGGAATTTGAAGAGGAAACTGTAGGCTTTTCTTCCTAGTTATGGTGCCTTGTGGTTTTCCTGTCTTGCTCTTGCTCAGATGGGTGGTCAGTGGTGTGGATCTGTGAGGCCAGTGGTGTTCTGTCCTAGCTGTGTGCTCAGAATGTGCAGTCTCTTGGAGACGATGCAGGCCCAGTGGCCACCTTCCTGTGGCCTTCCTGATGTGGCTTGGCATGCTTCAGGCCTGCAGTGGTGCGCCAACTCCCTCTGCACACCTGTCCAGCAGCCTTAGCTTGCATGTGCCCTGAGGAGTTGTTTCCTGTCTGTGCAGCAACTGTGGACCCGCACTGGCCTGGGCAACCCAGTGAACTTCTCTACCATCCAGTAGGCCGCAACCAGATCTTCTCCAATGAAATCTGAAGCCCAGCTTTTGGGACGAGGTCTCCCCTTCAAGTTTGTCTTTCCTTGGATATTTTCCCTCAGCCCTCAAGTACCCTTTATAGTTCTCTTTACATCTGATAACTATGCTCCTATCCCAGTCTCATAAGTCTTTAAATTTAAAACTAAACTTTCCCTGTTGGAATTACTGTGTGGTTTCTGCCTCCTGACTGGACCCAGACTGACATAGGTACATTCCCCTCTTTGGCAGGGAGCTAAAATGCAGAGCCTTCTCTTTTTGTAGAGAGGTTCTTTGTCTCCTGACATCTAGCTTGATCTCCCAGACCGGGATTCCTGGAGTACATAAATTGCAAATTCACTTATGGTCTTGAAGGGATCTACATGCCCGGCCCTCGTTCTGCTCTAGTTACTGGGCATTTATATCGGCTACGTTGCCTTCACCAGCTTATTTTAGCTTTTGAAGGGTATTCACATAGTTATGTAATAATTGGAAGATAAGCTCTGTGTGGCAGTGAGTCTTCTCTCTAGCCAGTTGGGTCAAGCCACACTTTTGCTTTCTGAAAAAGATCAGCCTCCAGTTTATGGTACAAGTGGTATTAAACTACGTGTTCAATGCTGGAGAGTGGTTTCAATCAGAAGTGACTATATTGCCTATGTCATAGGGTGGTTTTGAGAAGTCAAAGAGATATTCTAGGTAAAATACTCAGCCTAGTTGTGTCACTTTGTACGTGCTCAGTAATTGGGAGTTCTCTTTTTCATTCATTCAATCATTCATTCAAATTATATTAGCAAGCAGCTACCATATAGCAGGTGCTTTGATCAGCATGGGGTATGAGGATGAATAAGATTTGCTTCCTGCCCTCCAAGAATAGCCCGTCTAGTCTCTTGTTTAGTATACATCAGAATATAAGCCATAATCTTCCTCTTCATTCTTTCCCCCAAATATGGGCTTTCAAGTAAATGGAATATAATTAACGATTTAGTCATAAAATGTACAATATGGACGTAAGTTCCATGTGTAGAGGGAATTTTCTCCTTAGTTTGACATGAGCTTTGATAAGTCGAGGTTATTGTTGCAACATATTCTTTTTTGGTAATTAACTATATTAAAAAAATTTTTTTTTCAACGTTTATTTATTTTTGGGACAGAGAGAGACAGAGCACGAACGGGCGAGGGGCAGAGAGAGAGGGAGACACAGAAACGGAAACAGGCTCCAGGCTCTGAGCCATCAGCCCAGAGCCCGACGCGGGGCTCGAACTCACGGACTGCGAGATCGTGACCTGGCTGAAGTCGGACGCTTAACCGACTGCGCCACCCAGGCGCCCCGGTAATTAACTATATTTAGTTACATGTGATATATATGTTATATATAGCATGTTACCATATAATAAGCTACGTGATAAACATTACAATTAATACTTAATTTAACCCTTACTGCTATCTTCTAAACTAAATATTATTATCCCCATTTTATAAATGATGAAGGTGATGCTCAGAAAGTTTGAGAAATTTTCCTTAAGTCGCTCAGAAAGCAAGTATAAGGCCAGGATTTGGACGACTTCATCTGACTCAGAAGCCCATGCTTTTATCAACCATACCGTATTGCTTTCTTTCATCTATTTTCATCTTGGTTGTGCTAAGGACTGAACTGACTGAACTGTCATTCCTTTACTCTTTCTCCATCACCCAAACTCATCACACCATGTTGTACTTGCCTGTTTGTTTGACCATCTTTGCCATTAGACTAAGACTTCCTTGGGGGCAGACACAATCAGCTGTTCACCACTGTATCCCCATTGCTTTCGTTATCTATTACTGCTCAACAAAACCACACTAAAGATTGGTGGCTCAAAATAACAAATCACAGTTCAGTGGGTCGATGGGACTTAGCTACATAGTTCCCTCTTGGAGTCTCTCTATAGTTGCAGTCAGGTGATGGCTGAGGCTAGTGTTATCTGAGAGTTCAACCAAGCTAGACATCCAAGATGGTTTCTTTATATATATCTGGTACATGGCCTTTAGTGACTAAAACAGCTGAGGATTGGTGGGGCATCTTTCCAGCTCCACATAGTTTTCCACGTGGCTACCTTGGCTTCCTCACAGCATGAGACAGTTCTTACATAGTGTCTGGTTTGCCCCATAGTGAATGTTCCAAGAGATTTGGGTGGAAGCTGTCAGGCATTTTGTTACCGAGGACCAGGAGTTACTCAGCATCGCATCTACCATACTCTGTCGTGAGTCACAGGGTCAGCTAAGATTCAGTATGTAAAGGAACTACACGAGGGCAGGAGTATCGGGATGGATCATTCATTGGGTGCCATCTTTGGAGACTAACTACTACTACTGAGGCGAGAGGGCTGTCTGTGGAGGGAAAACTCAGAGAAGATATATACATGGGGGTGCTCAGATGAAGAGTTGGAGTTAGCCAAGTGAAGAAAGGGTGGGGAAGAGAAAGGAAGAGAGAGAGAATGGCCTACCAGGCAGAGGGAACCCCTTATACAGACATGGAGATAAGAAGGGGGGATGATAAGCATGGGATGGTCAAATTCTACTATTTACTTGCCAGGTGACTTTGGATAATTATTTAACTTTTGCAGATTTCGGTTTCCCCATTTGTGAAATGGAGATCGTCATAATTGTTATCTACTAGTGCTGTAATGATTTAATCAGCAATGCATGAAGAGTTCTTTAGAATAATATCTGGTACATAGAAGAACAGCAAGTGTTGGTTATTGTTAGTATTACACAGAGAAACATGGACCACTAAATGTGGCTGGAACAAAGGACTCTAAATGGGGGAGGATGAGGTTTGAGTCTAGAATGTGAAGCAGGGGCCAGAGCTTGACTTTGTAAGTTGTACAGAGGTGTTTGAATTATATATGAAAGTAAATAGAAGAGATGTTGCAGATTTCGGGGAGGGAAGAGCTGGCCAGATTTGGGATTTTAGGAAGATCTCTGTATTAAAGGTCTCCAGGGTGGGGAATACTTGGGGGAGACAGAGATGAGTTGGAAGCTCCTATGGTCCACGAGAGGGACATAGTGGCCTGGCTTATGGTAATGGGGATGGAGAGAGAAGAACCTGATAAAGGTCACGGTGCTAGTTAGTGACGGAGAAGGGACTGCAGTTGCTGACTAATTACACAGGAATGTCCTGCCAGGAAATTAGCCTTTTTTACTTGTTTATATAGGCCGAGGTTTAGTATGTGCTATTTGATGGAACCAGATAAGTAGTCACAACTAACTCGGCAGGGGTGGTTCAGCTGGGAGGTATGGTTTCCAGTTCCATTGCTTATGCCTGAAACTGCAATAATAGATGTGCTCCCCCAGAAATCACTGCATCCAAGGGAAAAATCACGAGGAGAGTGATTTTCCTTGAAGGAGAGCTTTTTTTTCAACTCAATTCGAAGGATCACACTCCATTTTCTCATAGCTGCCTCATTTGTTCTCCTTTGGGTCAGACTGGGAGTGTTTGCTTTTCCTAGTTTATTTGGCAAGTGGAACACTAGTAAGATCTGATTGGCTACTCTGTTGGGGCATCTTTGCCCTTTCAAGCTGTGTTTCTCAAACATCCTCTGTGGACACAGGTTGGCTATGGAGTCCATAGTTCTTAGAAGATCTGAGCATAGCTGGGAACAAGCGACCCCGGTGGCTACTACTTGGAGGAATGGGATCCTGAGAAGACACATCTGAGACAAGGGTGGCTGCTGGGACTGAGGGCAGAGAATGAGCCTGGTGTTTTTACGCGCTGAATTAGGGGACCCAGAAGGTCTAGATTATATTCTAAATGACTCCTGAGAGGATTTACTCTAATCTCTTCTCTTGTCCACCAACACCCCATGTTGATCCTGGGTCCATATGGGGCCTTGATTGACAGTGTCCTACAAGTTCTTCAGGGCACAGCTCTGGTCCCACCTCTGTGGAAGCCTCTTGTTACTATTCCAGTCCTTGTGGGTCACTCCCAGATCCACCCCTATTCCAGCTGGAAACGTAGGCGCCATATAACTCTGCACTGACTCACACATGCGGTGTATATTGTTCTCCCAGCTTTACAGGAAGCCCTGTGAGGGTTGACGGTTTTCCGTCCCTTGTCTCCAGAAAACCCTCTCAGAGTTTTCAGGCGACCTCTGTGGATTGACAGAGCCAGAAGTTTGGAAGATGCGTTAGCCCTGATTTACAGATTGGGCAGCTGAGGAGGAAAGTGTTAAGTCACCCACCCCATGTTGTGAAGGTTGGCATGTATTCAGGAGCTAACCAGGAACAGTCCTCCATTCCACATTCCACATACATTTGTTGTTTAATTTTTCCAGAAACCCGAAGAGGTAAGTCCTATTATCCACATTTTACTGCTGAGGAAACTAAAGCTTACAGTTTTTAAAGAACTGCATAGCGCTTATGTGCCAAACCCACCCAGAGCTGCCTCGCATTTTCAGTGCTTCCGACATCGTAGCCCCAGTTTACCTACCTATGTCCTCTGCAAAGTAGGCCGCTACCTTTTCTGAGGGTAAGGGCGAGGCCGTGGCTTCTACTTTAATCTTGGTAACCCTGGGCCTGGCACAGAAGCTGATGCCTAGCTGAGGTTCCAGAGATCGCCGTTACTGAAATGTTCAGTGAACAAAGAGTCGGTGATAAAGCCTACTTGCAGTTCAAGTCAGGGCTGTCTCCCTGAGAAGACTAGGTTGCTGTGCCCCCTTTCAGAACAGATCTCGGAGGGGCCTCTGCTCCCCTTGGAGTGATATCATCAGAAACGTTGTGTGAGGAGAAATGTGACTTCTTGGCTTCCTTCGGAAGCCCTGTGGGAGGAGGTTGGTGCCGTGGCGAGCACCACTGGGGAGTGCAGCCTTAGACCTGTGGGGCCGGGCCTCCCTTCTGGCTGTCCTCTGTGGCAGAGATGTAGTTTCAATCCACAGAGACCCCTGGAGAGAGCGACCATCAGCCTCCACTGACCTGGTGATGTTAAGCCGGGTCTCTGCCCAGAGAGACTTGGGATTGGTCCTAGCCCCCCCCCCCCCCCCCCCCCCACCGCCCCGGCCAGGTCTGTGGTCTTGGGCTGGTTATTAACCTTATTAAGCCTCAGTTTCCTCCCTGTAAAGTGGGAATACAAGTAATTCCTGCCTCACTGGGTCGTTGTGAGGATTAAACGAGAAAGCGTGCACGTGGCCCTGGTCCCAGGGTGCCATGGATGGCAGCCGTGGTTGTCGGCCACTTACAGGCCTAGAGAGGAACGTGGAAGAGTGGCAATAATAACAACCCCGGGCACTGGTGCTTTGCCAGTCACCCTGCACATACGCTGCCTCAGGCCTCTGTGTTCCTCCTCAAAGGGCCTTCCCAAGGCAACACGGTCAAGCATTGGGGATTTATTTTCCAGGCCTTTCCATTTTCCCTCTCTGGCTTCCTGGTGTAGTGCCTCCTCTTTTTGCAGCTGTAGTTCAGGCTCCCTGTGGAAGTGCTCCCAGGGGGAGATCAGTGGGACGGCTGGACAGGGCAGAGGAGGGAGCCGAGGAAGGTGGGCGGTCTCTGCCTGGGCTGCCTGAAAGCGGGGAGTGGGGTAAGGAGACCTGACCCAACTGGAGCCAAGAAGTTGGAGCTTTCACACCCAGCGCCTGTACCCGCACCCGTCAGTGGTCACCAGACTTTGGTTCAGCGCCATGGACAGGCATCAGTACTGCATATGGCTGGCTTTTCACAGGTGCAGGCAAAGCGGGCTCCAAAGCAGGGAGATGGCTAGCAACTATGCAGACGGGAGAACTGCATTATACTTACACACAAGGTATGAGCAGTAAAAGCCAGATTCATGTGCTGGCCATTTCTTGGCAC
This sequence comes from Felis catus, assembly GCF_018350175.1. NCBI lineage: Eukaryota > Metazoa > Chordata > Mammalia > Carnivora > Felidae > Felis > Felis catus. The sequence continues at coordinate 46,929,513 of NC_058374.1, forward strand.
GTTAGCATTTCAAAGTAAGACTCTTATTAATGCACATGGGCCCCCCCCTCGGGCAGATCGACAGGGTTCAGGCAAGAGATTTGGGGGTTAGATGGGCCTTCCTGACGTAGCTCATGTCAAAGTCTGGTTTTCACTTAGCCAGGCGTGAAAGTAGATTTTACCTTGTTTTATAAACTTCTCACAAACCCCTGCTCATAAGGTGCCCTCCACCCTAACCAGGATGTTTGCAATGCAAATTGTCTTTTACAGTCTGGTGAAAGGGGCGAGGGCACACCCTGTGGGTGCTTTGACTATGCATTATTACCATCACAGAGTTGAAGGCTGGGAAGTTAGTGCATAGCTCCCATAGGTGTTAGACTAGTATTTGTTTTTGTTTTTTTTTAAGTTTATTTTTATTTATTTTGAGAGAGAGAGATAGAGAGTAAGTGGGGGAGGGGCAGAGAGAGAGGGAGAGAGAAAATCCCAAGCAGGTTCTGTGCGGTCAGTGCAGATCCCGATGCAGGGCTCGAACTCACAAACTGTGAGATCATGACCTGAGCTGAAATCAAGAGTCGCTCAACCGACTGAGCCACCCAGGCCCCCTGGATTAGTATTTGCTGAGTGAACGCAGGCAGGGCTGAAGAGCAACCCTGTAGAGAGACACACATACTGAGTGTCTTCTTTGTTATGTCTGATCTCACTTATTCTTCAGCTCATTTCTACAGTGAACTCTTTCCTGCTTTCCTTAACCCTCCAGGAGAAATCGCTCTCTTTCTATTAAATTCCCAGTTTATTTACTTCTTCACGTTTTATTGCAATCCTGTATTTCTACGTCTGTTTGTCCTGTTAGACTGTGAGGGCCTTAAACACAGGGCTTAATTTGCTTATGTCCTTAACTCCAGAGCCTGGTTCCAGGTAGGATAGTAAATACTGATTGAATACGTGAATGAATGAACCAGATGGCTAAACCAGAGGTCTGTTGTCTTCAGTTACAATATGAATGTCTGTGTGTGTGTGTGTGTGTGTGTGTGTGTGTGTACTTAAAATTGTTTATCTTGAGAACTCCTTTCATTGAAGGGAAACCTAGCCAAGAAAAATAAATAGTTGATTTATAAGGAGTAACAATAAATGAACACCAAATGGACAAGGCTAAATAAGAGATGGGTCAGAGTGGGGTCAGTTCCTGGCCTTCTAGTTCAGCCAAGTGCCTCAGGTAGAATAACTTAGCCACTCCTTTTGTTAGAGTCCAGACTGATGCCATGTGACCATCAGAGGAGGGAGTGAAGGTGGCTACAGGGTCCTTCTGTTCCACATGGCCATGGCATGCCTCCATGACAGATGGTAACAGAGAGAGGGGGCTTCATTTAGGTGTGTGTTTATATATTAGTTCTGTTTTTATTTTCTTACTTTTTTTTTTCTGACAAAATATCTTACGATCTGAGGGCTTGCCTTATAATTTAACTCTGTAAAGCAGCCGCTCTTATCCTCTAGTGCATCGAAGAACCTTGACAATCTCAGGAAGATACAAAACTTCTCTCCTGAAAATTGTAAAGAGACATTCATGAACTTTTTGTGGCTTTAGGAGTTCAGGGGCCTCCTTTGTGTAGAGATCTTTGTGTTGCAAGAGTAGTACAAGGCCCTCACATAGTAGGTGCTTCGTATGTACCATTGTGCTGAATCAAAGTGAGTATTGATATTTGCCAACAGTCTCGCAAAAGAGGGACAGGTGAATGAACACCTGATAACATGACTCAGGGTCTTCCAGGAAAGCATCTTCAGGCTACCAAACTAAACCAAACCATGCATTTCCTTCCTTACCTGGCTTGCTAATCCTTTCATATTCACAGTGACAGCCTCATGCTTTGGTGTAGATCCAGTTTCCGCCAAAGTGCCCCAGGGGTAACTTATTAAACCTTATCTGTCCTATATCCCTTGCCATGAATGTGTTTATCAGCCTCTTGGAGTGCAAAATGATTGTGATTATGGATATAAAACACGTAATGCAGTGCCTGGAATAAGAAGGTGCCCAACAGGTGTTGGCTTAGAACAGAACAAGACAAAAGAGCAGATTAGAAGTGGGAAGGTGTTCAGAAAACAGAGGAGATACGGAGAAGGATGTGGCATTGGCAGGAGTGGGGTTGGGGGCAGGAGACCCGGGGCTGAGAGCATGCCCTTCCCAGCCTGTCCTAGACTAGCCTGACCTTGTCCACCAGAAGCCCTGAACATGACAGGTGAGCTGGAACCCCAGGAATGGGGGGTTTATTTATTTATTTACTAAATAAAGGACACAACCATCTGACAGATCTGTTACGCATCTTAGGATGTGTAGAAATACAATAATAGCACCACATATGAATCATGGAAAACAGGCTGTGAATGGAGACATTTGCTAAGAGATGCCAGCCTGGCCCCAGTGAAGTCAGTTGGTCAGCTATTTTCACTTGGGAAAGGGAAATTAAGGGAGGATCTGCAGCCCCTGCCAAACCTAAATGTCCAAATGTCTACAAAGCAGACTGTTTAGGGCCGCAGGGCAACACCAGCTGCAAATGAGCTCAGCAGGGCGAGGCCAGCAGGAGGCCAGGGCAGAGCTCGCTGGGGAACACATGGCAGAGAGCACAGCCTCAGTGTCCCTGCAAAGTCAGTCATGTGCTGGGCCAAGAGGCCAGGGCAGAGGGGTGCAGAGGAAGGACGGGCTGCCTCTGGGGTTGGGGGCTGGGCTGTGTGGGCGCTGCTCTGTTTTCTGAAGGTCCAACGACATGAGGGCCACCTACCCCTCACTTTCCTCATCTGTAAAATGAGGAAAATGGCATCTGCTTTGAAGGGTGTCTGTAAAGATTCAAAATGAGACAGAGAAAGCCCATGTGCCGTGGAAACGGAATACTCTGGATGCCAGCGGTCATTGTCATGAACAAGGAACTAAACTTGTATCGGTCAGCTCAGGCTGCTGTGTGACAAAACACCACAGACTGGGGGGCTTACTCAACAGAGTTTATTTTCTCACATCTGGAGGCTGGAAGTTTGAGATCAAGGGGCCGGTAAGGTGGTTTCCCATGAGGCCTCTTCTCTTGGCTGGCAGGAGACCGCGTCTCGCTGTGTGCTCACATGAGCTCAATTTTTTGTGCACACACACACACAGAGCACAAGCAAATTCTCTGGTGTCTCTTCTCGAAAGAGTACTAATCCCATCAGGAGGGCCCCACTCTTATGACCTCATCTAACCGTAATTACTTCCTAAAGACCCCCATCTCCAAATATTGTCATGTGTGAGAATTAGGATTTCAACATAGGAACTTTGTGGGGGACACAAACATCCAATTCATAGTACTGGTTAAAAAGAAGCTATTCCTGGGGCATGTGGTGGCTCAGTTGGTTAGGCGCCTGACTCTTGATTTCAGCTTAGGTCATGATCTCGGGGTTCGTAAGATCGATCCCCAAATTGGGTTCTGTGCTGATAGCGCAGAGCCGGCTTGGGATTCTCTGTCTCCCTCTCTCTCTGCTCCTCCCTTGAGCACACGCTCTCTGTCTCACAAAATAAATAAACTTAGGAAAAAGAAATGATTCCTTTTTATGAATATTCTCCGATGTATTTTAGAGAGAGAGAAAAAATTATTGGTTGTAAGAAAATGTTTCCAATCTTATGCCAAAATAGGGAAATGTTAATCCCTTAGGCTGATCCTGGATTTCTCAGCCAGAACTTTGTTGGTCTATCGCTACTGTACCCTTTATGTCACTTGTAGAGACACCCTTTTAAAAGTGAGAGCCAGGGAAAACCTGATCTGCACTGGCAAGTACGGTGTGAGGAGACATAGGCTAATTGTGGTTCTGACCTTTGATCCCTCCATGACTACCTGTGGGAATGTGACAAAAGCTACGGACATTTTCTCAAGGAAAATGCGCATACATTTCTGACAATGGAGAGGGGTTTTCAACTTGAAATCCACCTTTGATTTGTGTGTGTGCGCGCGTATTTGTGTGTGTGTGTGGTCCATGGACCTCAGTTTATGAGCCCCTGCACTACAGAAAATGGGGAATGCTGGTGGTCTTTGAGAATATCAAGGGAATTTCTTCCATTTTTTTTTTGTGTGTGTGGGGGGGAGTAAAAATGCAGATTTTTAAAAATGCAGAATGTAAAAGAGTTCACTGTCCTGTTCTCCTTCAATAAGTCATGAAGTGGGTTTAGGGTGTTAAATAGCTGGCTGCCTGGAAGGGGAGTGTGAAGACCTGAGTTCTAGTCCTGACTCCCCAGTTAACTAGATTTGGGACCTAAACCATGTCCCTTTGTCTCTCTGAACTTCAGGCTTATCATTGGTCAAGCTCATTCCCACAATGTCTATTGTGGGCCAAACACATTATGCCAAGTGCTACCCACACCCCCAAATATTAATAGTTCAACATTGTATAGCACAGATGTATGTAACACACACACACATACACACACACACACACACACACACACACACACAGTTATTTTGTGGGAAGAGAGCCATATTTCTTTACAATGGGAAAATAAACTTTTCCTAGGTCTCCTGGGTCTCACTTCAGAAGTTCTTTCCCAGGGGATCTAGGACAAGCCTTAGTTTGGGGAAACTCTTACCCAGAGACATCCGGGGCCCTCATCTTTAACAAGACCAAGGTGGCTGTGTCTTTTCCCATTTTCCCTTAAAATCATCTTCTTTTCTCAATACTCACCTTTGTCAGTGCCTATTTACACTGTTCCCTCCCAAGGTCACACCCATCAGTTTCTTGAAAGGGTGTTTCAAACAGTTGTGGTTTGGGTAGCACAAGAGAAATAAGGAAATGGCTGGCAGGCAAGTGATGGGCCCAATGGCATCCTTGTTCTGCTCTCCACCTGCCACCGGCTAGGGCGGCTTGGGAGTTGCCACGGCAGTCTGTCCCTGCTGGCGGGCCCTGGGGTGTGCCCTGAGTGCCAGCCCAGAATCTTTCCACAGGAGTTTCACTCTGGTTTGGGTCCGTGTTGTCCTTGGAATTAGTCAGTTAATTAGTCTCCTGTGTCCACTGGAGCCATTGGACCATCTCTGGCATGAGACCGGAATCAAATTCAGATGTGGCCTGGGACTGGCTAGCAGACTGGGGACCCCTCTCATTGTACCCCACCACCCAGGGGACACAGCCTTTTTGGCCACGTTCCTTGGGGCCCCCCACCAACACACTGAATAAACTTAGCAACTAAAGGAACAGGCGATAAGGTGATCATCTGTTGATAATCTGCTGATTTTCCAACTCAAGAGAGGAGACTGAGGGCATTTTGATGCAAAGGTGATTTATTGATTTGGATAAAGTCCTTTTATTCATTGACTCTGTTTCATCTGAAACACTACACACACCTGACACATAATAGCTGTTCTGTATGAGTTTATTGAGAGAACGCATGGACGCACGGATCGTTCTCCTTAGTGCTTTTGTGCTGAAAGGGGCTCTGACACAAAATAGGCCTTCAACCAGCATTTGGTTCTTACCAGTTTCTCCCCTCAGGTGATTCATTATTACTTCTGTTGACTCAGGAAATTGTGATGGAGGCTGTGTTAAAGAATATATGTATTTTCAAAACCTCAGACCAACTTGTATTGGAAAGCCAAATATTTCTCCCGCATTCGGGAGAATGGACGTTATTTACTGACCTTCTTATCTTGGTAGGAGTATTTTTTTCTCAGTTCCACTGTCTCATCAAGTAAATTTTGAGCAAGTCCTTTTTCTTCTGTGGGTCTTAGCCAAGCCTGCCAAATCAGGGACATAGGGAGATTGGGGCACTTGGGAAGTTCATTCATTTGAAAACAGTTTTAGAAATAAAGGCCTTCTATGTCTTCCTAAGTTGAAACTCTGGAGTGGTCCCAATCTATGTGAGTAGAAATGTTTTCTCATCTTTTTTTATTTGCTGGGAGATAAATGTTGTGGGTTAAAGGCAGAGGAGAGAATTTGTGGTTCTGTACTGGACTCTACATGAGTCATGCTTGTAAACACTTGTGAAGAAAACCCTGATGACTTTAAACTTGTGGAAGATGGCACCAGAGAGGATAAAAACAATGTGGAAAAAGTTATCACTGATGTTCCTGCTACATTTTCCCCCCTTGGCTAAATAATGACTGACTTATTCTAAACCACTCTAGGGACTGACACACTTCATGTGAGTTTCTAAGTGTTAATATCTGACTGTGTCACCAAACAACTGCTTCACTCTGCAAGTGTTCCAGTTCACCCGGCTCAGCCATGATGGCGCAAGTGGCTTGACCAAGAAATAATTTATAATTGCATGATTCTTTTGAGAATCAATGAGAAAGTGCTTCTAAAATTCTGTTAGAAAAAGTTGGTGGTTTATGGCACTTTATGGGATCATCCCAGTTTCAAATATTCATCTCACAGCCGATCCCGTAAACATTTATGTCTCAGAAGTTTCAATATTTAAGTATTTATATATATATATATATATATTTAAGTATTTATTTATTTATTTATTTATTTATTTTTAAAGTTTATTTATTTTTAGAGAGGGCACAAGCAGGGGAGAGGCAGAGAGAAGGAGAGACAGAATCCCAAGCAGACTCCACACCATCAGCACAGAGCTGATGTGGGGCTCGAATTCACGAACCGTGAGATCATGACCTGAGCCAAGATCATGACTTGAGCTGAGATCAAGTCGGACCCTTAACTGCCTGCACCACCCAGGCACCCCAAATTTTATTTATTTTGTAAGTAGGCACCGCGCCCAACATGGGGCTTGAACTCACAACCCTGAGATCAAGAGTTGCACACTCCACTGACTGAGCCAGCCAGGTGCCCCTTAAGTCTTTGTATTTTTGAAATTGCCTCTTCCAGATGGGTGTGGCACAAAGCAGTTTCGTAGCCTACACTTTTTCATTTTTTATTTTCAAACCATGGTCATTTAGTTTAGAGAATAATTTAGTAATAAGGGCCCTAGTTGTTTCTTGAAAACACATGTACCAAAAGGATTTTCTTTTCAACTGCAGTTGACCCTCGGACAGCACCACTTTGAACCACACGGGTCCACTTCTACACGGATTTTTTCAATAAACACAGTACTGTAAACATATTTTCTCTTCCTTATGATTTTCTTGGTAACATTTTCTTTTCTCTAGCTTACTTTATTATAAGAATACAGTATAGAATACACATAGCATACAAAATACGTATTAATCGACTGTGTATGTTATTGGTAGGGCTTCTGGCCAACAGTAGGCTATTAGCAGTTAAGTTTTGGAGGGAGCCAAAAGTTATACTTGGATTTTTGACCGTGGAGGGAGTCGATGCCCCAACCCCCACGTTGTACAAGGGACAACTGCATATCCAAAGCCTCAAACCTCAGAATCATCCTTGACTCTTTTTTCCCCCTTTCATATCTCACATTCAATTCACTGAGTTCTGTTGCCTTTATCATCAGAATGTATTCAGAATCTAGTCACTTTCTTGAAGTTTATTTATTTATTTTGAGAGAGCAAGTGAACCAGCATGGGAGGGGCAGAGAGAGACGGGGACAGAGGATCTGAAGCGGGCTCTGTGCCAACAGCAGAGAGTCGAGTAGCATCGGTTCCTCCAGCCCCTCCTCCCAACTGTGCTTAACATACTCTATTGATTTGATTATCGTTTTATTTATTATGCATTACCTTATTATTATTCATTATTATTCTCTTCACTAAACTGTAAGCGCCACGAGGACAGACTTTGTCTTGTTCACTGTGGAATCCCTACCTTCTGGGAGAGTGCCTGGCATGTAGAGATATTTAATACATATTTGTTGCGTGATTAAACCTAGTCTCAAATCAGGGAGTGAAGAACAAACAGGTGGGAGTGTGGGTAATCACAGAGTCTTATAAACATTCAGGTGTCTGAACCACATTTCCAAAATAGCTTATGCCTGGAAAGATTTTTGTCAATCCAGGATGTTCTCCTGAAATGCCCTCTGTGGCCTGGATCTATTATCTTCACTTGCCCTAGAATTCTACTCTCAGGGATGAGTTTTTTAGTGTTAAGCATCAACCTTTTTAAAAAAATTTTTTTAATCTTTTATTTATTTTTGAGACAGACAGAGAGAGAGAGAGAGAGAGAGAGAGAGAGAGAGAGAGAGAGACAGGGTGTGAGCGGAGGAGAAACAGAGAGAGAGGGAGACACAGAATCAGAAGCAGGTTCCAGGCTCTGAGCTGTCAGCACAGAGCCTGATGTGGGGCTTGAACCCACAAACCATGAAATCATGACCTGGTCTGAAGTCAGATGCTTAACCGACTGAGTCACCCAGGTGCCCCCAAGCATCAACCTCTTCAAAAGGCCTAAAATGCATCCATTTTTTTTTTAGGGCACAGCTTGCTGGTTTTGACAAAGGCATACCGCTGGGTAACAACCACCGTGATGAAGAGACTAGAACACATCCATTACCCCAAAACATTCCCTCGTGGGAATCCTCAGCAAGTACCCTTGGTCATGAACAAGCACTGATCTGCTTTCTGTCATCATAGACAAATTCCACCTGTTCTAGACTTAAAAAAATTTTTTCTAAACATCTATTTATTTTGGGGGGGGGAGGGGCAGAGAGAGGGAGACAGAGGATCTGAAGCAGGTTGTGTGCTGTGAGCTCAGAGCCCAGATGAGGGCCTCGAACTCATGAACCGTGAGATCATGACCTGAGCTGAAATCAAGAGTCCAACGCTTAACCACCTGAGCCATGCAGGCGCCCCTAGAATTTTATGCAACTGGAAGCATACAGTAGGTACTCTTTATTCTCTTGCTTGACATGTTTTTGAGATTCATCCATGGTGTTGCATGTATCAGTGGTTTGTTCCTTTTTACTGCCGAGTGACAACAGCAGGCCATTCTCATTCTATTACATAGAAAATACTGTAATCCTGGCAGTCCTGTAACACTTTAGTCTGAATGATTTTTTTTTTTTTTTTTTTTTTTTTTTTGCTCGAGCCACATACGGAAAGTACAAGAACATTTGGGTAACTGGAAGTGAGGGGGAAGCCTGACAAAGGCAGGGCGCCGAAAGGCGGTTTTGCCAGCATCACCAGTTTGCTTGTCTGTCACGTACAGACTCCAGGAGCAGCCTTCCTGCCTTCAGTGCCAGAAATCCAAGAGTGAGTAAATGAGTATTACTGAATCCCTCCTAGGCGCGAGATGTAATTCCATTCCATGTTCATGACAACACCGTGAATTAGACGTCGTGGGCTCCCTTCTTTCAAGATGAGGAAACGGGCTCTTGATCTATTAGTGGGATTCAGGCCAGGTCTTATTAGGAGGAGAGAGGGAGGGAGGGAGGGAGGGAGGGAGGGAGAGAATGAGAGAGAAACAGAGAGGGAGACTGGGAGAGAGAAAGAGGGAGAGAGGGAAAGGGGGGGGAGGAAGGGAGACGGAGGGAGGGAGGGAGAACGCAAGGGAGGAGGGAGAAAGGAATGAGAGAGGAGAAGGAGAGGTCAGGCAAATCCACTGGGTGGAAGGTGCAGGCTCCTGGAGCTGCATTGGGTTTCAGGCCACTAACCAGTCTGGGCACTTGATGGGACGAGATTCTCTAACCCAGCCTTGGGGTTACCGGCAGTGCCGCTCTGGTGTCAGCATGGCAGCCTCGGCTCATAACTTTCCTCCGAATTAGGGCCCTGAGTAGGAGCACGACATTCAAGCCAACCCCAGAAAGAGTGGGGAAGTCTGGGCCGTGACCGTGGCATTTCCAGCTGCCGCCTAACTAGGGACGGGAGGCAGGCAGACACGAGCGCTGGTTCCCCGCAGGCTGCATTCCGAGGCTTCAAGTGTCATCTCTCCGGAGCCACACATGTTTACCCTGTGCGCATTCCACCTCTCTCCCTTCTACCTGGTGGCGGTGGGAAGGGGAGACCAAGGCCACTTCGGCCTGAAGCTCTTGAGACTCCCGCGGCGCTAGGCAGGCTCCTCGTAGCAGTTCACAGAACCCCACGGCAGACACGAGACGGCCTACGTTGCAGGGGTGTATTAATTTCCCACGGCTGCCTGAACAAAGTATCGCAAACCGAGTGGCTGAAAACAACAGAAGTTCATTCTTTCCAGTTCTGGAGGCTAAAAGTCTGCGATCCAGGTACTGGCAGGAACTCCTTCTGGAACTCCAAGGGAAGAATTATCCCACGCCTCTCTCCTAGCTGCTGGCGGTTGTCGTTACCCTTGGTGTTCTTGGCCTGTGGCAGTTTAAAAGTGCGGGCTCTGCCCGTCTCCCTCGGCCTTCTTCTCAGTCTCCTCTGGGTCTGCTCTCTCCACGTCCCCTTTTTATAAAGACACAAGTTACTGGATTTAGGGCCACTGGAGTGGCTTGTCCATCTCACACATCTCAGGTCGGTCCCCTCCTTCATGCCTCAGTGACCTCTGCTTCCAAGGTGAATCTGCGACGGGGAGCCTGCGTGGCTCAGTCCGTTAAGTGTCTGACTTCGGCTCAGGTCATGATCTTGCAGTTAGTGAGCGTGAGCCCCACAGCAGGCTCTGTGCTGACAGTGTGGAGCCTTCTTGGGATTCTCTCCCTCTCTCACTGCCCCTGTCCCACACGGTCTGTCTCTCAAAATAAATAAATAAACTTAAAAAAAAAAAAAGGAGTCTGCGACTCCACGCTCTGTCTGGCCACGTCTACTTGTCCCACTTCATCCCCCACTGCCCACGCTTTGTGCTCACAATCTACTAATGGGCACGGCTGTCACACACCTCTGTGCCTTGGCAAATTCTGTTCCCTCCTCACTGGAATGCACTCCCTGTTCCTCAGCCCTCTTCCCTCTCCATGTGAAAAGCTCTCACTCACCCTTGAAGCCTCTCCCCCTGGGTGAGGGCTACGCCGAATGCCGTGGGGGGCGCTACCTGGCGCCTTTGTGCCCAGCCGTGGTCCTTGGGTATTTCTCCCATGTGACACCTGACAGAATGCATTGCTTTTGTTTCCTTACTGGCTACCTCCCTGCCAAACTGAGCAATGTAGAGGCAGTTATCTTTTGAGTCCCCCCCAAGCCATACACAAGATCACCCACCGTTGCTAAATGGCTGAATAAACTTGGAAATTCCCTTCAGGGGACAGAGACCAAGGAGCCTGTTTCTCATACTTGTATTATATTCCCTACAGTGCTTGGTACATAGCTGGCTCTCCAATGCCTCCTGTATCATTTAGCGATTGAATGGAAAAGCCACTATTCACAGGGAGAGTGGGAGCTGTGGGTCACTAGTGCAATTCCATTAGAGCAAAATCCCCCTGTCCTTTTCTCCAACTGACTCAGGTGCTTCAGTGAAGTTAAATTAAGTGAGATTTAATCGAGGCCAGGGAGGGGGAACGGGTGGCACCTTCCTATCTTGCGAATGAAGAAGTAAAGGGAAAGAAAGGGGAGCTCTGGGCCTGAGCAGTCCTGAATTCCAAACAGTAATTACAATTCCCTTGGTAAAGGGCCAGGACCAGGGCGCTGCTGGTTCCTGGTTTATTCCTGCAATCAAGAGTGGGGATCATGGCGATGTTGGGCGGTGGGGTAGGGAAGGGAGGTGTCAGCAGGGACTGGGGGCTGGGACACCCAGACGGAGGCTGACCCGGGCCCATCCCATGGAAAATGACCCCTTGCCGGCCTTGCAGCTGAACGAAGGTCCTCCCCAGCATCAGACCAGCCTCTCTTTTGGGGGAACAAGGCACCCTTATTATGAGGCTCTCTCTTCTCACCTCATTTCCAGTCATGTGAGCTTCCCTTCTGTGTCCCTTAACAATGCTACCTGTCACTTGAAGCCAGGTAACACTCAAAGGAGGCTAACTAGAGTTGGAGTCATACCTGAGTCTCCAGACACCCTTTATACCATTTCTTCTATTGATTTCCAAGGGCCTTCAACCTTGTTCTCCAGACCGTTTTAGTAGGAAAAGAGACCTACTAAATGAATTATTTCCTCTACTGGCCCCCACCCTGTCCCCATCAGGGGCATCTCAAAATTACTAAGCTTTTCCACCCTCCTACTCACTTCGACAACCCCCTCCCGCCCCCCAACCAGACCCCAGGGGATTCTGGGGCACTGGGACAGGGCTGGGGCTAGAGGAGGTAAGCAAGTCTTACTCTCAGGGGCTCACAATTTAAGGAGGCACTCACTCTCGGGGCTAAGTGCTTCCTTAAATTTTGTGTTCTGGGGTGTCCAGGCCGGCTGCTGGGCTGGCGAATTGATAAAGGGATGGGAGGAGAAAAAGAAGTTAAAAGCAGGGAGTAGAAGACACCGTGGTAACTGAACAAGGAGGGAACTCTTAAGTCAGTGGCAAAGTGAATAATAGTGGGTGTATTGGGGTAAATACCTAGTAGTGCAATTGCTGGATCAAAGGGTAGTTCTGTTTTTTAACTTTTTGAGGAACCTCCATACTGTGGAATTTAAGAAACAAAAGATCAGGGGTGCCTGGGTGGCGCAGTCGGTTAAGCGTCTGACTTCAGCCAGGTCACGATCTTGTGGTCCGTGGGTTCGAGCCCCGCGTCGGGCTCTGGGCTGATGGCTCAGAGCCTGGAGCCTGTTTCCGATTCTGTGTCTCCCTCTCTCTCTGCCCCTCCCCCGTTCATGCTCTGTCTCTCTCTGTCCCAAAAATAAAAAAACAAAAAAAACCAAAAAACGTTGAAAAAAAAAAAAAGAAACAAAAGATCATGGGGGTGGGGGGGGACAGGAAAACTAAGAAACGACTTTTAACTGTAGAGAATAGACTCATGGTCCCACCCACAGAAGGTGGGTGGGGGATGGGCTGAATGGGTGATGGGGATTAAGGAGGGCACTTGTCCAGATGTGCACCGGGTGTTGGATGCAGGTGTTGAAACAGTGAATTGTACACCTGAAACTAACATTATATTGTGTGTTAACTAGCTGGAATTTAAACGAACACTAAAAGAGTGAAGAATAGTGGGTGCAGGCGATCAAGGGCAGCTTTTCCCCACAAAGCTCTCACACGTGCAGCCTGCCAGATGTCACCGAGAGAACAAGAAAGCAACAGGAAAAACAAAACGCCCTCATCCCCGGCTCATTAGGTTTCCCGGAGTTTCTTGTCCCAGGGAAGACAAGAAAAGGGGAAGAAATCCCCGAAGACACGTTCTCTCTGATTTGACTCCCTCCTGGACCTGATGGCTTTTTCTGGACATCACCAACCTCACCTGGAGGCATGGTGATTCAGGGTCCTAAAATGTCTCAGCTGCCACTAGCCACACGGGGCTTCTGAGCACTTGCAATGTGGTTGTTCCAAACTCCCAAGTGCTAAGGGTGATATATACACTGAAGTTTTGAAGACCTAGCTTGAAACAAAAGAATGTAAGTTAGCTTACTGAGATTTTTGTAAAAGCTTGATTATACTGAAATGATGTTTGGGATCTATTGGGTTAAATTATTAAAATCAATCCCCCCTTTTTACTACTTATTTTAGACACAGAGAGTGAGCACAAGCCGTGGGGGTGGGGGAGAGGGGCAGAGGGAAAGAATCTTAAGCAGGCTCCACACTCCATGCGAGCCTGACAGGGGGCTGGATCTCACTACATACTGTGAGATCAGGACTTGAGCCAAAGTTAAGAGTTGGATACTGAGCCGACTGAGCCATCCAGGTGTTCCCCCCTTTTTACTTATTTTAATATGGCTTCTAGAAAATTTTTTATTTTGTATTTATTTTTACTTATTATTTTTACAAACCTTTGTGTGGAGGGCTGACTTTCAGTAGATTGCAGCAATGAAGCTTCTCTGTGTATGGAACCTTGACCCAGAAGCAGGTCCTCTAGGAACGGATTAGCACCAGATTCTTCACGAACGTGGGAGGGGGCAGCCCCTTTTCTGGCTGAGCCCCATTTCCCTGGACTAGGGGCTCTTCACACCTTGGCTGCTAGAAAATTTAACTACATATGTGGCTTGCATTTGTCACTTGAATGGTAGATCTGTTGGATAAAGCTGGTCTAGTTCAACTTCCTCCTTAAACACAAGAAGACAGAGGTCCCGAGAGAAGGTCTCACTTAGCAAATGGTACACACGAAAATACATTGTCATTTCCACCAGGCTCTCAGTTGCCCCTTCCCCTGCCCCCACACCCTGTGAGTCTGGGGAGAGGAGTGGGTGGCCCTTGCAGCCCCCTGGGCTGCAGGCCTCAAGAAAAATGTTCCAAGACTCAAGACATTGGCTGTGGATTCTTGGGAGTGAAATTAAACCGAATAAAGTCACATTTTAAAAGCCCATTAGACCCTGGTAACTTGGGGTGTGAGGACAAAGCTGGGGAGCCCTAGGCCTTCCTGTTAATTCACATGCATAGTAACCAGGAGTGCCAATGGGCACCTTAAAAGCACAGAACTTCCCCCTCCCCCCAAGGCTTTGGGGTAGAGCCTTGCCTGAGCCTTGACACTGAGGGGTAGCCACTCAAGGATTGTTTGACAAGTAAACAAAGACAAGTTTCAGTAGGATTGGCTTGATAATGGAAGAGGAGTGGGCAGCGAGGGAGGCGGAACCAGACACCAAAGGCAAATTCCTTTATTTCATAATTTTATCTGGCGTCCCCATTCTCATCAACCTGCCTGGTCAAGGCTTTTAGAGAGGTAGTTAGGGAAGTACAGACATAGTGAGGTCTCCACCCCGGGACGGCACTAATGCTGCTCATCTGAGGACAGTTCGACAGGTGGAGTTTGCGGAGCTGACTCCGGACCCCCAAGGAATCTTCCTTGGTTTCGACCTGGCTTTGGCTGGGGCGCCAGAGAGAGCGGTCACCTCCTTGCCCCGCCTGGCTTCCCATCCTGCACTGGTGGGGGAGAGTGATAGGCTAAGCTAAGAGGAAAGGTGAGGAAATCGAACTTCTCCCGCACCACGGCAGGAAGGGCCACCTGGAGGTCAGCTCTCCTTCCTATTTAACTCACACGCGCGCACGCGCCGGCCGTGGGACCCAGGAGCTAACCCAGGCGCCACGACCTGGCTCGCCCAGGCCCTTGTCGGAGGGGGGTGCCCGGCGGGGAGGGCGGGTGTGGCTCTCCCCCACCCCCGCCCCGGACGTGACAGCTTGCGGGACGATAACGAGAGGTCCCTTCTGGCCACTTCCCCCCCCCCCCCCCCCCCCCCCCCCCCCCCCCCCCCCCGCCCCGGGCCTTGGGACCTGCCCGTGCGCGCGTCCCGCAGCACTTTGGATGCGCTAGGCGGGGCCCGAGTGGTTCCTCCTGTCCCCCCCCCCCCCACTTTAAGGGTGACTGTGCCGCTGACGTCAGGCGACTTTTGGTTCATACCCTGGCACGGGGACTTTATTTTCATAACAGCATGCAGTGCCGCGGAACTGGAATAGGCGTGTCCTCTCCCCCTGACCCTCTCCCGCCCCGTGTCCCTCTGCTCACCCCCTCGCTTGTTCCCTCCCTCCGGCGACGGCTGCCTTTATAACCGCTCAGCGCTGCGAGGGCGGGATAGCTGCCTGCGGGCTTCTCCAGCAGCTAGAGGCTCCGGTGCCGCCTCCGACGCGCGCGAAACAAGCAGCCCAAGTTCACGCGCCACGGCCAGGGCAGAAGGGTGAGTGAGGCGCGCGCGGCCCGGGGCGCCCTCTGCCTCCAGATTTAAATCCTTGGGGGAGTGCGGCTTTGGGAGGGGTGGGATACAAGAAAAGAGAACTCCTGGTAATGGACTACAGCTGGCTGTGAGAAAAAGAAATCCCAAGAATGGAATTTCTCTAGTTTGGTTAACTGAACTCAGAATCCCCGCCCTGAGGTTCTCAGGCTGAGAAAGAGGCGTAGAGCAAAAAAATAGTCGGGATAATATTTGTGCTCAGACACGTTTACAAACTCCTAGCAGGTGGAATCCTGGCTGGGCACCTGGTGAGCAGCTTGGGGATCACACTAGGGAAGAGAAAAGGAGACCGATTTTAGAGGATGGGATTGGGGGTGGAGAGGGTTGGGAGTTGGGGGTGGAGGGAGGTAGGAGGAGGGACATAGTGACAGTTGCTACTTCACTCAGGTACTGAAAAGTTTTGATTTGTGTTCTCCTTTCACAACAAGCAGACCCTTGTGAATTTTGGGAAGCCGATCGTTGAAGCCACCCCTTCTCTTGATGAGAGTGTCAGGCTGTCAGTCCCACAGCTCTCCTTCCCTGGCTGTCCTTTGAGTTGCTCAGGAACCTTGGGGCTGATGGAAGTTGAATATCCAATAACAGCCCACTTTCTGGCAACAACTAGATAGGACCCAGGTATGGCCCCAAAGCTGTCCAAGATACTCCCTTAAACATCTACTGGGGGAAGGGTGTGTGTGTGTGTGGTGGTGGTGGGGGTGGGGGTGGGGGTAACATAGGGCTAGTAATAGAGAAAGCCTGCTTAGGACCAAAGAATTGGAAGGCTTTTCTGTTCCTGGCTTCTTTCCAGACTGATTTTCTCCTTAGAGGGTTTGTAAAGGCCACACCTGTTGAAGGGTTCAATTGAGTCAGACACCAATGTGGGCTCACTCCTGAAGGGCAATCCTTGAACCACTTCAGATACATTGGGCTGGGACCCAGGGGAGGGGTGAGAATGGGGGACAGATCTCCCCCCTCCAGGTCTGTGTGCTGGCTATCACTGGGAGAGGGATGGAATGACAGAAAGGTACAGTCAGCAGCGGCGTTACCTGGGAAGCCGAAAGGCTCCTCTGAGGATATGGCCAGATGTGTGCTCAGAGGGCAGATAGGAATGAGCGTGACATTTCTGGGAAGTGCGCTCAGTCTTGAGTCAGAAGACTGATTTCTCATCCAGGCTCTGCGGGAACCTGCAGCTGTGAGGAGGCCAGGGCCTGGGCCTTGAGTTCCTCCTAAGGGGTCTAGGCAAGGCCCCCATCTCCTTCCCATGGCTGAGATTCTAGCCCCTCTGTATCTGCATGTGTCCCTTTGGGAATCTTCTTTGGAGTTTGCTTCTTAGTATTCCACTACTTAGTGAAAATTGAAGATGAATTTTGACTGTGATTTCATTCTTCTCATTTTGGAAGTTTGCCTTCAGGTCCAGTTCTGTTTAAAACCCAGACTGAGCTGAGGAAATGGACAGGAAATGATGTGCTGGTATATTAGGACCTTAAGAAACAATGAATTGAATAGTATTTTAATCTGAAGGATCTCAGATTTTCTGAGCAGTTTGGTGTATTTGTTTCTACTTTTATTTCTGTATTTATTGCTTTGTGGTCAGAATACATAATCTGTATGTTTCTTATTTTAGAATTTCAGATTTTTTTGTGGTTTAAAACATGCTGTTTTTGTAAATATTTCATAACCATTTCAGCAGAAGCAATCATATAGAAAGGGGTTGGTAAACTAGTTCCATGGCCAAACACAGCTCACTGCCTCTTTTTGCAAATAAAGTTTTATTGGAACCCAGCTATACTCATTTTTCTATGCATTATGTATGGCTGCTTTCAGCCCTGCAAACCCTAAACTACTGATTATTTGGATCTTTGCAGAAAATGTTTGCTGACCACAGATACAGACGATCGGAATTATATGATTAACAATGGAGATCTAATAAGAACATAGAGACTATTTGAATTAAAGTGTCCATAGAACATTTATAAAAAGTTATTGTATTATTACTCTTCTATTTCATCTGCTAAGCACTGATAAAGAATATGATAGTCTCCTAGAAATATTAAAATCTCCTATAACTATAGTATTTCTTTTAATTTCTCCTTGTATTTCCAGTAGCTTTTGTTTTATGTATTTTGGTGCTACGTTATTTAGTGCATAAAAGTTTATGATAGTTGTATCTTCAATGTGGAGTATCCTTAATGATTATAAAGTAAGCTTTTTGGTTCCTACAATGTCTTTTTGCCTTAACTAAACTTTGTGTGATATTAATACTTCAACTCTTACTTAATTTTCTTACCTTCAGCAAGCTATTTAATTATATACTTTCTTACCTTCAGCAAGCTATTTAATTATGTTCTTGATGCATAATACCTGCTAAAGAAACACTCTTTCTTATTGCTTATTTTTGTGTTTATTTACATTTTGCCTTTGTTTTTTCTTTTTTCAAAATGAAAAAGTTACCATTTACATTTATTGTAATAATTGTTGCTTGCTATTGCCATATAATTTTTGGCCACATGGTCTGCTCTCTCAATCTTTTCCCACATTAGGTAGTCTATATTGTATCTTTAGATCGAGTAGGGTGCTAAGTGAGTGATCATGCCATTCTTAGGGCTTAGAAATACAGGCTTGTAAGGAAGGATGATAAGTTTAGCTTGGGACTTGTTGGATTGAACACGAATATGTTATTTTTATATATAAAATATTTAGAAGAAGGCATCTTTGAGAGCTATAAGCTGGTATACCAGTATGGACTTTATCCACCTATTTTCTGGAAATTTTATTTCTTAAAATCCTGGGCCTAAAATATTTGGAAGTTTCACTCAAAATATTATTTTATTTTAAAGATTTCTAGTATTTTATATTCCAGCAATTTATTTCACAGAAATCTAAAGTTCATATGCTTTGTTTAGAATGGAGGGAGATGGTATGGAATGTCTCCAGGGAACTACCCGAAAGTAAAGAAACTGGGATATACACTGTAGTTATGCTTGTTTAGATCTGCCTAAGGTGGTAAGGTAACTTATTTTCTCTCAGTTACTACAAAAGGAACTCAATTCAGTGATGTTATTCAGAGGTTATTCATAAGCTGATGCCATAATCACTTTCATGTCATCAGAATTAGGATGACTACCCAGAACAGGGGATCCTGGAGATTTCCCTGTAGACACTTTCCATTTGTAACTAATCCTTCATCATGGGCAGAGACATTCCCTTGGGGCTCCACCCTTGTCTTAGAATTCAGCCTAGATAAAAAGATGAGGATAAGCATCAGCTTGTATTCATCTTACAAAATTCTTCTTCCCCATTAACTCACACTTGCCAATAAATAACTTGCTTTGAGTAGATATTCAGTGGCCAGTCTTAGTCCAAAACGTTTGCTCAGCAACCCCTGTGCAGAGCATATAGTGAGGAGAATACCAACAAATAGAAAGTTTGCTGTTTCCTTTAAAAAGCTTGTTATCTGATAGTTGAGTCGGCATTGATATTAATGTGTTGTATAAAACATATATGTGGAGGGGCGCCTGGGTGGCGCAGTCGGTTAAGCGTCCGACTTCAGCCAGGTCACGATCTCGCGGTCCGTGAGTTCCAGCCCCGCGTCAGGCTCTGGGCTGATGGCTCAGAGCCTGGAGCCTGTTTCGGATTCTGTGTCTCCCTCTCTCTCTACCCCTCCCCTGTTCATGCTCTGTCTCTCTCTGTCCCAAAAATAAATAAAAAATGTTGAAAAAAAAAATTAAAAAAAAACAACAACATATATGTGGAAAAACTTGAGTACCAAGAAATACTTAATCGCAAAAACTATGATGAGAGTTTAGAATACATTTAGAATGAGATGGGACTAATAATTTTTAAAATTATTATTATTAAATTATTATTACCTCAAGATAGGGGTAAGTTTTGAGTTATATTTCAAAGCAATATGGTAAATGGATTGTGAAGAGGAGGGGAAGGGTCTTTCTGGTTGGGAGAACAAATGCACGTGCTGAGGCAAAAAGCAGGAGTTTGTCACAATCCCCTTCTGGATAGAAATACTCTTGGAAGATTGGTTTGCCTTGCATGGAGGTGGGGACGGGAGTTAGGAAGGGTCGGGAGGACCAGTTGGAGAAAAGCCATGAAGCTCTGGAACTGAATCTGTTATAACAGACAAAAAGGAGCTAATATGTTAATCCAAAGATCCCTTCCCAGGCCTTCCCTTCTTTGTTCCCCTTACAGACAGACCACTTTTTTTTTTTTTTTTGAAGCTGCTCCTTGGCTTCTGGGAAACCAGTCCACTCAGGCTTATTATGATGATTGTTTTTTTACCAACCCCTGATCGTTAGAAAAAAAAAATTTTTTTTTTTTTAAATTTTAGAGAGAGAATGAGCAGGGGAGAGGGACAGAGGGAGAGAGAATCTTAAGCAGGCTCCACGCTCAGCACAGAGCCCCATGCAGGGCTCCATCCCACAACCCTGGGATTGTGACCTGAGTGGAAATCAACCGAGTGCTGGACCAACTGAACCACGCAGGCGCCCCAATCCCTGATCAAGTTTTGAACCATCTTTTGTTGACCGCTGCGTTGGTGAGATGGTGTTCCCCTGGTTCTGCCCTTGGCCCCCTACCCACCGTACTTGTTCCCAGTGTGATCTTGTTCTCCTCCCAAGGCTTCAGATACCTCCTCTAGGCCCACTCTGTACTTACAGCCCAAACCTCTCCGGAGCCTCAGACTTGCATGTCTAAGTGCAGAGGGGGTCAGCACAACCAGGTCCTGGAGCCTGGCTTCTACGCGGCATGAGATCTTGGGCAAGTTATTTTAATTTCTCTGCGCCTCAACTGCAGAAAGGGGACGTAATAATAGGGTTGTTGTGAGAAGGCAGGAATGTGTGGCCTGGAGTAAACTCTCAGGAGGACTTTGTGTTGTCCTTTCTGGATGCCTCCAGTTGCACGTTCCATATTCATCTTAGATTCCACATGACCACGCTTGGCATTGGTCCTCACCCGCCTGCATTTCTAGGCTCCACGCAGTTGCCTAAGCCAGAAATCTGGGAATTAACCTACCTTCCTAAAAGTCTCCCACTCTTTGCTGCTTATCTTTCATGCTTCACCTCCCTGGTCTCTGTAGCATTAAAAAAAAAAAAAAAGAAACCCGTTAGGTAGAATGGATCACTGTTTTCCATGTGTACTTAGCATTCTCTGCACAGCCCATGACTCCTTTTTTGTATGTCACTGTGACTCTGTTGGGTCTCCCAGGGGCAGTAGACATATTTTTGGTCTGTGTGACTTAGCACAGTACCTAACACATTTATTTTTAGGCATTTATTTTTTTTAAAAAATGTTTAGTGTTTATTTTTACTTTTCAGAGAGAGAGAAAGGGAGAGGGCAAGCGAGCAGGGGAGGGGCAGAGAGAGAAGGAGACACAGAATCCGAAGCAGGCTCCAGGTTCTGAGCTGTCAGCACAGAGCCCGACGTGGGGCTCGAACTCACGAACTGTGAGATCATGACCTGAGACAAAGTGGGACCCTTGACCAACTGAGCCACCCAGGCGCCCCACAGAGTGGGCATTTAAATGCGTGTTGATCAAGTGTAGTATTGCTCACTGTGGAAACTTCTCAGAGCCGGTTTAAGTGGAGAGAGGCAGGAGTTGGGGGGCAAAGCTTCAGAGTTCATCACCGTGATTTCGAGATGAAATGAAAAATTACATTATGATTAAGGCCACTCATAAAGGGATAGTCTTCTCAGCTCTGTGAAACTGGGCACAGTAACTTCTAAGAGTCTGTCTTCTCACCTATAAAATGGGTGTAAATGAAGCAATAAATGTGAAAACATGTAAATGAGAGAATCCATACAAAAACATAAACCCTCAGCAGGGTGCCTGCCTCCGGGGAACTCAGGATGTGACCAGAGTCATTATTTTTATTCATAATTGTACTGGGACTCTTGCGCTACATTGAGGCAATTCAAGAAAAAGAGAGAAAATTAAAATGCTAGAAAATCACACGTTTTCCTGGCTCAGGTAGAGGGGACTCAGCTTCAACAAACACTAAAGTTATTTGGTATCATTCCCCAGGCACCGCTGAGAGGTAGGTATTGTCTTCTTCATTTTCAGATGAAAGAATGAGATATGCCTCATAAGGAGGAAGATAAGATTGGCTTTGGCTAGGCTCTGGGCCCCAGGTTATTCACGCTCAGATACGGTGGGGGTGGGGTGGAGGGGGGTGTGGCCCAGGCAACCAGCTTGGGCGACCTTCCAGGTCTGGGCATCAGGAGCTCTAGACCCCATTCTCGCCCCCCTGGGAAAAGAGGAGAGGAGTCTTGGGGAAGCTGGGGCACTCATCAATGCTGGCATTTGTTCTTGCATACCAGCTAGGGCCTTGGGTCTGGCAAGAGCGGGCCCGGGTCTAAGGTCAGTATTGCTCTGCTACCTGGTGGCCTCGTCCTACAGGTGAGCCTTTGCCTGGTGGCCCTCTCCTTGCTTGGCCTGCGCTCGGACCCTCAGTCACCTCCAGCCCTGTTTTGGGGTTTGGTTAGGAGTTGGCAGGGCATGTTCTTTTATTTATTTATTTATTTATTTATTTATTTATTTATTTAAAACAATTTTTTTTTTCAACGTTTATTTATTTTTGGGACAGAGAGAGACAGAGCATGAACGGGTGAGGGGCAGAGAGAGAGGGAGACACAGAATCGGAAACAGGCTCCAGGCTCCGAGCCATCAGCCCAGAGCCTGACGCGGGGCTCGAACTCATGGACCGCAAGATCGTGACCTGGCTGAAGTCGGACGCTTAACCGACTGCGCCACCCAGGCGCCCCGGCATGTTCTTTAAATGACAGGAGGTGGGGCTAGGAGAAGAATGAGGGGGAGGGAGAAAGATTTGGGAATTGTCTAAAAGGAGTTTTCTAGAGGCATGAACCGTGAAGCTGGAGGTGGGCTCACACCATCGAGTTCAGCACCCCACCCTCATTTTTCAGAGGAGGGGAGGGAGGTTCCTGGAGATAGTGTCCACACAGAAGGCAACTGAAACCCCTTCTCTCTGAAAGGGTGGGGTGAAGACAGGGCTTGGTCTTGAGCCCCGGAAGTGACTTCCTGCCTCCCCCTTCCTCCCTTCTCTCCCTTTCTCCTTGCCTTTCTTCCTCCCCTATCACCTCTTCCTCTTATTGTCCTTTCCTTTCTTTCTCCCTTTCCCCTCTCTTTTTTCTTTTTAACGTTTCTTTTTTTTTTTTTTCTTTCATGCCCTGACTCATTCCAGAAGGGTTTAGGACAGCGCCAGGCGACTTCAAGGTCTGCGTGGTAGGTGTTGTTGGATTATTGGACCGTGAGTTGTTAGCTTAGTTAGCAGCTGTAATAAGTGAAGGGGGTCTCACCCTTATGACTCAAGGCCCTTTCCTGTGTCCCAGGTCAGAGGCTACATACTTTAAAACTGTACCATGTTCCTGCCAAGTACAGGGTTTAGTCATCAGGGAGTTGGGTGGGAATGTGGGACTGGATTCTAGTAAATCTCTCTCTGCTTCCTGGGGAATCTCAGGACTCATACTTTCCTGGGAGACACCTGGCGTCATTCACATAGGAGCACGGTTCCAGACATGGCCCAGAGCCCCTAGCCTCGGACCCGAAGTGTGTTTTAGACAGCCCACATGAGGAGGACAGGAGGAAGGGAGGTTGGGACTCGGGACAGTGAACGGGGAGCTAGCAAGGAAACCAGGTACGACGCACCCCACCCACGCTGTCCTCTGAGCAGCCCCTCCTCTCCCAGCGGACTCCACTTCTATCCCTGAGCGCACTCGTCCATCCTACTTAGGCGTTTACCATCTATCAGGTTGGAGACTGGGGAGAAACACTTAACAACTCAGTCCCTGCCATCAAAGAGCCTTTCAGTCTGGAAGAAGACACAGACTTTCCAATAGGTATTGCAGGGCTGCGTGAACAGGGCTATGGTGGGAAGCGCAAGAGGCAGGCAGGGCTGAGGACGCAGAGCCTTACGCTTTTGTGCAGGATTATGGCTCTTCCCCCCTGGCTGCTGATAGAGCAGCTCAGAGAGGACAGGCCTGGAGCATGAGGGGGCGGGGGGGTGGTGTCTTCTGAAGGGGTCCAGGTGGAGGGGTCAGAGGAGTGGAATATTCAAGAGCTCCTGAAGAGATGTCATCCGCAGGACATGAATGTTGGGTTTGCTAATGTGGGATGGGGATTTCTCAGGCCGTTTCCCAGCTCTGGGGTGGATCTTAAATTGGCTTTTGGTGCCTCTGCCTTGGGCTCACCGACGGGAGCCCCCTGCACTGCTTCCTGCCCTTCTTTCTCCTCTTCCACGGCCTTCTCTCCTGCCCTGCCTGCTGCAGTGGAGTGCATGTGGCCAGTGTGCAGGAATCTGAGGGTATTATGCGTAACTTGAACAGCTGGAGCAGCTCACAAGGGCAGGCCGCGTGCCTCAGTGGATTTCATCCGTGCTCAAAGCCTAGCGCATTGCCCGAGTGCTGATGGAGCCCCCCCCCCCCAACCTTGCCAATGGCAGGTCCCCCCTGGCTTTAAAGTCCTTACCAGACATAGGGCTCTACGGGTGTAATGTTGGAGTTAGAATTCTGGTTTGAATTCAGAATTGGATTCAGTTGACCCTGCCTTGTCCCAGCGGTGTGACTTTGGTGAGCCAGCTGACTTGTGTCTCAGTGGCTGCAGTTGGAGGACAGGGATAATGAGGGTATGAGCTATAGCAGAAGGTGGTTGTGAGGGTTAAATGGGTAGAGCGCATAAGGGCATGCCTCACCCCTGCTGAGAATGAGTTAGTGGTGAGACGTCCTCTCCCTGTTCAGAGCTGTCCAAGAGTAAATGGCTCCTTGCAGCCCCCATTCGGACTTTGTAGGAGGTAGTCTTTTCTTGATGGGACCCCAAATCTCTCTGCCCTTGACTTTGGTTACAAGCGACGGCCAAATAACCCGTGGTCTCATTCCATTTTCTCTTTCTTGCTCCCGCCCTGAGGTTCCTCTCTAGCTCCTGGCAGTTTGTTTTCCCAAATGCTCATTGCTTCCCTTTCCCCCTCAAACCTTGCTTTCTAGAAGTCCTTCGTAGCTTCTCAGAACCCCGTCCTTTCCCCCAGCCACCTTCCTGGTGTCTTTTCCTCATCTGGGCCACTCCCTGGGTGACACAGGGCCTTCGCCATACAGAGCTGCTTGTTAATGAGTCCAGTGAGTTTTATTTTCCTCTGACCAAATTCAAAGTACTTAGGACACTTTAGACCCATTGCGCAATGCCTGTCGTGCAGGGGAAGAGGTGGAGGAGGGCTAGCGGAGGTGAAGTAAGGATAATTCCAAAAAAATTAGTCACTCAGATAAACACGTATTTACTAAGAAAAATTTTAAAAGGACAGTTGTGAGAGAATTGGGAAATATGAACCCTAACTGGATATTTGATATTAAAGGGTTATTGTTAATTTTTAAAGGGTGGTTAAGTTAAAAAGGAGTTTTATCTTTTAGAGATACGTGAAGTGTTTAAGTATAAAAGGATACGATGTCTGCGGTTTGCTTAAAAACAATCTAGTGAGGGATGCCTGGCTGGCTCAAGTCAGTAGAGCATGGGACTCTTGTTCTTAGGGTTGGGGGTTTGGGCCCCACGTTGGATGTAGAGTCTACCTTAAAATAAATGGTAAATAAATTTTTAAAAAATCTAGTGAGGGGTACCTGGGTGGCTCAGTTGGTTAAATGTCTGACTCTTGATTTTGGCTCAGGTCATGATCTCATGGTTCGGGTGTTCAAACCCCGCATTGGGCTCTGAGCTCATAGCAAAGAGCCTGCTTGGGGTTCTCTCTCTCCCCCTCTGTCTGCCCCTCTCTCAAAACAAATAAATAAACTTAAGAAAAAATCTAGTGAGTGGGTGGGGATGTGGATGAAGCAAAATTGGCCATATATTGGTAATTTGTGAAACCAAGGGATGAGTCCAAAGGGTCTCCACCATATTATTCTTTTTTTTTTGTGAGTATGCTTGAAAATTTCAGCATCTCTTTAAAAACAGTGTTTTAAAGGTACTTCAGGGACTGTTTCTCCGTCTCCTGTGCGTGATTGGGGGTGGGAGGTGGAGGCGAAGTTGAGGGACATAGGGTTTCTCCCCTCTCCACACCCATGGCCCATTGCTCTTGTTGGACTCTGGTCTGTGGATGCCAGGAGGCCCCCACACAGCATCCCCCACCCAGAAAGCTGCCACCACAAGGGAGGGGCCTGGAGCTCTAAGCTGGGGGCGGGAGGTTTCTGCCTCACTGTTCCTCTGTCCACACCACAGGTGCCCTTCAGGCAAACACCTCATCAGTCTCTGATAAGAGTTAGTCATCAGGCCCAAAGTCCTTCATAGTTTTCCGTGATTATGATGACTACCGTCAAGGGACGGCACTACCTTGAAGAGTGGGGAAGGGACAGTGGCGGGGCAGGGCTGGGAGGGTGAGATACCTTTCCTGCTGGATGCACCCTTCTGACTGATCTGAGAGGAGAGGAGAGGTGAGTGAGGATGAAATGCACATGGCCTCGGTACCTTCCCTTGTGTGCACCGTGTTTGAACTCAACGGGGGTTCTTTCTCTTCCATATTCATGGTGCGGACCAGTAAGTGGGGTCTGCACCTCCTTTCTCCCTACCTCCATGGAGTGGACATTGGTACTCAAGGCAGATCAGACTTCGGGTCCTTGTGTTTCAGGAGTTGCCTATATCTAAACTCAGTTGCCTTCCTTCTTCCTCCCGTTTCGTATTCTGCACTGCCCTGAAGACCCATCCTTTGCTCTGTGCTCTGCACGGTAGGGGCGACTGTGGTATAATTTCCATGGGGTAGAGTGCAGTGACACTCAACTTACTGAGCCATCCAGGTGCCCCCAGATTTTGTATCTTTAAGGGAAGCAGATGTTGGAATTCTGTCTACACTGAGGAAGCTGCTCATTTGCCCCGGACAGTCAGTGAACGGTGGCCTGTTCTATATCTCACTGTGCCGTTCTCTGACTTGTGGTTTGATCATGAGGACATAAAATGGAAGGAGAAGGGAGGGTGTTGTTTTTCCATTGGGTTGATCACATAATCCCATAGAGCCATGAAGGGCCAGAGAAGTCTTGTCTATTAAGCGTGTATGGGCATGTGGTGAAGAAATTCTGAGCTGTTTTTTCTGCTACAAGGAAAGAAGCAGGATCCGGCGGATGTTTTATACCTTTTCCTGCTTCCCAATGCCAGTGGCTTCCCTTCTTTCAATTCCTTTCTTCACAGGCTCTCCCTACTTGGCATTAGCAGAAGCCGAGATCTTTCACGGGTGAATTTCTGTGTGTGTGGGGGGGGGGGGGGGCGGGGGGGAGGGCGGTTCTCAGTGAGCCTTCCCTTCCCCTACCTCTGTCCTCTGCTCCCTGTCCCGACCATATTTCTCTTCTAGTCAGTTCAGGACTCTTCATTGTTGAGTGAGCGATCCTATCAGGAAAAGAAAAACTAAAGCCCCCCCCGCCCCAAAATCGTGCACAAATAGCATACAACAAACCAAAAGTAATGGGTGTCCTAGAAACTAATAAACAGCCAGGTAATTCAGAAAAAAATTTGTTGGCAAACTTTAAAGCCTTAGCACTTTTGAATTTTAGCATCTTACTTGACATTGACTTTGGAGTTTGAGAACCATACATTTTTGGGAAATGTACAAACTCCTTCTCTCTTCCTGTGTCTCAATTTATCTTCCCACTGTGCCCTGAATTCTTAGGAATTACATTTCATGGGGTTTGGGAAATCAGCTGGGTCTGAAATTGACATGAAGGTTGTGGGAGCAGAGAAGGAAGCAGACCTGGGAGGTCA
Source organism: Felis catus (assembly GCF_018350175.1). Taxonomy (NCBI): domain Eukaryota; kingdom Metazoa; phylum Chordata; class Mammalia; order Carnivora; family Felidae; genus Felis; species Felis catus. Next base: position 46,956,748 of record NC_058374.1, read on the forward strand.
AGGAGAGATATATAGGAAGTAATCTGCTATATAGCCAGTCAACTCTGATTGTCTTTGAGTAGGTGAGCAGATTACCTGCTTTGTGGATCATCTATCCCCTGGGAGCTCCTAGCCTGTATGGGGCTGAACTAAGTGGAATCAAGACCATAAACAGAACTGGTTTATGGGGCATCTGATAAGGGAGAAAAAGGGGAGGAGGTAAGAGAGAGAGAGAGAGACAGAGAGAATGACAATATCTCAGTTTGCATTTAAGGCCAACTAGAACTCACTTGAGTGGTGGCACCTGCAGTAGTAGAGAGCATAGATCCTAGAACTTGACCTATATTCAAATGCTGCTTCTGCTATTTCCTCGTATATGATGTTGGGCAAGTAACTTGACCTGTCTCTGCCTCAGTTTTTTCATTTGTGATACAGGGCTATTTTTTTTTTTTTTTTTTTTTACCTCCTAGAGCTGCTTTGAAATTAAACTAGTATATATGAAACGTGATTAGAAGAGTTTCTGATCCACAGTAAAAATGAGCATTAGCTATTCGTAATATGTTTCATTGGATTATCCACCGTTGTTTTGTGTCCTTCAGGGTGTCCCTCCTTACAGATAGTTAGTAAAGAACTCTTTCTGACATAGAAGACTCTTTCCATTGCTTTTTGGAATGAGTAGAGCCATCCTTACAAACCTCAAGGAGGGGAAAAACCCTTGTAATATGTGACAGCAAAGCTGAAGTCGAGGATCCCATGGTGGTGAAGGGAATGTTTGGCCTTCTGTAGAGAAATTTACAGGAAAGAATGGGATGCTTACAAATGTCCGAAACAGAGGCAAAGGTGGAGAAAGCCTTGAGACTGGCAAATTATGATTAAAGCTTTAAGCTTAGAGATTTTCATGTTCGATAATTCCTGAGAAAATACTAGCCAAAAGTATCAGGATCCCTGGCAAGGTATTTGTGACATATTTTTTTTGAAACGAGACCCTGAAATTCCTCAGCAGAGCACTGAGTCGTCTGGCATCAGGGTACATATTAACATAGTTTAATTGTGGGGAGATTTGTCTTTTCCCTCCATCAGTCTGTAGAACTTGCCATGAGAGGTGGAGAAAAGTTAGTAGCTCCATCTAACGTAGCGAGTTCAGAGGCAAAACCCCGGCCAAACATGTGAAAGTTTTCCCTGGTCTTTTGGGTCCCCTGTGCCTGTCCGAGTTTGTTAGGAGACTCACCGCCCCTCCCCCCAACTTTGCGTTTATGCAGGACCAGCATGGCCACGACATCCCCTAGTGGTTGCCGCTCAAGCCTGGACGTCAAGTACCACAGACTTTGTGATACCACTCAAATCTGGGGCATTGTCCTAGAAGCGGTGGCCGCAGTGGGGGCTGTGACCTCGGTGGCCTTCATGCTCGGTCTCCTGATCCTCATCTGCAAGGTGCAGGACTCCAACAGGCGAAAAGTGCTCCCGACCCAGTTTCTCTTCCTGCTGGGTGTGCTGGGCATCTTCGGCCTCACCTTCGCTTTCATCATCCAACTCGATGGCAGTACAGGGCCCACCCGCTTCTTCCTCTTCGGCGTCCTCTTCTCCCTCTGCTTCTCCTGCCTGCTGGCTCATGCTTTCAACCTGACGAAGCTGGTGCGTGGGAGGAAGCCCCTGTCCTTGCTGGTGATGCTGGGCCTGGCCGTGGGCTTCAGCCTGGTGCAGGACGTCATTGCTATCGAGTACATCGTCCTCACCATGAACAGGACCAACGTCGCCATCTTCTCTGAGCTTTCTGCCTCTCGGCGCAACGAAGACTTTGTCCTGTTGCTCACCTATGTCCTTTTCTTGATGGCGTTGACCTTCCTCGCGTCCTGCTCCGTCTTCTGTGGATCCTTCACTGGCTGGAAGAGACACGGGGTCCACGTCTTCCTCACCATGGTTCTCTCCATTGCCATCTGGGTGACGTGGGTCACCCTGCTCCTGATTTCTGCCCTTGGCCCCGAGTGGGATGATACCATCCTCAGCTCAGCCTTGGTTGCCAATGGCTGGGTTTTCCTGTTGGCTTACGTTGCGCCCGAGTTTCAGCTGCTCACGAAGCAACGGAACCCCATGGATTACCCTGTTGAGGATGCGTTTTGTAAACCTCAGCTCATGAAGCAGAGCTATGGTGTGGAGAACAGAGCCTACTCTCAAGAGGAAATCACTCAAGGTACAGAGCACGGCTGGGTGAGAATGCCTTGGAGGAAGATGGGAGGGAATCAGAGGATATCGGTTGTTGTTTTGTTTTGTTTTTACATTTTTATTTATTTTTGAGAGACAGAGAGAGACAGAGCACAAGTGGAGGAGGGGAAGAGAGAATGAGACACAGAATCCGAAGCAGGCTCCAGGCTCTGAGCTGTCAGCACAGAGCCTGGTGCGGTGCTCGAACTCACAAACTGTGAGATCATGACCTGAGCCGAAGTCGGACGCTTAACCGCTTAACCTGAGCCACCCAGGTGCCCCAGAATCATAGGATATTGTAACTGTAAGGAACATTCACGATTATCCAGGTCATACCCCTGACAGAACAGACAGGGTCCCCAAGGCTCATCCAGCTGGTTAGAGTTCTAGTAGAACTAGAAGCTGGCCTCTGGAGTCTTAATCTAGTACTTTCTACACAATACCCTGTGGGTTTCTCTGAGTCAAAATAAGTTGGAGCAAAGGAATGACTAGAAACATCCCTAGAGACCTGTAGGTGAGATTGTGTTCTTTATGAAAGATAGCTGGGTGTTCCTTCCAGAAACGTGAAGCCTTTATAGATTTGAATGCAGAAAGCCAAGCCATGATTCCTTGCAGTAGGCACAGAGCACAGAGGAGGGAGAAAGCCCTTTTACCACAAACCCGCAGAAATCTCCATACAGTTACTGAGGATTCTGATTTATCCTGCACAGCCACATCTTACTGCGTGTCTCTGGGCCCACGGGAGGGAGGAGATTGTATCTGACATAAAAGAATCCAATGATTTTGCTCTTGCCTGAAGTCACGAGTAACCAGGTGTTCTGTTGTTCTCACAACAGAAAGAGGCTACACCGACAGCTAGAGACTGCCCTTGCCCTTAGGGACCTATCCGTTGGTCTGTGAGGTGTCCACTGCTCTCTGGGCCTAATCAAGGGTCCCTGAGGTTTACACCGACCTCTGGGGGGATGAGTTTGGGAGAGGAGTGAGGGACCTCCAAGGCTAGGTTCTTAGGTTCAGCTGACAGTTTCCTCTGCTCTTGAAGCCTGAGGTGCACAGCTTCCTGGTGCTTCTCACGGGAGCTGTGATTCCTCTCTGGGGCGCTTGGAAGGCCAAAGGGAAACAGGGGCGGCTGGAGGGGATGTCTTAGCGCCCATCCACTCCTGTCCATTCTCACGGCTTCACTCTGTCACCGCGCTCCTGGACTCCCTGTTATCATTCCCTAACTGCGATTCCTCCCTTTCATCCTTTCTTCCATCCATTTTGGAGGCCACCCGTCCCCTTCCTCTCCCCTAAAATACTTCTCTGGCCACCACATGTTCCTGCTCGCAGACGTTGCTGGCTGTCTAAGATCCACCGTGTTGACTTAGGGAGGCTTTTCCCAGCGAGAACCCAACAACCACAGAAGCTGTGCTCTCCGTCCAAACAAGCCAAGTCACTCAGTGCCTTTCCCTGCCTGCGTGTCCAGGCTCCAGGCATGCCTGTGTGCCCTGTTCTTGCCCTTTTCCAGAGCACACATTGCCCAGTCTCCTTATTCACTCCTCCCACATGCTGTAGAACTTTGAAATGCTCTTATCAGAGTCTGTCTCATTTCATAGCTATTTGTGTAGCTGTCGTATATCCCTTGCTCTCCAGTGTCAGCCTCAGGCCAGGAATCCGTCTGGTTAATCCTTATATTCTCCGCAGTAACACAGAGAAAGTATTTGAGGTGTTCACGGAGTAAACTGAATAGGTACACTTGGTGGGAAATCTCAGTAACCTGGAACAGGTGAATGGATTGCTTTAAATTGTATTCACGACAACTGTATGCGTTTACTCTTCTGTTCCAGAGTTTAAATCCCTCTAGTGTTCCCCAAATACCGAGGAAACAATTGCTCATAAGTTCTGCCCCCTCCCAAAGAAAGTAATAAATTTTGTTTTTCTTGCCTTGCTGGTGGTTAAGGAAGCAGGTAAATCCGTAGTGAGCTTCACTGTAGGTAACTGACAGCGCTTGGACAGCTCTCTGTCTGAAAAGACTGGTTTCAAGGGTGCTTTTCAAGTGGTCCTGGATTGAGATGCGCCACCCGTGAAAGTTTTGGGAAAGGTGCTTCCCTAGTGACCCTATGTTGGTGGCTATTCATTTATTCAACCAATATTGTGCTTATTTTGTGTTTGGCCCCGGGCTTGGGACAATCTCTCCCCGCATGAAACTCGCGTCCGCTGGGAAGATAGATGCTTAGATAGACTGAATTGGGGTAGGCACAGGCAGAAGCATGATGTGGTGGGGGGGACCCTAACGCTGTAATCCCCCCCTCCCTCTCTTTCAGGCCTTGAAGAGCTAGGTGATACGCTCTATGCTCCCTACGCCACCCATTTTCAGCTGCAGGTAAATGGTTTCTTTCACCTGTTACACCAGCAGCGTCAGCCCCCCTGGAATGTCTGTCCTTTGGGAACACGGGCTGTAGCCACTCTCATGGCCCCTGGAAGGCCACCTTGAAAGGGTGCGGTGTCTTCCTTTCCCGTGATCTGCCTCAGGGGTTAGCACAGGACCCTGGAATGCAGGGCTTCAGGGGGAGGGTTGGGAGAAGGGGAGAGAGTTAGATTCCCGCCCAGATTGGAGCTCTCTGGAAATATCCGGGAATTGGAGTGGGTTTAACGATATGGTTGCTGCCTTTTCAGAATCGGACCTCCCAAAAGGACTTCTCCATTCCGCGGGCCCAGACTCGGACTAGCCCTTACAATGACTATGAAGGAAGGAAAGGCGGCAGTTAGCTGTTCCGAAGAGTGGGGCGAACACAGCAAGTCAGCCAACCAGGGGGGTGTTCAAAGGGATGTGGGCTACACCCGGAGTCGCCTAAGGAAACCGTACAGAACCTTTTGGGACGAGCTTTCCTTCCCTTCTGGAGTTGCTGGGGGGCTAACAGGACGGCAGGTCACAGCACTCTAGGGTTTTTCCTTCGTCCCATACTTAGGATCCGTCTTTTAAGCGGGAGGGAGTCTCAGGCAAACTCAGGGTGTGCCCCTCACTGTGCCCAGTCATTTCACAAGCCATGAGAGCTCTGCTCATCTGACCGCTTACTGGCGCAGTTAGCTGCAGGTGCCAGCCTTTCTAACTCAAGACGGGTTTTGTGAGGACCGCTTGGCCCGGAGCAGAATGGCAAATCTGAGCAAAAACAGCCAAGGCCTGTCCCTGCCGAAATCTACACTGGAGACCAACTCACTGGCACCCTCCCTTCTCGCCTGGGTAGGGGAGGCTCAAGGTCACCCTAAACGTTCTCATCTCTGGTGCTCCCACAGGACCCCTGTGGGTCCGCAGCACCAATTCCCAGGTCACCATGCCCAAACATGCTGTCCATCCCCAGACTGAAGCTCCCCTGTACGCTTCACCAGAAGTCCCTCTTCTGTAGCTCGCCAGCGGGGAGAAGCCCGATTTCTCTTTGGCAGGAGAATCTGTGCACTGTTCTTGCTATAAACTCCTGGCACTGATCCTTCTCTCGGCGCCTTGCTCCTCAGCTTCTGTAAATAGCTCTGCATTGTGTTCACCACCTGTGTCCCGCAAGAGGACATTGTCCTCCAAAGGAGAGTGTTCCGTGTGTAATAAGTTATTCACTGTTCCTCACTTGGAGATGCAATAAAGATACGGTGGCAACTCTTTGACTGTGAGAGCTGCGGTGGGACCTGAAGGAGAGACGGCAGGCTCTTGTCTTCTTCACGTGGAGCTCAAGACACGGAGCCGAAGTTCAAGGTTCAGTTCCGTTGAGTGAGAGGCAAGGGTGAGAGGGGGAGCCAAGAACGGCCACGGACTCTGAGGTTTTGTTCCAGGAAGGCAGAGGAATGGCAACCCTGGGATGGGCTTTGGTGGCCCCAGTAGGACCGGGAGGAGTCCTCAAGGCCAGCTTCCCGATCCACAGGAGGTTTAATTGTAGGAGGCGATGAATTCAGATCCCTGTTTGACACAATCGGTTCATAATATCCCTTGGAAAATGCATAGTGACTAACAGTTATTATTTAGTTACTTCGAGAAGCAGCTCTGTGGGGTGGGGCAATAGGAAACACTCTTTGGTGAAGGAAAAAGAATAAATCCCCACATGCAGAAACGGAATGACATTTAGAAATTCGTAGCTGAGTTTGGGAGTTATCTCCTAAGAGCCTGAGGCTCCGTTTTTCATCAGAAGGAAAAACCCTGTTGGGAAGAGGTGAGGTGAGGCTGGAGAATTAATGACACTCTGAATTAAGGATGTTTACATTCCACAAAGATTTGGTGGTTTCCCACATGGCTTTGTCCCAGCATCAGCCTAGTTTTGTATTGAAAAGGGGGAATTACAAATAATGAGATGGATCCTTCTAGACCATTCTAATCTTTCTTAAGAGGTTACTCTTTTCTCAGTGAGGTTGTTGTCCGGTGAAGACAATATAATTTCACGTGTATTATCTACCACGGTGTAGGTACTCAAGAAATACATATTCCCTTCCCTCTTTTCTTTACTCCTCTGGTGGTTAGCCCATCAACCAAGCGAAGGGGGCTGAGTGAAAGGCAAAGCCACAGAATACCCTGGATCTGCTTTCTTGTTAGGGGCAAGGATCTGCCGGGCTTTTGTAATCCCGTGACGGCAGTCCTCATGTCAGCCTCTTCAAAAACAGGAGAAAACATGGAAATGGCGCCCATTGCCGGCTTCTCTCCCAAGAAATACAGAGTTTGGACAAGTAGACCATCACCTCGCCGAATCCTTCCTTGTTTCTTGTCGGCAGGTAGATAACTGCTCCCCGTTCGAACAGATCTTGTCAAACCCTGTCCGTGGCTGCTACCCTGTCTTCAGGTCTTACGTGTTCAGGCCATAATTAAACTCTTCTGTTAAAATAGGGACATCACAGGAACTGGAGGTTTGGGCACCTGACAATTACTACGATATTGGACAAGAGGGTTTCAAAGACTTCCTGTAGGTTTCCATCTTCACTGGGCTGAAATAGAAGGTGCAAATTTAGCCCAGCTTGGGCCTCGAGTGACGCCGGTTGATTGATGGCTGGGAACCAAAATGGCATCTCCTTTGAACTAAATGGGTGATAATGAAGCGAAACTCAGCAACCTTCCTCTCATCTTTCACTGTCAGAGTCTCCTCTCTGCCTCTGGCATCACGCGGAGGCTCTTCTGCCGCTGCCATACCCCATGCTTCCACTTGATGGCGGTAAAACCTCAGAGATCAGCCTCAGGGAGTGCCCGGTGCAGAGGCAGAACCAGAGACATTCAGTGGGCTTGAGGCAAATGCGTCCCATTTTAAAAGGCTTGTATGTATGAGCTGTTCGTGTCCTCCCTCCCACCATCATTAAAGGACCCATGTCCTCTGCCAGACGTTCATTGCCCGGTGTGTTAGTTTTGTGAAACTCTCCAAGGTATTCTAGCAGCCCATTTGCATGCAACCTGGCATCTTTACAGATAACGGTGTCAGATGCTGTTGTTATTAATGTCGACGAATATTTATGTGGTGAGAACATTGACTTTTTGTCAGGGAAAGCATGCCAAAACAAAGAGTACAGCCTGGCCCTGGAAAGGCAGCAGTAAAGCCCATCCCTCCCGGTCCCCCGCCCCCATGCATTCCGGGTTTCCTTCCTTCATTTCTAGCCTTGTCATTATTGCCGAGAGCCGAACTGTGCCCAGCTGATCTTTTCCTTCCTGGCCCACTTCCTTCTGTTGCTATCGGGGTTTGCAGGTTTGCTGCTGTTCCAGCCCCGATCTGAAGCATGGAAGTATTTTGGAATGGGAGCGTCAGAAAAATCTTTCTCGAGTGTGGACTGCTGAAACCTGGGGTCTGGGAGATCGGCCTCCGGGTTGTAGATTGTTGGCTTTGCACATGGGATGGTCCAGCCTGTGGTCGTCTTCTAGAATCTCTTCCATCCAGGGCAGACAATGCTTTGTCCCCCCTCCCGCCCCCAGCCGTGGCTTCAGGACCTTCCAGGTATGCAGATGGGTCTGTGTGGCAGGGTATCAGTGCCTGACCCTCACTTCTGCCACCTCCAGATTGCTAGAACTCTCTGAACCCTTCAGAATGGAACACTCCAGTGCCTACAATGTTGGCGTTTGAGGTCACAGACCTTCTTCAGTTGGGCCCCCCCGGCCTTCATTTTACAGAGGAGAGAACTCAGGCCTAGTGGACTCAATACGACCGGGGCCAGATTTCGGGTTCTGTGTTTTGTCTACTGGCAACACTCGCGTGGCCGGTTTTAGACCCTCCCCCCCCCCCCCCCCCGCCCCAAAGTGGGTGTTTGAATAAAGAATCCAAGAAAACGGCCATGGTCACTCTGTATTTTAAGCTTCCTTCTCATTTTACTTTGCCTCCCGAATTGCCTTTTCCTCCCCTGACTTCCTGTCTAGTGTCTCCTCTCCCTTCTGCATGCAAGCCGTGGAGAGAAGGAGGGGGTGACGATGGGCATATTGTGGTTAACCCCAGGTCACTCCCCGACGAGCCCCAAGCCAAGGGAACATTTGCCTCTTGGGAAAGTAGAGTGTCAGAGGGAGGACTTGTAAGACAAGGCAGGATTCTTCATTTTCCCTGCCAGCATGATAATCCTTCCTCTTCCCTGACTCCCATACTGAGTCAAAACCCATCCCCAGCACCTTCCTGTTTTCCTGGTTGTATGGAGCTATCTGTCCCCTCAGGGGGCTTTGTCCCAGCCCTCTGGAGTCTTTTACACCCGTGTAGTTCCTGAGGGCACATTTCTGAGGCAGCCCTTGAAAAACCTTTGAAAGTAACACTTCTATAGTTGTGACCTGACCCACGTGTCTCAAGCACCAGATCCAAGCGTGATGATCTCAAGAGAAAAGAAGGTGGGGGGGCATCTGAGTGGCTCAGTCGGTTAAGCATCCGACTTCAGCTCAGGTTCGTCGGTTCGAGTCCCGTGTCAGGCTCTGTGCTGACAGCTTAGAGCCTGGAACCTGCTTCAGACTCTGTGTCTCCCTCTCTCTCTCTGCCCTTCTCCTGCTCTCGCTCTGTCTCTCAAAAAATAAATAAACGTTAAAAAAATTGGAAAAGAAAAGGTGAGATTTTGATGGAATTTGGTTACTGCATGTGTACCAGCTGCATCAGTTCATATTATTGTCTATCATTCCTGCGGGATTTCTATCAACTAAAAAAAAACCTCTGACAAACCCATGTAGCTTTGCCCTGAGCTCTGCGGCATTGTAGGATGGGACTAGCACCGTATCCTGTGATTACGTAAAACTACTTTCTCTCTCTTTCCCTAAGAAGGAATAAATCCAGATCAACATTTTTTACCCATAAGAAATTGAAGCGGAAAAAGCGTATATTGATTTTGGCACCATATCTTTATGAACAAGATGGAAAAAGGCAGGGGTAATGGTAATAGAGTTAGGTGCAATCATAAGGCAAACATTCAAGAAGAGATCATTTAGAGATGGAGGTCTCTAGCGGTTTCCCACAGGGCTTTGTCTTTCGATCTGTTTGGGTAACACTTTTATCAACCACCCGGTTAAAAACAAAGCATGGGTATGGGGCGCCTGGGTGGTGCAGTCGGTTAAGCGTCTGACTTCAGCCAGGTCACGATCTTGTGGTCTGTGAGTTCGAGCCCCGCGTCAGGCTCTGGGCTGATGGCTCAGAGCCTGGAGCCTGTTTCCAATTCTGTGTCTCCCTCTCTCTGCCCCTCTCCCATTCATGCTCTGTCTCTCTCTGTCCCCAAAAAACTAAATAAACGTTGAAAAAAAAAAAACAAAGCATGGGTTTATCAAATTTTGCACGCGACACATTAGGAAAAGACTGAATAAAAAAATGAGAATACAAATGTATTGCAAAAGACCGGAATGAAGATCCCAAACCAAGAATTTAGTTTAATGAATGTAGATGTATTCATACCTCCCAAATAAATTACATAAATATTGTTTGGAAAGGCTTGGATACCGACCGGCGATGTGGTTCAGCAGGCAAAAAGCCAACGCGATCAAGGGCAGCACTGATAAAATTGCAAAGTCTGGATCAGGGCAGCTGCTGTTCTCGCTGAACTGGGGACATGTTACCCCACCCCGGATTATTAAATCCATTTCTGCGTGTCTCACTGTAATTGGGCAGCTTCTAACAGGGGAGATGTTTCTAGAATTACTTGATATACAGCACGGTTGATGGAAATGGAGCTATTTCACCTGGACAGGGCAAGACTTCTGCAGGCTACATTATCCTCGACACAGGTCACATTTATTGGGAGCTTACTCTGTGCCAGCTTCCATTTTAAGGGCTCTATTTGTATAATATCATTTCATACTTATAAAAAACCGTATGAGGGGTGCCTGGGTGGCTCAGTCGGTTGAGCGTCCGACTTCAGCTCAGGTCACGATCTCACGGTTCATGAGTTCGAGCCCCGCGTCAGGCTCTGGGCTGATGGCTCAGAGCCTGGAGCCTGCTTCCGATTCTGTGTCTCCCTCTCTCTCTGCTCCTCCCCCATTCATGCTCTGTCTCTCTCTGTCTCAAAAATAAATAAACATTAAAAAAAAAACCCGTATGGGGCACCTGGGTGGCTCAGTCGGTTGAGCGTCCGACTTCGGCTCAGGTCATGATCTCACGGTCCATGAGTTCGAGCCCCGCGTCGGGCTCTGTGCTGACAGCTCAGAGCCTGGAGCCTGTTTCCGATTCTGTGTCTCCCTCTCTCTCTGCCCCTCCCCTGTTCATGCTCTGTCTCTCTCTGTCTCAAAAAAACAAAAACAAAAACAAAAACAAAAAAAACCCATATGAGTTATTATGACCATTTATCTCCCTTTTGCTTCATACCTGCAGAAATGGAAGCCCTAAGGTACATAGCGACCAAGTGATAGGGCTGAGGGTCAAAGATCCTGGGCTGTCTCAGGATCTCTTACGCATAACCCCTCGCTGCCTCTGATAACGACAGCATAACAGGTGGCCGAATGGTTAGAAATTTCAGGGATGCAGCTCCCAGAAGAGCTTCCTGCAAAGCGGTGGGTTAACTCCTGCTGGATGTATTCAAGCTCAATGACGCTCTGTTGAGGATGATACGGGGCGTCCCGTGTTGGGACTAGGCTGGACTAGGAGGCTCAAGGAGTCTTGGAACTGTTGGGGTTTTGGAGTTTTACTTGGCATGTTGTTGTTCCTGGCATTGGATTCTAAGGACCGTGGAGGGGTTATCGGTTTTACTGTGCAGTTTTCTTCTCCCACACCTGCAACCCCAAACACTCCCTCAGCCCTCAGGGGAAAAGGAAGATGCTCTTCATTGGACACACCCTCACCTGTTAGTAAGTGTGTTATTTTTGGTTGTCATAATCCATGCCCTGGCCGGTAGTTTTATTTTACAGAACAATTCCTCGCAGCTTTGCTTTGGAATGGAAGAGACCATGCGAATACTTTGCATCTGTATTTAATAACGCTGTATTGTGATACGATGATCAATCCTGTGGACTCCTCTGCAAAGAGACTTGAACTTAGTAGAAACTAGCGTGCACCCCCTGCCTCAGGAACATGCAGTCAATGCCTGAAATATAGCCCGATGGAGTTCTTTGCACAAAAGCTATCATTTTTTAAGTACGAAAAAACAGGTCCATGTTGTTCTTTGAGGGCGATGAATTGCATAAGAAAGAAACTCATGGTTTGTATTCTCAGCAAAATCAAAAAGGTTTGTGGGTTGTGCTTGCATAGCCTGAGCTTAGTCATCTGAGTCATAAACCCGTGAACTCGTCGAACACTTTGGGAACCAGGGAGCGGGTCAGAGGGAGCATCTGAGTGTACTTAAGTAGCTGCCAGAGGGGGAGGCAGACAAAGCTGAACTGGGGAGGGAGGGTGGGAGTGAGGGAAGGGTGGGGAGAGAAGGCCCCTAGGTAGGAAGGAAGGGTTAGAAAATCAGGGACCTGGCAAAATAAGGAAGAAAAAGGTATCATGAGGTGAAATGAAAGTTAAGGCCTTGAGAACCAGAAATCCAGGAAAACATGAAGGGACAATTCCCAGAGTGTCCTGAGCGGTCCATGCAACTGGGCAACCGCATCATAGAACGGCTTAGTAAGAGAGGTTATTTTTGTCTCTAAGTTCCCTAAGCCCTCGCATCATGAACGAGGGGGATGATGTGAGGAGAAGCAACCTCCAAAAGGCACGGACCCTGGCCTGCGAACAAGGTGGTTCTTTTTGTGGTTCTTTCGTTTCATGCTTCTAAAAACCGTATGAGTTATTATGATTACTTTATCTCCCTTTTGCTTCATGCCTGCAGAAATGGGAGCCCTAAGGTGACATAGCGACCAAGTGATGGGGCTGAGGGTCAAAGCCGGGTGGGCTGCCTTGGGATCTCTTACACACAACCCCTTGCTGCCCCTCTGCTGTCTGCGGTAATGACAGCAGAACAGGTGGCCCAATGGTCCCATAGCCCTCTTCAAAGGCATTGGTTGGGCCTTCTGTTTCTTCCTTTTCCTGACACACCCGGTGGCTGGGCTGTGACATACCAAACGGGAACGTGAAAACTTTGCCCACCCAGGGAGCTGGTATGTATGTGTGTGTGTGTGTATGTGTGTGTGTGCACGTGTGTGTTACATGTTATTTAAAGAGGAAATAAGAGGATAGGAAAAAAGATCATTCTTTTTCATTAGAATAATTGAAAAAAAATTTATTTTAGAGAGAGAGAGTGCGCTCAAGTGGGGAAGAAGGGCAGATGGAGAGAGAGAGAGAGAGAGAGAGAGAGAGAGAGAGAGAGAGAGAGAGAATCTGAAGTAGGCGTTATGCTCAGCAGAACCCAGCTCGGGGCTTGATCCCACGACCCTGGGATCATGACTTGAGCCAAAATCAAGAGTTGGATGCTCAACTGACTGAGCCACCCAGGTGCCCCAAGAAAGATAGTTCTTTATCAATTCTGCATAAAGGATAAAAGGAGTTTTCTGGCTCTCCAAGTATCTTTTCCGGCAGTCTGTGAGAGTCTCAGAGATCCCTAGTACGGGTGTGGGGTGTCTGCTGGGGTGTATGCACGTGTGCACACTCACCTACACAACACATCTATGCGTGTAGCCAGAGATCAGATGTAATTGTAAGGTACAGAGTCACTTCCACAGTGAGGTGAAACCATTGTCCTTAATCTTATTCACTCTGTGTATGCAAATATATCATGCCGGTAAAAAAAAAAAAATCATTCCATTCAAATCAGTAACAAAACAGAAGTTGATTGCAAAGTGGAGAAGGGATGCATATCACCAGGTGTTGTGACCGAGGACTCATGACCCGCCCCTGTGACCTGCCTTTCCACGACCTTTCTCATATGCCCTTAGGGTGGGTGATGTGACAATCAAAGAGCATTACCTCGCTATCTATGGCCTCCCACATCCCTGCTTTTCTCAACATCTTTTCTTCCAGAAAGGCATTCCAGTCTGAAAGGCTTTCCTATATATAGTGAAGAAATTTGAGGAGATAACTTCTGTATCTAGACGAGGTTAATCCCACGTAGGTTTTCACGAGGTTTAGGTTTGGCCTAAACCCTTAGGCAGGACCTCTCGTTCATATTCACCTATTGGGACACCTAGGAAGTGACACGAATATTTTAAGACACACGGGGGTAAGCGGATGCTGCTGCTCATTGCCAAGACATGGCCAGTCTGGGGCTCTGGTCACCTCAAACCCTGCCCGGCTGCCCCTGGGTCTAGGGAACTGACATTTCTCCATCCTGTGATCCCTCCCAGGACTCCTTGCCTCTCTCCTGTCTGGTTTGCCAGTCCTTCTTGGGTCTGACCCTGCGAGTTAGAGTTCTCAATGGTGCCAATAATTCCCTTCAGAGACGAGTTTTTCTGTAAGTCCTTCCCTCGAGGGGCCCAGCTCTACATGCCTCCCGCTCAGGTCTTGCCCCGACTCTTCCCAAATCTCCCCAAACTCTTCTTTTTTTTTTTTTTTTCAACGTTTATTTATTTTTGGGACAGAGAGAGACAGAGCATGAACGGGGGGAGGGGCAGAGAGAGAGGGAGACACAGAATCGGAAACAGGCTCCAGGCTCCGAGCCATCAGCCCAGAGCCCGACGCGGGGCTCGAACTCCCGGACCGCGAGATCGTGACCTGGCTGAAGCCGGACGCTTAACCGACTGCGCCACCCAGGCGCCCCGCCCCAAACTCTTCTTGACAGCGTTTACACCTCAGTCCAACGTGGCATCCTTTGTGAGGCCTCCTACCAGTTGAGTAATGCTGGTCTCCCACGGTAGCTGGTCTTCAGAGGACCAGCCTGTTTGTGTCCGAGTACTCAAAATTTGAAGTTATATTTATTGGCTGGCTTACCTGCTTTTCTCCTACTCTTCTGTGTGCTTCAGGAAGACAGGAGCTCGTTTTGTTTCCTTCTGTATTTCCCAGGGCCCAGCACAGTGTCTGCACGTATAGGAGCATTTGTTGCATGAACGAATACAGTTTTGGGGAGAAAGGTGTCTTTTTGCTTGTCACAGGCTAATTGGGATTATAACATCTCATTTAGAGAACACCACTGTCAAACTCCCTCTGCTCCGTTCTGGTGTCTCCATTTCTTCTGAAATAATTTTGATGGATTTCAGCTGATCAACCATGAGGTTCTTATTTATTTATTTATTTTTTTTATTTTTTCATATAAGAACACTTAAATCCAATGTGATAAAAGCTACTTACAAGCCCGAGGCTTGGAGGAAAGAAAGGAAATTCTTTAGTTTTTGGGCTGAGTGCATTTCATCACATCCAAGTTTTATTTCCCTGAGGCTTTTCTTTGTCGAGCTTGGGAAAGTGCTGTTTCCTACGAGAACCACACAAGAACCAACTTCAAATATAAACGAGAAAAGCATCCCCAAAGCAAAAATCAGAGAACCATTTTAGATTGATTCCCCCAAAGATCAATTGCAATCTTCTTCTTCTTCTTTTTTTTTTTTTCAAGTGCATTACTTTTCTAAACTGACTCGAACCAAATAGATGAACAAGGACCTTCCAGCCTGTATAAACCAAACTGGAAATCGATGAGCCTATGCCAGCAGGTAGGCTCAGAAAGGATTTATCTTCCTAAATTTAAGGCCGTAAGCTGCTTCTGGCAATGTTTTCTCTTAGGAGAACGGGGTGAGTGTGTCCTGGGCTGAACATGACTCTGGACAAGGGGAGGAGGGGAGGTGCAGATTGGAAGCTGAATGTTTCCAGTGACAGGACTGACTCATAAAATCTTTCCATTGATTGTGCCATATCAAGCCAATCACTTCCTGCCTTCCTGGGCCAAGTTGGGAAAGCCTGGACACTCTTTGCTACAAACCAGAGCAAGGAGGGAGACCTCCCTTGTCAACAGAGCGGTGCTTGCTGAACTCACACTATTTTTTTTTTTTAAAGTTTATTTATTTATTTTTGAGAGAGAACGGGGTGGGGGCAGAGAGAGAGAGAGAGAGAGAGAGAGAGAGAGAGATAGAATCCCAAGCAGGCTTCACACTGTCAGCACAGAGCCTGATGTGGGGCTCGAACTCACCAATGGGGAGATCATGACCTGAGCATAAATCAAGAGTCCGATGCTTAGCCAACTGAGCGGTCCAGGCACCCCTCACACTACCTTCAGAGTCACACGGGAACTTGTGAAAAATGCAGTGTCCCAGGGCCGTCTCCTGGAGGTTCTGATTCAGTAGCTCCGGGTCTGACTAGGAGAATTTATATTTGGAACAACTGTCCCAGCCGATTTGTCTGATCCTGCAGGTTTGAGGAAAGGCATTGGATAGGTAGCCACGTTCGTCCTTCTTTGGCAGATCCACCAATTTTCCAGGCAAGCCCTGGCCGCTGCCTCCTCAACCTTTGAATTCCAAGCCAGAGGAAGACTCTCAGTACGTTCATTCAGCGTGTCACGTGGTTCTGTGGACAGTACTTAGGTCCTCTCTCTGGAAGGATCTTGGTGGAGATGTCCCAGTGGTTGAGGTGGGACTGGGATATCAGGAGACAATCCCTTTAGGGATGGAATGGCCTTTGCCAGCACTAGGACCCCACTTGGGGCCCCCTCCTTATGCTCCTGGTACAACCACACCTTCCCCCCAGTTTCCATCTTCGCCTCTAAGCTCCTTCCCAAGTCTCTCCCTGTCTCTATTAGAACTCCACGGCCTCCAGTGCATCTGCGCATTTCCATTTCAAACTCCGCTCATGCACGACTACTCATCTCTCCTCTCCACCCCCACATGTGTTCTTCCTGGGTTACCTCTCCTACAAAACAGAATCATTATCCACCTAGTTACCCCGGCCAGGATCCCGACTTCTCCCCCTTCCTCATTCTTTGCATCTAATCCCACATATCTGTTTAAGGCAGTGGTTTGCAACCCTGGCTGCAAAACATAATCATGTGGAAAGATTTTTTAAAACATACCCATGCCTGGGCTCCACTCCCAGAAATTCTGATTTAATTGGTCTGTGGTGAGGTCAGGCCCTGGAGAGCTTTTTTTTTTTTTTTTAATGTTTATTTATTTATCCTGAGAGACAGAGAGCGAAGCGGGAAAGGGACAGAGAGAAAGAGAGAGAAAGAGAGAGAAGAAGAAGGGGGAGGAGGGGGGGCAGAGAATCCCAAGCAGGCTCCATGCAGCCAGCGTAGAGCCCAATGCAGGGCTCGAACTCACAAACTGTGAAATCATGACCTGAACGAAAATCAAGAGTCAGATACTCAAATGGTTGAGCCACGGGGGTGTCCCAAGCCATGGAGAGCTTTTAAAACTTCCCAGGTGATTCTAATGTGTAACCAGGGTTCTCTCTCCCCCAGTTACGCACTTGCTTCCACAGGAGGCAAATCTGATCAGCTGGGGGTGGGGGAGGCAGGGGGAGGAGGGTAAGGCACTTACCTTGGGCACAAAATTCAAGGGAGCACCAAGACCCGCGGTAATCAAGGTAAATAATATGTTTGAAAATCAAAATGAAGGCAAAAAAGACCACGATAAACAACACATCAACATTTTATGAAAACAGCCTGTTGTGGTTTGTTTGTTTTACAACCCTGCGTTATTTCGCAACAGGAGCAATTGTTTCCAGTCGGGCCGTGGTTCCCAGGCTTGTGTGGCTGTCCTGTCCCTCCCGTGGGTTTATGAGGGTTGACAGAGGCGTGTGAACAGATTAGGCAATGGACTTAGATTTTTTTCATTGGAGATTTTCTATTTGGTTCAAAGTACGGGAGGTCTTTTGGTAAGTATAAACAGGAACTCTCATCTTGCCTTTTGCCTGAGCTTCCAACGCGGCTCAATACAGCATGGGCTTCTCCCTTTGGAGCTCCTCCTTCCCAGGGCTACATTCCTGCCTTTGGGATAGAAGCTCTGTGTGAGTTGACCAAGCCCAGCTCTCCAGCCCCATGTCCGGTTGCTGCCCCTGTTGTGCATTTGTGCCCTAGCGATAACGAACGCCTCGCGGTTCTCTGGATGTGTCTGCATTTTCCTCGCAGCTACACCTTTACACGGGTATTTTTTTCTGCCCTGCAAATCTGGGTCATTGCAGTCAGCTGAGTAGTTTGTTGTTGTTGTTGATTTTTGTACCGCACAGAGACACCTGGCTGAGATGGTGAGCAGGGTTGGAATTTAGCCTCGTTCCGCTTACCAAGCCCTGTGTCCTGGCATGAGGCTGCCTCCCTGGGGGTTGGGGGTGGGGAGGCACCTTTTCTAATTCATCCACCCATAGGGGGCACATTTTTCTGGTTTGCACAAAGACTCCTTGTTGGTGGCTGCTCTGAGTATCATTCCCTGTATCACCTGCCCCATGAATTCCTGCCTACCATTTAAGACAGAGCTCGAGGTTTGACCTCCACTGTGAAGTCTTCCTTGCCCTCAGTCTCTCAGACAGAGTGACTCTGTGTTCTAAGTCACCACCTCACCCTCTGCGTGCTTTTATGATGGCAGCTTTCTCAGTGAATTGTAATTATGGGAACAACCATGGAGCCACCTGGCTGGCAGATTCGTCTGGCATATATCAGTCAAGAACAGGGTGGTTCTTCTTTAATCTAAGGATGTCTTTGAAGAGCACTAGAACAATCAGTGGTAAAGTAAAGCATCCAGACAAGTAACTCCTTTCCCTTCAGGACAACAGACAACTGGTTCATGGCTTAGTCGGAATGTGCTGGGCCAGCTAAGGCAACAAGTCCGACTCTGGGTGAGTTAATACCAAAGTCTTATTTCTTGCTTAGACTACGTCTTCATCATGGAATCCAGATGGATGGAGCTTGCCACCGTGGAAGAAAAAGAATCAAACTCCCGATGGCCCTGCGCCAGCAATTAATTGCCTCTGCCTGGCTTTGACTTTGCAAATGACATTATCTCTGCTCCAACTTATTGGCCAGAATTAGTGCCATGGTTCCACCCAACCTCACAAGGGCAATCCTGCCATATGCCTGGAAGGCAGGAGAGTTTGAAAAACGTTTGGCAAACAGCACTTACGACTACCGGAGCTGACACTTTTCCATAGAGTTGACGGAGTTTCCTTATTTCCTAAATGCTCCTGTCATGTGTTTCGGTGTTTAGAAAAATGGGTTATCAACATCAGAACGTGGTGATAACAACTGTAGCTAAAAACCAAAAGCACAGTCGTTTTTGGAAATCTTTCAGTGACATCTTTGCTCATAAATAAGGATTCTCATGGGGTTTGTGTCTGTTGCAGTTTACAGATGTAGTTCAGATTATACTGTAAAAAACAGCAGAGTGGTGGGGCGCCTGGGTGGCGCAGTCGGTTAAGCGTCCGACTTCAGCCAGGTCACGATCTCGCGGTCCGTGAGTTTGAGCCCCGCGTTGGGCTCTGAGCTGATGGCTCGGAGCCTGGAGCCTGTTTCCGATTCTGTGTCTCCCTCTCTCTCTGCCCCTCCCCCATTCATGCTCTGTCTCTCTCTGTCCCAAAAATAAATGAAAACGTTGAAAAAAAATTTTTTTAAATAAAAAAAAAAAAATACACACACAAAACACCAGCAGAGTGGTAGTGGCCCAAATGCACTTTTAGAAGAGGTTCTTATTATCTTAGAAAGATTTATATACATATATATGTATATATATGTATGTATATATATGTATATATACATATATATGTATATATATGATACATATTATATAAATATATAAAAATTAAATGTATATAACTATCACATGAATATATAAAAATTAAATATATAAACATATAAATAAATGTATATATACATACATAATTGAAATAAATTGCCTCATCCATCCAATTGATCAAACGAGATAGCGGATGTGAAAACCGTTTGTAAAGTGCTAAAACGTGAAGGGCTGTTTAAAAACAAATTATTATTAGCCTAAAGGACCAGTCATCCCAAAGATCCATCTATTCTAAGATCTTATCCTGCTATAGGCATCTCCTTGTTTCTTTTCCATGGATTTTCATTTGCTTTTAAAACAGGCCCCTAATAATAACAGATCTAGCAAACATTTTTAAAAATGTGAATCAGCTGTAAGTTCAAATCAAAACTCAAAAAGCTCAGTTTTTCAGACTGACAGAAAGTTTCCAGACAGAAATTGCCCTGGGAGTAATGCCATTTGGAGTTGACATTAAGGAATTTAAAAATGAATTGCAGATGAAGTCTACACAGAGTTCTTCTACATACCAATAAAGTCCAGGTGGGAGCTATGACAAAACGTTCCCTTTGTAGAATATATTTTTAAAAGTTCAGCCCTGTTAGTATGTTCAGGTGGGCTCTGTTTTTTGGAAGATGTGCACATCTATAAGACTCTTAAAAACAGAATAACTAAGCAGTGAATTTCACATTTAAAAAGAATTTTATTGGAGTGCCTGGGTGGCTCAGTCGGTTAAGCGTCCGACCTCAGCTCAGGTCACGATCTCACGGTCCTTGAGTTCGAGCCCCGGTCGGGCTCTGGGCTGATGGCGCAGAGCCTGGAGCCTGCTTCTGGTTCTGTGTCTCCCTCTCTCTCTGCCCCTCCCCCGTTCATGCTCTGTCTCTCTCTGTCTCAAAAATAAATAAACGTTAAAAAAAATTTAAAAATAATTTTATTTTTTTTTCTTTTTTGTTTTAACTGTTTATTTATTTACTTTGAGAGAGAGAGGGAGAGCACGCACCTGAGCGCATGGTTGGGGGGGAGGGCCAGAGAGAGAGGGAAAGAAAGAATCCCAAGCAGGCTCCACACTGTCAATGCAGAGCCTGACGCAAGGCTCCATCTCATGAACCACGAGATCACGACGTGAGCCGAAATCAAGAGTCAGATGCTTAACTGACTGAGACACCCAGGCGCCCCTAAAAGGAATTTTAAAATCGTGCTCCCTTGGTACATTTATATCACATAAAAGAACATGTTGGTGAGTTAAAAATGTCAGTTTCGTCAAGTAAAATATATACGCAGTACTATAATTTATTTTCTTTCCCTGTGTTTTACACCTTTTTTATGGATAGCTTCCTCTGTATCTGCTTTACTGCGTGTACTCCATTATCCTATAGTAATTGGGCAATAACAGATATGACTGAAATCCCTACCAGTTTAGTTTATCTTGAGCCCTGTGATGACACATAGTTATCTCAAGAGCTTGTGACTATAATCATGTGAAAGTCCTGTCGAAACGAAAAATTACGTCTGACCTCAAATGAAAGGACTTGTGTAAAATAAAGTGCGAACACATCTCATACCAAATGCCAATCTTGTACATGTGAATGTTTTTCTCCGAGAACATATAAAAGTCAATAAGATCCGCTTACTTTTCATATTAAAAAAACAGTCTGCCTAGAGGATTCATCCTGTTGGAGATCTGGTGCAACGTTTCCAAACCCGGATTTGATTTATCTACTGATTAAATGTGGCTTGAGTTCTAATAGTTCCACTCTCTTTAGAAAAATCCAGAAAGGGGCGCCTGGGTGGCGCAGTCGGTTAAGCGTCTGACTTCAGCCAGGTCACGATCTCGCGGTCCGTTAGTTCGAGCCCCTCGTCAGGCTCTGGGCTGACGGCTCGGAGCCTGGAGCCTGTTTCCGATTCTGTGTCTCCCTCTCTCTCTGCCCCTCCCCCGTTCATGTTCTGTCTCTCTCTGTCCCAAAAATAAATAAACGTTGGAAAAAAAAAATTTAAAAAAAGAAAAATCCAGAAAGATATCCAATGGCATTTCCGAAGCGTACTCGGTAGTTCTTTGAGTGACGGATGAGATCAATATTGGAAATTCCTCATTCAACTCACCTCTCCGATCTGACAGCTGGACTATCACAGTAACCCAATCACACTGATTTTCTTGAGACTTTCTTGAAAGCTGTTCCAGGAAAAGCATTCTAATAACGTTGTCAGCAGTGGATGCATCCTCATGCTTCCTGAGTCCTCCACTTTGAAGCCCTTTGAATAAATAAATTCTGATACGTGTTAAAATGCAAACTTAATTTTAACTCATCTGTCTGTGCAAGGCAGCCAGTATGATCGCTCACAGAAGACCGGGAGCTTAAAACTGGCTTGAGCCATCAAGACATTTTCAACGACTCCAAGGAGATGTCTGGGATGTCAAGCATGTCTCCTTAGAAGTCGAGGTCTTCACGATTGCCCCCGTTGGAGGTTAATTGAGAAGCGCCTTCTTCTCGCGAAAAATACAGAGGCTTTTGTACCAAGGAAGCACACATACGTTTTCCAGTTTATTGCTCATCAATTGTGTGCTTATAAAGGAGATGAGTAGGCTTAATCTGAGGAAGATGCTACAGAAATATCTTCTTTACCATCTGAGCTTGAGGCAAAAAGAGAACTTCATCTTGCCACAACTTAAGGGCTTGGTATGTGACACCCCTGGGTCCTTATATTATCAGAGAAAGCTTCTGGGAAAAGGTAGACTTGGAACTGATTGTGGGAGGAGAAAAAGAGGATAACAAGGCATGAATCTGGCCAATCTGAAGGAGAAAGAATCCTGGAAAAAGGGGTCATCTGTTTTTTTTTTTTAATTTTTTTTTTCCCAACGTTTTTATTTATTTTTGGGACAGAGAGAGACAGAGCATGAACGGGGGAGGGGCAGAGAGAGAGGGAGACACAGAATCGGAAACAGGCTCCAGGCTCCGAGCCATCAGCCCAGAGCCTGACGCGGGGCTCGAACTCCCGGACCGCGAGATCGTGACCTGGCTGAGATCGTGACCTGGCTGAAGTCGGACGCTTAACCGACTGTGCCACCCAGGCGCCCCGGGGTCATCTGTTTAAAAGAAGAGAGAAGAAGGGCACCTGGGTGGCTCAGTCAGTTGAGCATCAGACTCTTGATTTCGGCTCAGGTCATGATCACAGGGTCACGGGATTGAGCGCCGCAGGGGGTTCCGTGCTCTCTCTCCCTCTGCCCCTCTCCCCCACTTGTGCCATCTCTCTCTAAAAAATAAATAAAAATAAAAAAACAGTAAAAGGAGAAGAAGGAATAATGGTAGAGAGCGTGAGAGAATTTAGCCTGATCAGACCACAGCTTGAAATAAGGCAGGCTAACTGGAAGCCTTTAAGCTTACGGGGAGAGCATGAAATTTAATGTGGAGGGAAACAAATCTTTGATGATCTTTAGGTCAGGAAAAATCATCAAAATGAAGGATATATTAACTCTACTTGGCAGGTATTTTATTAGCATCATGCTCTGACTGAGCTAACCAGCCACATTATACCAGGGAGATATTTTATAACAAAGTTTTTCACCAATACCCTTTCTTCTGGATAAATAAAGCCAGCAGAGGATTATCTAAAATACGTAAGAGAATAAGCACCTTTTAAATGATACAACCTGGTACATATAAGTAAATGAGTTTAAATCTTCACATAATACCTGTTGAATTGAGTAATTGAGTACAATATGGTAATCATAAATAGTTTTATCATTTTTTTTTTAAGTGGTTCCTCATGGATCTTGACTTAGAAGGCTATTGGGGTTTTTAGCTTTATGTGAATTGCTGCATTAACTTCAAAGAAATGAAATTGTACTTTCATTAAAATATTCTTTAACTTCATAAACTCATACTTTTCTGGATTAATCTCTCCTGTGTTGGCCACTCATGGTGCATGCTATGCCTTGCTGCCTGGAGGCGAATTTCCTGCCCATAGCTTCTTGCTGAGGGAGCAGACATATGTGACCAAGTCTGTCCCACATGACAAAGGCAGGCACAGCTGAATGGACCAAGGATGGGTACGAGACCCATGGGCTGGCAGTCCAGAAGCTGACTGTAAATTAAGAGGAGGGCCACTTCTAAAGAGCTCCCTGTCAGAAGCAATGATGGTTAGTTGGACCGCTCAGACTTCCTTTCAGGAGTCTGAATATGATACTTGGGGAGAGAACCAGTCAGCCCATAGTGGGTGGATACATGAAAACACCTCAAAAGGAGACAGTGAGGAAATTATCAAAATGGCTGAGGGGCATTTCAGGGCTGAGGTGGGGACAACAATCTCCTACCAGTGCCTGACAGTATTCCGTCTCCACGGAGCTGGCTGAGTGGCTATATCTGCTCTCAGAGAGTTTTGTCTCCCTGCTGCCATATGTAACCTCACAATCCAACGCCATTCCTGAAACAGCCTGAATGAGGCACTTGCCACCGTAGAACCCCCACCCCCCAAATCTAACTAACATGTAGTCCAAAATTTGGCACAAAGATGTTCAATTTTACTTTTACTAATTTTAAGAAAGACATTTGGGGAAATAATATTAGCCACCACATAGGGTTTGAATGGGCTTATTATTAAAATGGGTTGGCCAACTCAACAGAAACATCTGCCAAACCAACCAAACAACAAAACAAGACAGAATTATGCTGAAGATGCCACTGTCATCATTTTGAGGATAAAAACTAGGAGCATCAGTGATGACGATTTTCTTCCAGAGCAGATGTAAGGTTGTGGCTTGTTTATCCCTCGAGTTGGGTTCTTTACGTGGTTTGTTAAATAGCATCTCATCAATAGGTCTGAGTCTTCACGTTTAAACATTTTCCCTCAATTTTTTATTACCGATAAAAGCAGAGGGCGACACTCTTTGGTCATTTACCTACATACTTGTTTGTTCTGAGAACATTGCTCAGGGCACAGATTTCAAAAAGGACCAGCTATCTGAGGGCAGCAGAAAAATATATGACATGTTGGAACATTGTGTAGAGGGTGAGCAAGCCCTTGAACTGTAGCTGGGGAACCTGGATTCTAGTCAATTCTGCCGCTGGCAAGCCATGTTATTCTGGCCAAGTCCCTTTCCTTGTCTGTAAAAAGAGGGCGCTGTGATCCTGAAATTCTCTGCGTTGTGTTATCTCCCCTACAAAAACCATAAACTCCGCCAAAGCAGCATTGTCTGCCTTATCTGCTTAGGGCTCAATCCAAGAACAGTTCCTGTTCTTGCAGGTGCTTAGGAAATACCTGGTGATCTTGAGCAGTTCACGCTGTATGTTGCTTACTAAAAAGGCTCTTTTTCATGTATGGAGTCTTAGCTATCCTTCAAGTTGCTTTCACATAGGAGGCCCTCAACACTCACTGGTCTGAGATATCACATTTGGTTCTCAGGGGGTCCACGCTTACTTGTTAATACAGAAATACAGGCATGGAGAAGCCGTATACACTGGGAAGAGGGGTGGCCTGTGAGTCGAAAGACCTGGCCCACCACTAACTACTGTGTGACTTTGGGCAAGTCTTTCTTTTTCTCTAAGGTTCTGTTTTCTGGTGGCACACCTCTGGTCCTGTTATACCTGTTATGTACAACAAATGGGTGTTAAGAATAGAAGAATCCATCAGGAAGGATGTGGAGCTGTAGGAGGAATGTAGTCAAAGTAATTAATGCAGAGGCATCAGTCCATTAGAAACATCAAGACAGGCAGACTCTGTTTTTTATATGCACCACCTAAAATCCTTTATAAGCATCAACTAGGGTGGTTCTTCCTTTGCTCTTAGTGGTTCATCAAAGCAGGTCACTGACCTCAGCCACATCTGCCACCATACTCGCTGTCATGGGGTGCTAAAACCATGGGAGAAAGCTGCCAGTTTGCTGACAGTTTGCAAGCCCATGAAATGTCTGTGTTATTTAGTATGCCCAATTGTGGGGATCCTGAGGATTTTGCTATAATTTTTGTTGCAAATTCTGGGTTACTCATTTAGGGTCCCTTTATAAAACATGACTAGAGGATCAATCTAGTAGTAAGTTGCTACTGACCTCTCTCTCTCTCTCTCTCTCTCTCTCTCTCTCAGAGAGAAAGAGAGAGAGAGAGAGAGAGAGAGAGAGAGAGAGAGAGAATCCTAAGCAGGCCCCTGGCTGTCAGTGCAGAGCCTGATGCAAGGGTTCATCTCACGAACATGAGATTGTGACCTGAGCTGAAATCAAGAGTCAGATGCTTAACCAACTGAGCCACCCAGGCATCCCTGGACCTCTATATTTTGTCACATTAATATGGCCCTATTTTTTTCAGACCAAGGTCTTCTGGCCCCATTAGTAAGAGGTGCCAATTTGTTTTTGCATTCCTAAGGAAGGGAATCTTTCAATTGCACGGAGGAAGAAAGAGACACATAATCAAGGTAGGGTGGCCAGCAAGATTGTAATTTTGCTTGAGAGTGTGGTCTTCTGATGATGGGTCCCAGATGGATGGAATGGGCTAGGAAGAAGGGGAGGAAGGATGAGCCCATACTCTGTTGATAGTGTGACTCAGGACTACCCAGCAACCCATCAGGGCTCCATTGGGATGATCTTCTGAGTTTTCACTGCACATGTTTCCTATGGGCTTTGTATTTCTGCATCTTCCTGGGAGCTTGGTTTAGGCAGTGGGATGAAACACTCTTGTACGGGATCAACAGTCTGGAAAAGAAGAAATGTCATTGTCAACTTTCTGAGCCAACACAAGGGATGATACTCTCCAGAGCTACGTTTGAAATACCATTTCAGCTTCATTCAGTCCTTTGTTGGTAAAGAAAAAAAATATTGAGGCTACCCACATCAGAACTTTGTTTTAGCATCTTCCTTCTTAGCCAGTAACAAGAATCTTTTTGCAAGATTCTTGAAGAGCTGGTCACTGGACATCGAAGTAATCCAAGAAATTCTTGGAGAAGGTATAATAAAGATCTTCTCATCATGTAAATGCCCTCCAGAGGGTTAATGACGGCAAACGATCTATCTGTATCCTGGGCTGTGTGCCATTCCAGGAAAAGGCAAAGTCTCAGATAACAGACCAGAAGGATTAGGATTAGAGTTGCCGTGTACGGTCCATCAAACAAACAATCTGAGCATGACTTTCACCCTCAGATTTCAGTTACGGGGATCAAAATACAAGAACCGTGTCCCAGTGTGGTATTTTTGGCTGCCTGCGTCTGTGTGCCCTCAAGCCATCGTGACACAAACGCAAGTTGCCTCCCCTTCTACTCAGTAGCGCTCCCTCTGCTTTTGTCTGAAAGAATTAAAATCGGTTACACCCATCTGGTGATGGTGGTGACGGACCTAACCCAGTTCTTGGGGGCAGCCTGAGCTGCAGGAGCTAGACGGTGACTCAGAGAGGCAGCCAGCGGGGCTCAGGGGATCATCTAGACAACTGATAGATACTAAAAGCAGATGTGACCTCATTCATATTCACAAGTCCCTGTTGTCCCCAAGGCAAAAAGCAGCGAGCTTGCTCCTCTTCACCCTCACACGAACCCTTCAAGCTGCCTTTTCGTTCCAGCGACATTCACCTATATTGGAGTACATCGTTAATGGAGGGGCCATGGGGATTTGGAGGGGCTCGGGCAGAGACAAAGGCATTGTATCTGGATGACTCAAGCTGCACAGACTTGGAGGGATGAGCCTGCCCTGCCTGTCCTCTCTCAGGTCAGTAAAGACATTGGAAATGAAGCCTGACAGCTCTCCTGTGGAAGGTGGGCTTGCTATATCCCTCCTTGGTGATTGTAGACGAGCACATTTACCTGCAGCTGAATGGGGGTACCATATGAAGTTAATGCTACATCCTCCTCAGCTCCATCACTGTCTCGGGCTGAAAGCCAAAGGAGGGAAGGGCTGGGTTAGTGTCAGAGATTCACGTGGAAACAGCACATGAGGACTATGAGGAGACTCAAGGGCTTGCCAAGAGGTTCTTGGCCTTTTAGAAAGGAATTCTCAGTCCAGGCTGATTTTTTTTTCTTTTTCCCCTGAATCTGTGATTTTAAAAAAGAGGGCTTGAAAGCTTATGAGGAAGGTTGGCTATGGATGGCGTACGTGTGTTCAGGACATAGAATAATCCCATGCGCGGTTATGTGTTTAATGTCGGTCCCCTCAACAAGACTTTTGAGCTGTGTCTGTCTGTCTCCGAGGTCAGGCCCTTGCGCGATATGTATCTGTTGTTTGATGGTCACAGACATGGCCATGCCCCAGTGTTCACACTTAGGGGCTCTCTCGCTAGCTGTGTGACCTGGGGCCAAGTTTCTTAACCTTTGGTTGCCTTTGTTTCCTGATGCGAATAAAAGGGAGATCATGATGATCATAATAGCAAACGTCCTTCATAGGATTGTCTTGAGGATTAAGTCGTTCAATATGTGTACGACCCTTGGAATAGGGCATGATCATCGAAAACACCATATTGCTGTACTCTGCATATTATTACCCACGGTGGTGCTGGTGGTGTGGTCATACGTGATGCTCTGACATTGTCTTCCCACTGTCATTTTTTTCTAGAGGGTCGGACCCTGTGAAATATGAAATGCTATTCTTTCCTTCATGGTAGAACGAACTGAATTCTCGGTTTAACTGTGTTCCTTGAGGTCTAACGAGACTCCTTCACACTCAGCTCCTTAGGGACCGACATTCACCCAACACTCTCATCAGACTAGACTAGACACCAGAGAAGCTTCATTCTCCGGAATTCTCCAGGACTGGCTGCTGTTCATGGATTTACCAAAGGAAAACACCAAAGTGTTTTCCTCTTTCTGTTCATCCTGCAGCCACTTCACGCTGTGAAATCTGAGTTGAGTAAGGAAGACCTTATGTTTATACAGGGAGGAGGCAGAGACATTACAGCCATCATTTAGGCAAGGAGCCTGAGCTTCTAGACGTTGAGGAGCTTGGTTTGGTCTCAAAGTTGGCAGGAAGCAGAGCTGAGCCTCAAGCCAGGGCATCCAGATTCTGCGTTCTTTCTGCTGCCCCATGCTGCACAATTATCTCACGCTCTCTGGATCTTTAGGAAGGTCACACCTGTGCCTTATCCGTCCTCAGACCAGACAAATCCTGCCCAGACTCACTGTCTTCTTCCCTACTTTATACCACGACTCTCTCTGTAACCTGTAGCTCTTGAAGGTGATAAAACAGCAGTTCTGAGAGCTGTTCCTGAGAAAGAGCAAACAAAAACTACACCACTTGGGACCACTGAAATTGGGTTTCTCCTAGGAAGGGGGGTGCCTTGAAGAAAAACATGCTGAGAATTGTCAAAAAGGGCCGTGCGGGGGCGTCTGGGTAGCTCAGTCGGTTAAGCGTCCGACTTCAGCCCGGGTCACGATCTCACAGTCTGTGAGTTCGAGCCCCGCATCGGGCTCTGTGCTGACAGCTCAGAGCCTGGAGCCTGCCTCAGATTCTGTGTCTCCCTCTCTCTCTGCCCCTTCCCCGCTCATGCTCTGTCTCTCTCTGTCTCAAAAATAAATAAAAACATTAAAAAAAAATTAAAAAAAAAAAAAGGGGCCGTCCAGCAAAAGCTCGTATTTACTGTAAGGCAAACAGCCCAATGAATGGGCTTAAGTTTGAGGGAACATTCTCTTGGTTCACATCATTTTACAGTCATTGAACCACTTTTACACTGCATAGACTCATTGTTTTTATCTTAAAGCCTTCAAAAAGAATCATGCTAGGTTTGTACACCTTCAAACAATGAACAGAAAAAAAATGCCCACAATAATGTGATATTTTAAAATATACATGGGTCTTGGAGTGCCTGGGTGGCTCAGCTGGTTAGGCGTCTGACTCTGGATTTTGGCTCAGGTCATAATTTCACAGTTTGGTTTGTGAGATGGAGTCTTGAGTCAGGCTCTGCGCTGACAGTGTGGAGCCTGCTTGGGATTCTCTCTCTCCCTCTCTCTGCCTCTCCCCTGCTCATGCTCGTGTGCATGCGTGCGCCCTCTCTCTCTCTCTCTCAAAGTAAATAAATGTTAAAAAAAAAAAATATATATATATATACATGGGCCTTGCTTATAGCAAACTTGATATAACAATACCCTAAGTAAACTAGGGCAGATGAAGTAAGCAATACTTAGAACAGGAGCTTTCCCTTCACAAAAAAATTTTGATGGCTGATATTCTATATTTAAGATCTCCACAAATTATACTGCATTTAAAATTCTCAGTTAAAAGGGGGCGCCTGGGTGGCTCAGTTGGTTAAGTGTCTGACTTCGGCTCAGGTCATGATCTCGTGGTTTGTGAGTTCAAGCTCCGCATCCAGCTCTGTGCTGACAGCTCGGCCTGGAGCCTGCTTGGGATTTTGTGTCTCCCCCTCTCTCTGCCCCTCCCATGCTCATGCTCTGTCTCCCTCTGTCTCTCAATAATGAATAAACGTTAAAAAAAAAAAATCTCAGTTAAAAGGACAACTGGTTTAAAAAATATAATCAATATACAGCTTTCTAGGAACGCATTTATAATAGAGGGCAAAGAATATTTATAACCATTTGTTTGGTGTCCTGTGGTAACATGCTTGAGTGCATTTTTATTCTCCACCCGGATGTTTTTAGATCTTGGAATTAAGTTCATAAGCCACTTCAGAGAGATAAAGCCTAATCTTCTTTTGAAAGAATCCCAGGGAAATAGAGTCCTTAATCCCCTTTGCCGATCTATTTCAGTGTTTACTAACTCTTATTTTCACAGTTAATCTAAATCCTTTATGCTTTGGTTTGAGTTCACTTCTACAGATTGTCTTTAGTTGGAGACAGAGAACAGGACAACAGCCTCTTGGAGAGAGGTCTTCATACTTGTGAAATTCCCTGCTAATCTCCTCTTGTCTTTCTCTTCTTTCAGATGAATAATTCTCATCTCACAACCCAGTGGTCAATCAAATAATTATGTGACTGGAGTCACAGCTACAGGCAGTATTAATCAGAAGAGTCTCATGACAAACGCATGCCTCATGGGCTCACACAAAATGTCGTGTTTTGGTATACAGAATTTAGAGAGAGAACTGGCATGGTCTGTGAGGAAGGCACCTTAAGAACTACTGTCTATTCCATTGTCTTAACCTTTCCACATGGGTCTGATGTCATAACCCTTTAACTGTCTTTGTGGTTTTCCCTCAGCCTCCCCAAGTCCCCCACACTTCTCATTGGTGGGTCCCAGAACTGGAATGGGTATTCTTGTTGGCGACTGGCTGACTGACGCCCAGCACAACAGCCTGATTGTTCTTGCTGACCACACGTCTATGTATATAGCACTGTGTTTCTTGAGCAAAGGAAAACAAAGGCAGTGGTAAGCGGCTTGCCTATTGCTAGCTTGTGACCTATAATACGTACGTAGGGTTTCTCAAGTTCTTGTTATCGTACTCTTCTAGTCTGGCTCTTATCTATTTTGTGTCTGCTGGTATGTTTTCCTGAGCTTGGTGGAATCCTCTATTTTGTACTGAGTTTTAATTATTCTTCTAAGTTTTGATATTTGTAATTTTTCCCAGGTGACCTAGATTCTGATTCTGTTGTCCCAGTTTAAGTTTCTGGTTATTCTGACCAATGTGGAGAGCAATCTGTATGTCCTTTACTACACTACTGATTTATTATTATTATTATTTTTAACAAAACATCAAACTGGGGGCACCTGAGTGGCTCAGTTGGTTGAGTGTCTGATTCTTGATTTCGACTCAGGTCATGATCCCGGGGTCGTGGGATCAAGCCCTGTGTTGGGCTCTGAGCTGAGCGTGGAGCCTGCTTAAGACTCTCTCTCTCTGTCTCTCTCTCTCTCTCTCTCTCTCCCCCTCTTTCCCTTTGCCCCTCTCTCCCACTCACGCTCTCTCTCTGTCTACAATAAAAACAAACAAAACACCAAACTGCTTTGACAGTGACTGTCACTGGCAGGCATTTCCTGCTCAGAAATGGATTTTCTAACCATGCTCGAGTAACAAGGATAGTACCAAGCCCTTGGTCTTTCACCAAACCCTCCTTAGAACACTTAAAACACTTGTGTTTTAGGGTATGGACTCTTGATCATTACAACTCCCAGTATGTTTGGGGTATTATACAATTCTAAGAACCCCTCTCTCTCTTTCTCTCAGCTTTTGTTTCTTGGAAATATACAACGACAATAAAACAACACAAGAAATTTTATCTAATCTTCTGGTGAGAACTACAAGACGTAGTTTCAGGGATTGACTCTGCAATTCTGCCATAAACCTTAGTGATCTGATGACGCACCATCAACAAGCAAGGAAAAACTGTTAAAGGAAGGATGTATAGCATCAATTTCCGACTCTCGGTCAACTGAACTGAAAAGAATAAATGGCTGCATCTCTCTGAACAGGATTTAATTTGAATGTGTAATTAGCCATAGATGACAGCTCAAAAAAGTGTATGCACTTAAAGGGAAGGCTTCTATTAATTTTTTTGAGCCTGGTGAACATTATGTGTGATATACAACATTTAAAATAACATCATTTTGCACATTAGAAATAAATTGTGAGGAATCAGATGCCTATTAAGACACAAAAATTGATGTAAAACTATGATATTGGCTTATGAATAATAGGCCAGATGTTTCAGAAGGGAATGAATGGGGTTTGACATATTTCTAGACAACCAAAATTAGCCACTATCTCCCAGGTTGTTAGGGTCCAAGCATTTTTGTTGTCATGGTTAATCTATTTTATTCATTAACCAAGTATAGACAGGTGGCTTGGTCTTACATAAAGATAAAAACAAAATCTGACCAGAAATTTTTTGAAAATGTCACATAAGCAAGTTGCTTTATTTCTGTTAATGATTACATATCTGAGCCTTTATTAGAATTCTGATTCGATGGCTCTTCCGGTCACTTTTTGCAAACTTTGAAGGCTTTCAAGCAGTGAATGGTTTGAAAAGTAGAGATTTAGAAGTTATTGGGCTTTGTGACGTTAATGAAGTGATGAGTCCTATGAATCAGTTTATTATGATGTTTGGGCAAATTAGCTTCAAGACTTAAATTTTTAAAAATGTCAATCACATGTTACCTGGATTGACTTTTGCATCTGATGGCCCAAACGTCTAGACTTAGCATCATATGCCATGCAACTGCATGGTCCAAGCCTAATTTGGTGCTAGTTAACTCACTTTATAGTGGGTGCCTTTCTTTACCCGGCGTGAGCACTCAGTCACACCCTCTTTATTTAGGGCCTTTGATTCGTTTCTGTCTTGGCCTCTCCCCCATAAATCTCTGTATTTTGGAAGAACTGATTTTTCGTAAAAGTCTAACCTTGATTCCGGGTATCTTTACCTCCTTTTTGGAAATAGTAAGTCACCCATCTAAATTGTTCCCTCTTGGTTCATCCTATTTCTCAATTTCTCTCCTGTTTTTCCCACAGGAAAGCCTCCCTACTCCCTGAAACCCCTGGGAAAGTACCTCGTGAGAGTTCCTGGTTCTCCACTCTGAAGCTGCATTGGTAGGCTGGGGCTGGGCAGGCATTGCCTGGTAAAGGGCAAGTCTGCTTGCTCGATCTGTAGAGAATGCAGAGCTCGGGTATGATGTACAGCAGCAGGAAGACCCATGCATTGGTGACCAGGGCAATACAGATGACAGGGTCATCCCACTGGGGCTGCCGCTGGAACTGTGGGTTGCCTCTCAGGAGCATGGAGATCCACACTACCCAGATAATGATGGAGATGAGCACAGTGACGAAGATGAGCCTTCCATGTTGCTTCCAGTTCTCACATGGGCCACAGAAAGTGGCTTTGGAGACGAAGAATGTGAGGGCCATCAGGAAGAGGACATAGACCAGGAGCACAACAAAGTCCACGTTGAGCTGACAGGGTGTCATATGCATGAACATCATACCCCTGGTCATCATGAGAGTCACATACTCAGTGGCAATGATTATCTGCAGCAAGCTGACACCAATAGCAATGCACAGAATTGTTGTCCAAGAGAAGGAGACTCTGCCCCGGACCAGCTTCACCAGGTTGGAGGCATGAGCCAAGAGGCATGAGAAACAGAGAGCAAAGAGAACCCCAAAGAGAAAGTAGCGTACAGGGGCAGTTTGCTGATTGAACTGAGTGATGAAGGCAAACGTGAGGCTAAAGAGTCCCAACACACCCAGGAGGAAGAGGAACTGAGTGGGAAGGACATTCCACTGGCTGCAGTCTTGAACCCTTCGCATGAGGAAGAGAAACGCCAAGAGTAGGATAATCGTAACTACTATGCCAATTATTGCCAGGGACTCTAGAACAGTGCTCCATGGCCCCTCGTTGTCACAGAGGAAATAATAGTCCTCAGTGGACTTGACGCAGTCCTCATACATGGTGACTTGTAGGTGGACCTCACGAGAATGGACTTCTGTTTCCCTGCGGAAGAAAGATGAGACAAATTTCTGACTACATCCACTCATAAGAGCGCCCGTCAGGTAGTCCTATTTGGGCACTATAAGGTCTCTCATTCCCAAAAGAAGACACCTGGACATACTGGATAAAACGTCCCCAAACTATCAAACCCTGAAATCTCGCCTGGCTCCATTCTGCTGGGAAAAGCAGAACAATGTCTACTTCCCGATGCTTCATCCATTTTCACGTCAGTTTCCACCAAGCCTTTTTGAAACCCGAGGCAGGATCATTTTCACAAAATAGGGTATGGGACAAAGGTTGCATGGTTGATGAGACTCCAGTTAGGTCGGACTCCAGAACGAGCGCTGTCAACGTTAATGGATCATCGGATCATTCGAGACACTGATGCACTGCTTGAGGGACACAGGCAGATCATTCTTCCTAGTAATTCTAATGGCCGTTCCTTCTTTTAACGTAAGTCAATCCAACAGAACATGTTATTGCTAAATACCTACTATTTGTTCATCAAAGACTTATGCAAAATGGTCCCTGCTTCAACTACCTTTTGGGACCATTGAGCACCAACATCTATGTCCTCACTGAGGCTGCCCAGGAAAAAAAAATTCCACACATTCTTTAGGAAAAAAGTACTTGGCAATTGGATACTTCTAGCTCTATTCCCCTTCAGTTATTCCCAAGCCAGATGGCTGGAGCAATCCTGGTTTATAGCTAAGGACATGGCCCCTTCGTTCCCACTTACCTTCTCTGTGTCCACGCTGGAAGCTGAGATGATAGTGGCTGCGAGGTTGTAACTGCCAATGAGTAAGAAGGAGACAATCGCAGCTTCTTTAATCTCTCCCCAAATGGGCGGAAGGCCCTCACTCAGGTTCCTGCAGTGCCTATAAAAAGAACCGGAAGGACACACCTATTCCAGTTTCACGGCAACTTTTCTCCAGAGCTTTCTTTGGTGAGAACAATTATTTTCTTTTTTTTTTTTAATTTTTTTTTTTTAACGTTTATTTGTTTTTGAGACAGAGAGAGACAGAGCATGAACGGGGGAGGGTCAGAGAGAGGGAGACACAGAATCTGAAACAGGCTCCAGGCTCTGAGAGCCCGACTCGGGGCTCGAACTCATGACCTGAGCCGAAGTCGGCCGCTCAACCGACTGAGCCACCCAGGCGCCCCGAGAACAATTATTTTCTATGCTATTGCTAACTTGAGGCACCTTGGCCTTAGGGGGTCCTGAAGGTGACTTTAGGAAAAGACGGCTTCCTCCCCATATACTCCACTGTGTTTAGGAAGCTGCAAGAGGCCTTCAGTTGGCCTTACGTGAGGACACTTCATTCTCCGTCTGACCTCCTCCCTAAAGAGCCATCTGGACTCTTCCCCACATCCTCGTTTTGGTTGTGAGATCCAAAATAGTATCCATTTAATGAATAAGAGTTTTACTGGGCCCTAAAGAAGGGTTATGTGCATTAAAAGGGCCAGCGGTTGGCAAAATTGTGAATTAGGGGAAATTTGTCTTCTCTACGACTCTTCCCTATTCAGTGGAAGTCTTTCCTCAGGCTTTGGCTGTCCAACAAGTGTGGGCCCCTACCTTGACCAGCTCTTCCTGGCAATGCCGAAGCCTTTGGTACAATTTCCCGTTGTCCTTCCTCTCCTCATTCCTATCAGAAGACACCTGTTCTGGGTTTCATTCCATCAGGGCATCCCAAGGCCAAAGATGGAACTCACAGTTGAATTTACCAGCCAATATTGGTGTAACAAATCCCTTTTCTCCTGTGACAGTGTATAATGGAACACATTAATAGTGTCCAGCCTATACTGACCGCACCTCTACACCCCCCAGTTTACTCCTTGGTTCTTTCGCTGGGTATTTGCATTTTGATAGAGGACTTCCAAAGACCCCAAGTCAGTACTTGTTAGTTTGGTTTCCAGTCACTCTGCGATCTGGCCCTATCTTTCTCATCCAACTGTATTTCTTTCAGGTCTCCTGGCCCTATGGTTTATCCAGGTTGGTTTTCCCACTGTGCATAAAGAAACAAACTCCGGTCTGATTGCCTTCTCTTAGATGTTGTCCATGACCTGAATTGCCTTTTGCTTTATTTCTGCTGATCCTGTTCCCTAACCAAATACTTTCCCTACCTCTAAGATTTATCTCTTATTTCCTCTGTGAGCTTCCCTGACTCCCTTAATCCCTGGAGCCCTCACCACTCACCTCCTACCATGAACTCCAAGGCATGCTGGGGTCGGGTCTGTGCTCTTCACAATTAGTGGAAACCATATTTTCTGTCCATTTTATTTGCATCAATCGATTTTCCATAAATAAAATAATCAATGAATTCAAAATAGTAATAAATAATAAATGTATTAATTTATTTTCTTTGCATTGGCCTCACCCCCTTGATTAGAGTTATAGCTGCTTGGTGGGGGGTCAGTCTCCACATTTTATGCCCCCATAGCACCTGGCCATCCTAGGTGATGGGTGGATTGTTCAGCTGGGAGAGTCTAATGATAGAATTCCTGACCTCGTGAAGGCAGGTCTTAGCAGTGTGGATTTCCAGCAGAAGCTTTTTAGTGGAAACTACCAGCAAACAAGTCAGGACCTTAACAAACCCCAGACAAATTCATTCTGAAGTGGTGCTCTATCTTTAGAGACTCTTCAACTTTAAAGAGCCATCCCCCACCTCTGCTTTGAGAGAGGAATATTCCAGGGAGGAGAGTCCTCTCCTTTACTTGCTTTAGGCATAATTGTGGTTTGTTGGAAACTGTAAAAGCTAATCTAAAGTTTACTTTAAGGGTAAAGAGATTTTTCCAGATGATGAAATGGGACATCCATGAGAATTCACTCAGAGAGCCTCGTGAGTAGTTACATTGCTGTCTGTAGAACAGCAGAGGATTTCCCATTTAATTCTTCCAAGAGAACTGTTCTGGTGACCCTTCCCCTTCCCCCCCACCCCCTCCCAGCTAGTTACTCATGGCCACTCCTCACTGTGGTGATGTTTCCATTTCCAGCATGCTCGTCTTCTAAGAAGATTCTTCCTGAGCTCCTGATGGCTTGAGGCAGGTGAATTAATGGGTTAATGACCACAAAGCCCTTTGAGCATCTGAGATAAAAGAGCTTGTCTCAGGTACTAATTATTGCCATTCTAAAATCTGGGGTCATGGAATTAACCCATCTGCTGCCAGGCCTGAAGTAAACGAGGGCCTTCTTTGCCTACACACGTCCACATTACTCACATCTCCTTTCTTTCGGCTTTTAGGCAGCAACGACATCTCACCAAACAGTTCAAATGTGGCTTTGATGAATCAGAGTATATTGATTATAACAAGTCCAATAAAAATGAAGACAAAACAGTCAAGAGGCCGAACGCCTTTTGCCAAACACCGATTTGTGTTGCCTCTTTCTTCCAGAAACAGACCTGGAGGGAATGTTAGAGGTCACCTAGTCTCACCCTCTCGTTAATAATTAATAGGTAGGAAGCCAATAGTATAACATGAGAACTTGCATAGCAAGGAGGCAGAGGCCCAGAGAGATGAAGGGAGGTACCGAAG